>NC_081405.1:136058792-136382125 GCF_030272615.1 Cryptomeria japonica | reverse complement strand
AAGGAATATCAAGGAGTTCAAGAGCGGAAGTAGAATTTTATCAAAGTGAAAGATTAGAAAGAACATTATTAAGCATCATTTAGTATTTTTTAGGGTTTCATTTGTAATTATTGCTCAAACCAAAGGGTGTGTCCTTTGAGAAGCAACTATCTATAACTATCCCTTATGTGTATAAAAGGGAAGTCATCCAGAACAAGAGGAGGAAAATTAGAGAGGAATCATAAAAAAAACATACTGCTATAAGGGTTGAATGTCATTTTGTGTTAGTGAAGTCTATAGGAAGAAGAAGTATCATTTTGTGCAAGAAATCTGTAATGGAGTATCTGCAAGTGCAGCTTATGTATGCAATTATTTTCTGAAGATTAATATACAAGGTTCGTTGTTTCTTTTTCCAAATATTGTGTACACTTGTGTTGATGATTATCTTTGTCCTCTTGATAAATTTGTTTATAGATTTGTTATGATGTGAATCACATGCCGTTGCATTAAGTAAAAGATCGAGTTCTTATTGTTTGTGTAATGCATACTAAACCCATAGTTGATGAGAAATTGCCTCTTGAGTTGATACGATATTTTGTCCACAAAGTGTCATATATATTCTTGGATAGATGAACTAGTCTGTTATTGATCTTTTAAGGTTTTGATCTATATGCATTCAAGGTCCTTGATAGAGAAACATTCTTCCCAAATCCTATATGAATTGATCTATGCAGATTTCATTAAGTCCCAAAAGCAATCTCATTTTCAATATACATTCGCAATCATTTCTTTTCAAAGCATTCAGTTAAATCACATAATAAAGCATAGTTGTAGAACAATAATTATCCAGTTGTGTAAACTTTCTAAAAGGTTTAAATCCACTATAAATAACCTCTTTTGTGCTTGAGAGGAAGAGGCACACCCACCTAGGTTTAGTGGAGCCTAAAGTGCAGAGGGATCTAGTCCTTGACTGTCCCTGTTCGTTGGCCAAGACTGATTGGACTACTTGAGGATTTGGCAAGTCTTTTGGTTTTCCAATATATGGTTTTGGGAACCGACAGATAAATTTGAAGAGTGGATATCATCAGATCAGGATTAGAGAAGGAGATGAGTGGAAGACAGCATTCAAGACAAATGAAGGACTGTATGAATGGTTGGTGATGTCTTTTGGGTTAACTAATGCATCGAGTAATTTATTTTGGTGATGAATGAGGTGTTGAAGAAATTCTTGGGTAAGTTTTTTATTGTGTATTTGGATGACATTTTGATTTTCAGTAAGACAAAAGAGGAGCATTTGTTGCATTTGAGATAAGTTTTGCAGAGGTTGAGAGAAGAAGAGTTGCTGATAAATATCAAGAAGTGTACTTTCATGAAGGATGAGCTAGTCTATTTTTGATTTGTGATATCTGAAGATGGTTTGAAGATGGACCCTAAGAAAGTGAAAGCAATTGTTGAATGGCCTACACTGGAATGCATTGGAGAGGTAAGACCATTTCATGGATTGGCTAGTTTCTACCATAAGTTCATCAGAAATTTCAATTTAGTTTGTAACCCTATGAAAGAGACCATGAGAGGAGATAAGAACAAATTCAAGTGGACCACCAGAGAAAACAAAAGTTTTAAAATATTGAAGCAAAAGGTGACTGAGCAGCTTGTGTTGGCTTTACCAGATTTCAAAAAAGTATTTCAAGTGGATTGTGATGCAAGTGGAACAACAATAGGAGCAGTCTTGAGTCAGGAAGGGAGAGCAGTAGCCTATTTTAGTAAGAAATTGAATGATTCTTAGAGGAGATATTTAGTGTATGATCAAGAGTTTTATTCCATAGTTCAAGCCTTGAAAAAGTGGAGACATTACTTGTTGCCTAAGGATTTTGTGTTGTATACAGATCATCAAGCTTTGTAGTATTTTAACAATCAGAGTAAGTTGAATCAGAGACATATGAAATGGGTAGAATTTTGTAGAGTTACACCTTTGTGTTGAAGCATGGAAGTGGGAAATCTAATAAAGTTGCTGATGCATTGAGTAGGAGAAGGAATTTGTTGACAAAGATGAGAGTGACAGTATAGGATTTGAGGAATTGAAGACCTTATATGATGATGACCTGGACTTTGCAGAACCTTGGAGAGCATATAGAGAAGACAAAAGCAAGTGGTTGGAACAATTCATTCAAGATGGGATGTTATTCAAAGGAGTTCAGTTCTGTATACCTAAGAGTTCTCTGAGGGAGAATTTGATAAAGGAGAAACATAGTGGAGGATTGGCTAGATATTTTGGTATTGACAAAATAGTAGCATTGGTGAGTGAGCAATACTTTTGGCCCTAAATTCATAAGGATGTTAAGAAATATGTGCAAAGTTGTAGATTTTGTCAAGTTGCAAAGGGTAGTAGTCAGAATGTGGGATTGTATAAACCTTTGATAGGACCGGTAAGACCTTGGGAGGATATAAGCATGGATTTCATACTTGGATTACCTAAAACACTGAGAGGGAATGATTCTATATGTTTTGTAGTGGATAGACTCTTGAAGATGGCTCATTTTATACCTTTTAAGAAGACATCAGATGCATTACATTTAGCAGACCTATTTTTCAAGGAAGTGATGAGATTGCATGGATTACCTAAGAGCATAGTTTCAGACAGAGACACTAAGTTTGTTGTCTATTTTTGGAGAACACTTTGGAAGAAGATGAAGACAAATTTGAAGTTCAGTTCTATTTTTCATCCATAGACTGATGGACAGATAAAAGTAGTTAACCATAGCTTGGGAAATTTGTTGAGATATTTAGTTAGAGATAAAAATAGAAGTTGGGATTTGATTCTTGCTAAAGAAGAGTTTGCCTACAATAATTTAGTAAATAGGAGTACCAGAAGAACACCTTTTGAGACTATTACCGGACTGCATCCTAGAGGTATATCAAAATTCAGAGATATTAGCAGTGAAGACCAAAGAAGTTCAGAAGTAGAAGATTTTGTAGATCACATGACAGCCTTGCATATTCAGGTTAAGAAGCATTTGAAGGACATGAAAAACAACTATAAGGAGAAGGAAGATGAGAAGAGGAGACATAAGGAATTTGAAGTTGGTGATGAAGTAATGACATATCTGAGAAAATAAAGATTCTCGATTGGAACTTATAACAAGTTGTAGACGAGAAAGTTTGGACCTTGCAAGATTTTGAGGAAGTTCAATTCTGGAAATGCATATGAAGTGGAGTTTATGGATAATATGAGTATTTCACCCATGTTTAACATTGCAAAACTTAATGAGTATCATGAACCAGAATTCAGTGAAGATAGTATTGCAGACTTGGAGAAACAGTTTCCCCTAAAGGAACTGGATCATATTGAAGACATTTTGGATAGTAGGATTGGGCATAGTACCCAAAGTAGTTAGTACAAGGCGTATCTTGTGAAGTGGAAGGTGTAATACCCTAAAAATGGTCATCTAAACAATGGGCCCCTAATCTCGACAACGTCACCAAGGTCCTAACCAAAGGCAATTAAATAAATCTTGAGCACACAATTAATTCCTAAAATCATCAAATGTCACATGGCAAATCAATCACTCAATATTAATTAAATATTTATTTAATTAATTAATCATTCCAAGTAAATCATTTTAAACAATTATCTTATTTATTTTAATTAAATATCCTAGCATATTTAATTAAATAAATCAAATTGCCATAAATCTTCAAAAATGGAAACAAATCAAGAAAGAGGAATTAATTCAATTAAATAAATCAATTGAGCACAAATCTTCAAAAATGGAAATAAATCAAAAAAGGAATTAATTGAGAAAAGAAATCAATTGGAAACAATCTTGAAAAAACAAATTAAAAATTGATAGATAATCTCAAAGAAAGCAATTAAAACAATTAAATATTAAAATTGAATGAAATAGATAATAAATAAGTTTTTTCCTGATTTTATCTTAATTTTAGTTCAATTTTCTTTAAATCAGTTTTTTCTTGATTTTATCTTATTTTTAGTTCAATTTCCTTTAAAAATTGAGAAAAGCATCCAATCACATCAATTCACCTGGATTGTGCTTCCTCTTGGAAAATCTTGACCGCTCATCATCATTTGATCTCAACCGTTGGTTTCTTTCTAAATTTTCTATAAATTCAGGCTCATCTCTCATTCAAAGAGAGGCTAGAGAATATGTTGTTATTATATTGTTTTTGCTCTAGACTCATTGATATATTGCATATTAATTATTTCATATTAATTAAATCATTTAGCTTAATATTGCTTAAATCTTGTTAGATCAATATTGCATCCATCTAGCATTCATCATGTTCATATAGATAAAATCCTTCGTCTTGATGTTGTCTAGTCATTGGTATTGCTAAATAATCTGAGAGAAATCTTATACTCACATCTTTTAGAAGGCAATGGGTCGATTTGTTATGGTTTATTATTCATTGATTATATCTGACTAACCATGCATGTAATGACTTGATTGAAGTGTTGTGTATTGCAGATACAGATACAAGTCCACTTTTCACACACACATTTCTGGCGCCCACCGTGGGGCTCAAACCCACAACTACAAGATTTCTAATGTTTCTTGAACAAATTTAATGTTTGGTTTTTATAACTAATAAACATGTGTTAAATTTGCAGATAAAAATCTTTATTTTTGTTTGTTCTTCTATGACAGTCAAAAAAGGGTCTCGGTTTGGAGAGCGTAACCTTTTATTTAACCGTTGGATCTCAACCAATTTTTGATATGTTGTTGAAAACCAAGTTATAAACGACAAAGTGCAGTACTATCAAAAATTGTCATAACTAGGATAGTCATAAAATGGAAATTCTTTTTATATTAGTTTAATTTATAGTTTACATGATATAATTTTCTTTTGATGATTTTTTTTATGTTATTTTGGCAACTAATTTTGGGCTTTTAATGTTTGCAGGATGCTTGTCAAAGAATCTATCAATCAAACATACGCCTGCCAAAGAATCAAGAAGAAAATGACTACTGACATATTGGTTTTGCAGGTTGCCTAAGGAGAATCGACTAAACATTGTGTATTCATTTAGTATTTTCTTAGGCACTTAAATTGCTATTTGGTTAAAGAACAAATCTATCTTTCGTGCTTTCAGAAAAATCTAAGAGGTAGGAGAGTATGCTCTTGTCTTTTATAGACAATCAGAAATCTAGACCCTCAAAGCTTTTTTCTAAGTTTTGAGATTTGTGTACCTTTAGCGGGCCTGTCACAGTGGGAAAATGTAATCACCCTGTGAGAATGACCCAAGTGAGTACAGCTGGACCTGAGCATTCCAACTCACTATAATAAATAGGCCTTTGGTGATTAAAGTCTCAGAGGATGGGATTAGTTGAGTTTTCTCTTTGAGATCTCTCATATCGAGCATTTTGTAGGGCCTCACGGTCTCAATCATGTTTACGTGACTACATCTTGTTTCAGTACCTTGTTGGACTATAGGCCTCAATCATGCTTGCGTGACTTCAAGGGGTAATTTCAAATGAAATTCTTGACTAAGAACTATAAGATAGAAGCTACCCGATTCACCTCCGAAAGGTTGATAATCTTTGTGCAAGAGAGATAGTAACTCTCCCAAGACACTTTCCATATCGTGCCCCCATTAGCATTTGGAGTCGGCTAATATGGCGTTGAGAATCCATTGTGTGAGACTCAACGACCGTATTCTGATTAGCTACTGGGTGTGTACCTAAGTCAGCAAGCAAAGGTTTTCTTCTCTAAGCCAACTTACATAGGGTTAGCCTGCTGTGATTGAATTATTATATATCTTGCGTGTTTTCTATGTTTTCATCCCTAAAACTAAAACTAAAATACTAAAACTGGAGAAAACAAATGAAACAATATCAAACAATTTAGTGATAAACTCTATCCATGTCCAAACTGGTCTTTGTCAGTCATTGAAACATCAATCCTTATCAAAAAATGGTAGTCGTCAGTCTTTGAAACTCTGTCTGTCAGAATCTCATCTCTGTCCAATCCTCTATCATATGAATTCCTAATCTTTTTAGTCAAAACAATCAAAGTTTCCCAGATTAGTCTACAATGAACCTAAAATTGGTTACCATCCTCCTGAGCATAAACAACCTTGATAGTGTACCTCTGCAATTGCGTTGCACGATTTTGTCGATCATCTCTAAGCTAGTTCAAACAAACATCTTATCAAACCTAAGTTAAATTAGATAACGTCTTACACGGGATAGATCATTCCTAAAACCAGACCAGATCTTAAGTTACTTCCCTCAATCACCACGATAAACGAACTACTAGCTACAATTTGATCTTGACTTCTGCAACACATCTCGCTCTTGGTCCTGTCGGTTAAAAATGCCTGTTCAAACCAAAATCTCTTCTAATTTTTTTGACAAAAGTAAGAATCTCATGGATACCTTAGCTCCAATTCCCATGGCTGCCTATGCTCAAATGCTTCAAGATATAAAGGAAGAAATATATGACATGAAAATCCAACAAAATAAATCAATGACTCCATTTGAAAAACAAATGTATGATATCAAGTGTGAGAAACTTCAAGGAATGCTAAAACAATTATATGATTTGACAATCAGATACCAACAAATAATTGATGATCAAAAGCCAAATCTCAAACAAGATCACAAAACACCTTCACCAAGACAAAAAGACATGTATTCCCTAGATAGATAGTTTACACCTTTGGGGCAATCTATTGAGTCTGCTTTGGAAGAGCTTATTAAGAACAATCTTATCATATTGCCTAAAAAGACCACATGGGGATGGGAATTTATGAGTAAGTATTATGCATATCATAGACAAAATGAACATAAGACTTCTCATTGCATAGAATTAAAACATAAGATTCAAGATCTCATTGATGATGGTGTCATTGAAATTGAAGATCCTAATCACTCACCTAAAGAAAAAGAAGGAACTACTTCTAAGCATAATCAAAACCATGAGCCTATGTCTAGCAAGGCTCCATATGTGGCCTCCATCCCTTCCATGATGCCTTCATCTCCTAAAATGTCTCAACAACAATCCATACCATCTCCTTCAAACAGTGAAATTTCCCATGTTTACCTTCAAGGGCTATCTCCTATGGAAATCCAAGTTAATGCCATTATTGATACAAGTTCCTCCAAAGATTTAAAAATCCCAGATCCTATGCCATCATACACTTCAATTCCAAATGTACCCACTCCAAAAGGACCTTTCCAAAATGCTTCACCATCATACCAAAATATGGATATCTTCCAAGAATCCCCTACACCTATGCAAAACACTACCTCTTCCTTAGAAGTGACTCCATGTCAAGAGGATAATCTGAAAAATGAAAGAATAAGTCATACCATAAATCAAGATCAAGACACCAAAACTCCTCAATCCCATCTAATGATTGAAAAAGATCCTATTTCACTAGAATCCCATGATGATCCCATTATACCTTTCCATTTCTTCCAAGATGATCCCCTTCCATCTCAAGAACAAAGCATGCTTCCTAAGCAAGAGCATGATGCCTCTTCCACCTTTTCAAATGGTCCTATTCAAAATGAAGAGTCAAACACCCTTCCTACTCTATCTAATGGTCCTCTTCCATGTCAAGATCAAAGTATCCCTTCATCTTCTTGTCTCGTGATCCTATCATTCCTTGCATTCCACCTCCATCTCATAATGGACTCGTGCCTTCTTTCCAAATAAAAGTGTATCCTACAAGTCAAAATATTTATAAAGGCAAAGGGGTAGATCTCCACAAGCAAGAACCCCTCCATATTAAAGAAAATGTTAAAGGTCATGGCCTCAGGGAAATTTCTCAAGATGTTGGTATATCTCATAAATCCTACATTTCTCCAGTTAAATCCAAATACATGCCTTCTCCTTTGCACCTTCCATCCATTCTAGGTCCCTATATCCCTCCATCCCTTATGAAGGATCAACAAAGGAACACGTCTTCAAGTACCCTCCATCCATCTAAAAGACCTCCATATTATTCCTATCTACCCACACACCTCCCTCCAAGCAATTTGGATGCCAAGCATAAAAGTCATAAGTCAAGCAATCCACATGTATTCAAAGATCAACATGTCCCATCTAATTGACATGTCAAAACAAAGCAAAATATAATCCAAAAAGAAAAAGAAAAGTACAAAATGCCACAAAGGCCCACAAAGAAAAAAGAAAAGTCAAAAGTTATATGGGTTCCTAAGGAACTTGTACAAGCAATGCACTCTAAGGAACAACAAAAGCATAAAAAATAAAAAACCATGTGGATCCCTAAGCGGTTGCTTGAAGCACAACAGTCTAAAGAAAAATCAAAATTGGCATCTAAAATTGTTGTTCCTCCATCCAAACCTTCTGAGTCTATTCCTCCATCACCTCCTTCATCCATTTTGGGTTCTTATGCCCCAAAATATGTAACCTTTCCTCCATCCAAATCTCAAAATATGAGATTCACTTCTCCTCCATATGTCCACCATCCATCAAGGCATGTGCCAATGTTGATCTTTCCAACATTTCCATCTATCGATACATAATGCTTCCAACATCCCATCCATTATCCAACACCTCTTTTTCACCCTTCCATCCCTCTTATCCAATCTTTTGCATAAGTGCTTTCCCTAGTTTCATTTCATTATCCTACCAACATCTTTGAGCATACCTTCATAGCCATGGTCTATTGCACCTCATATTCTAAAGGTACCATCCAAAGCAGTGAGACATTGGGGTGCTTCTTCCATCCCCTATCATGCCTCTATTATCTTCCAAAAAAGAAAAAAAATGATGAAAAAGTGAAAAAAAAAATCAGAAAAAAAGTAAAGAGAAATAAATTCGTCCTTGTGTGAAAACCACTTCTTGTGGCACCTTGGGCAAATACCATGATGAAAACCTGGAAAACGGGCATCATGCGTAATCCATTATCCTTTTGCACTTTACACTGGGGGCAAGTTTCATCCATGTACATCCATCTATTATCCTTCTTCATTTATTATCTTTCATCCTCCATTATCCCTCATTCGCTCTATCTACATTCATATCCCTTTTCCACCTTTGATCTTGACAAGGTTAAGGATCTTTACTAGTTTTGTATGACCAATCTATTACACTTGATCTAGACCCTTTGGCTCCTATCCATTGCTCACTTACATCCTTCATTACTCCCTTGTGATCTTGTTTATCATATCTACCTCCTATCCAAATCTATCCCTTGATCTTGATCAACACTATGGACAAAATGCAAAAACATGCTTTCCACAAACCTCTTGACATGGCCACTTCTTTGGACCATATGGATTTGTTACGCTATATCCCTACTTTACATTGCTAAAATCCTTGCTTTACATCGCTAAAATCCTTGGTTTATATTGCTATATCTGGAACATGTGCTTGGATTAATGTTGTGAGATAGTCCTTGAAAGCGTCCACCATCATTCTCTTATCCATTCATGTACTCAAAATCCCTTTTGCCTTGCTGGACACTAGGGGCAAACATTAAAAAATCCTAAAAATCAGAAAAAGTCCTGAAAAAATCCTAAAAATTAGAAAAAGTCCTTAAAAAATCCTAAAAAATCAAAACAAGTCCTGAAAAAATCGTAAAAATCCGAAAAAGTCCTGAAGAAATTCAAAGAAAAAAAGAAAAACAGAAGAAAAAAAAAGGAAAAAAGAGAGAAAATGCCTTGGTGAAAACTTGGTAAACAGGCACCTTGGTAAAAAAAAAAAATGAATTTTTGCCAAACAGGTGAAAACCTGGTAAACAGGCGCCTCTTGTACTCAAGTGCTCCATCTATCAATGCAACATTGGCATTCCCGCTTTCATGCATCTTTGCTTTCGCTTGTACATATCTTTTAGTCACTTTTGTGACATCCTAGTTCGTTGGAACCCTCATGGCTTGAAACTGATCATTGTCATAGTCTTAGGGTAATCAATAGAGCACTTTACATGTCCTAAGAAGTGTCAGCCAAGTAAATCTTACGTTAGTGAAACCTGGTCGTCCACTCCGAGTCAGTTACCTGTCTCCTGACTACTAAAGAGTTTTATCACTGAGTAAATAAGCAAAACAACAAAATGGAAAACAATCACTAAACAGTTTGAGCTATGCATGAAAATTTTCTTTGTGTGTTGTCTTTTATATTGGTTTTTGGTTATTATCCCTCTGAGTAACTCGAGGAAGTCTATTCTGACTAAGAGGAGCAAGGATTGGGGGCATAATATTTTCTTTGTTTTCTACTTGAAGGAATGATTCCAATGATCTGGGAACATCTAAATTAGCTGGGTGTCTGTGATAAGAGCCTTCACATCAAGGTGAAATCGCCACACATACCTTGACTCCACTTATTTGAATGCTACAGGGAGGTTCCCATCATTTCTTTGTCTGTTTTGAGGAAATTTCTTTATTGTGCAATCCGGGTCCATGTGTAATTTGTCCAAGGATATGAATGAAAAAAGGGTCATTGCGGACAAGATAATTAATATTGCACATGAAAAGAAATGAAATCTATTCTGCCTGCTATAATTGTAAAATGCTCAATGATGACAATTAATCTTTTCAAAGTCTAGTGACTAGGTTTAGGTTGCATCTCATTTTGCATCTCATCTTGCATTTCATTCTGCATTTTGTGAATTTGGAGTGATTTCGGTATAGTAACAATGCTTCCTCTTTGTCTGCTGAATGAGAGTTGGAGTGTCATCATTTCTTCGCTAAGTGGTCTCTTTTCATCATTTCTCTGATTGAGTACTTGTGTTTTGAGATGTTTAGCTACATACATAAGCATATTATATAGATTCATACATTCACTATCATTCATTTGCATTCATCTTATTGCATAGAAAAATGATTTTTTTTTTTTGCATTACTCATTCTCATTACTCATTCACATTCATTTATTTGTATATGAAAAGAAAGAAAAATAGACACCAATACTCATTCACATTCATTCATCTATACTGAAAATAAATGCATACACATAGAATAAAGCATATAGAACAACATCTCATAATCCATCAACACAAGTATGATGAAATCAAATCAAGAGCTTGTAAATCGGCTATCTTGAGTCCATTTTCGGGATCGAAATTGAAATCTGATGTCAAATCTCTCATCAAAATTTCACAAAATTTGGACCACTTAGTGCTTTTCATCAAATGCTCTTTCTTTAACTTTGCGCTCAATTTCTCGCAAATCAACGATGAATCTCATTTTAATTTCTACAAATCAACTTTGCGCTCAATTTCTTGCTAAAATTTCAAAAATTCCTCTGAATCAATTTGTGCTCAAACAACTTATCATCGCTAAAAATTGCCTATAATCATCATGTACCCTTGCTATCTTTCAATTTTGCTCCTGAGGGGGCATACTCGTGACCTTATGACCTCACATTCTTCAATGTCGAGAAAATTTTTAAATCTTCATCGAAAGTTGAGCAAATAAAAATCTTTTCAACTAAAGAAAATCAAATAAGACCTCATCGCTAGGGGCATCTCAACTTCATCGATTTATATCAAGTTGAGATTTCTCGATCATCTAAACCAAATCAATCTCTAGGGGCATATCAATTTCATCGCTTCATATCAAGTTGATATTTGTCTTTTATCTGAATCAATCTCTTTACGTTAATCAGTTCCATCACTTTTCATCAAGCTGATTTTTCGTTTAAACTCAATCAAGGGTTTAAAGAGTATCTTCTATCATGCTAGATCTAAGCAGGTGTTCGGTATTCATTTCTTGATCAAGTTGAACAGTTTATATTCGTCGTATCTTGATCAATCAAGTTCAAGATCGATTTTTATCATCACTCACTATGTCTAGTTCAATCAAGTTCTAGATCAGTAAGATCTGCTTCTTGATCAATCAAGTTCAAGTTCAGTATCTTTTGTTTTCTATCGTTCCCAAGTTCAATCAAGTTCTGGAACGGTATCACGTTAATCAGACTTTATTCAGCTTTGTCGCTTCGAATAAAACTAAACACCTCGCTTTTTTATGTAGTTCGTGATCAATCAAGTTCAGAATTGACATCTCCTAGACATTGAATTTTCTTTGAACCAATGCGTTGCTCGCACATTAATTTAATGAGGGGAAAATGTAATACCCTAAAAATGGTCATCTAAACAATGGGCCCCTAATCTCGACAACGTCACCAAGGTCCTAACCAAAGGCAATTAAATAAATCTTGAGCACACAATTAATTCCTAAAATCATTAAATGTCACATGGCAAATCAATCACTCAATATTAATTAAATATTTATTTAATTAATTAATCATTCCAAGTAAATCATTTTAAACAATTATCTTATTTATTTTAATTAAATATCCTAGCATATTTAATTAAATAAATCAAATTGCCATAAATCTTCAAAAATGGAAACAAATCAAGAAAGAGGAATTAATTCAATTAAATAAATCAATTGAGCACAAATGTTCAAAAATGGAAATAAATCAAAAAAGGAATTAATTGACCAAGAAAGGAATTAATTGAGAAAAGAAATCAATTGGAAACAATCTTGAAAAAACAAATTAAAAATTGATAGATAATCTCAAAGAAAGCAATTAAAACAATTAAATATTAAAATTGAATGAAATAGATAATAAATAAGTTTTTTCCTGATTTTATCTTAATTTTAGTTCAATTTTCTTTAAATCAGTTTTTTCTTGATTTTATCTTATTTTTAGTTCAATTTCCTTTAAAAATTGAGAAAAGCATCCAATCACATCAATTCACCTGGATTGTGCTTCCTCTTGGAAAATCTTGACCGCTCATCATCATTTGATCTCAACTGTTGGTTTCTTTCTGAATTTTCTATATATTTATGCTCATCTCTCATTCAAAGAGAGGCTAGAGAATATATTGTTATTATACTGTTTTTGCTCTAGACTCATTGATATATTGCATATTAATTATTTCATATTAATTAAATCATTTAGCTTAATATTGCTTAAATCTTGTTAGATCAATATTGCATCCATCTAGCATTCATCATGTTCATATAGATAAAATCCTTTGTCTTGATGTTGTCTAGTCATTGGTATTGCTAAATAATCTGAGAGCAATCTTATACTCACATCTTTTAGAAAGCAATGGGTCTATTTGTTATGGTTTATTATTCATTGATTATATCTAACTAACCATGCATGTAATGACTTGATTGAAGTGTTGTGTATTGCAGATACAGATACAGGTCCACTTTTCACACACACAAAAGGATAGACCAGTTGAAGATTCATCTTGGATTTATTAGGTAGAGGGAGACCGCCTTGGTTTTCCTCTGACCCCAACAAAGTGAGAGACTCACTTTTTGAATAATCTCAAATGTCTGATGGTGGAGAATCGCCGGTTCATGGAAATCTTGTATCAACCAAAAACATTTTCTTTCTGTTTTGCTTTTTGTTTACAGTTTCATCATTTCTTTTTATGTGTATTGGTTTTGGCTCATTGGATCCTATGGAGTTGGATTCTACTTGAAGACTTGATCATCTTTCTTATTTCCAAACTACATCACATTTGGATAATTTTCCAGCTAGTTATTGCTATCGGTTTCCTTGACAGTTTCCTGTTACTGGTTGAGAGTTTCTTGTTACCGGTTGCCTGGACCTATTTTGGTGATCTATCAAAACCCCTTCCAAAGCTTACGGAGCCTTGAGTGTTGATTTCGATGTTCCTTGGTATGTGGCCGACCTTTTCCCCATGATCTAAACTGCATCCTTTGGATTTTCTGGAGGAATCTCTTGGCGAAGGCCGACCTTGCTGGTTTTATACGTTAGGTCTTATTCTTTGGGTTTTGATCCCTTTTTGGGGTGATTGGATCCCCTTGGATCATATATATATTTGTAATTGTGCATTAGAATGTAATCAAGTAAGTTAGACTTAGCGTAGAAGATAGATCTTGAGATTTAAGGTCTCAGTTGAGACCTATTATGTACTTTGAGAATGTTTTAGCAGGCTTGTGAGCCTATTTCTATAACCTGATTGTTATCAGTTGGTTGTAATCAGTTTTCATGAAATAATTTGACCTGTTCTGCATTTCCTCCATCATATATTTGTGTTTTCGTTGTGTTTACTCTTGCTAACCGGTCCGGATTGATCTCTTTGAGGTCCCTCCTAACTAGTGACTGCTTCACATACCCTTTCTTACTGACCTTAACAAGATTGTCAAAATTAATGTGTCCTAGCCTTCTATGCCACAACTAGCTCTCATCAACTTGTCCTATCATGTATTGTTTCTCAAATAATTCTTTTATATTATAGACATTTCCATCAGTCCTTTTTCCTTCTGCAATCAATTTACCATTGCTCTCCTTTATGATTTCACTTCCTTTTGAATCAAAAGTAAACTTGTATCCTTTGTCACACATTTGACTAATACTTAGAAGATTGTGTTTTAAACCTTCCACATACTATACATCATGAGATTTTAATTTCCCATCTATGCTGAGAGTACCTTTGCCTCTGATTTTGATAGAATAATTATCTCCAAACCTCACTGAGCCTCCATTCCAATCGTCAAGCTTGATAAATTTCTTCTTATCACCTGTCATGTGATTTGAGTAGCCACTATCTACTACCCATAAGATTCATGAATACTAAGAGGGTGGGCGAGGCGGGGGTGAATTAGTATACCAAAAAATACTGTAAACAAACTCTTAAAAAAATTAGCAGATAATCGGTGCAACAGATTCACTAATAAACCAGTTAAGATAAATGCAAACCAAATAGCAAACATAACATTCACCCACAAGAGCACAATCACCATAACACAAGATATTTGATGTGGAAACCCAAATGGGAAAAAACATGGTGAGCATAAACTCACAAGTAACTATCTCCATAATAGAAACCAGACCAGTTAAGGTCAAACCGGTTAAGGTCATACAATGTTCTTCACCAGAACAGATTCTGTTAGGAATCTATATCTCTGTTAGGAGATAAGTCCTATTAAAGACTACCTTGTTAGAGGATTTTAGATCCACAGTTGTTAACCACCTTGTTAGAGGATTTACAAAGGCTTTGCTAGGCCTACCCGGTTAAGGGTTTTAGACTCGTCGAAGATATTAGTAATCAACAAGTGAATGATCTAGACAATAGAACATTATGCTTAATTAGATCCTTGTTAGCTCATTGTTAATGCATTTTAGCATTACTTCAGTATTAAATATCTGCACACTCTATCTCTTCATATAGACCTAATCTTTTCTTCAATGATCACACATATCATGCATCTCACATGCAAACCCTAGACATGATGTCCTTATAAAGGAAACTGATTTCATGTTGGTCCAATAGGATTAGACTACAAGTTCCTAGGTACAGTGCATCTAGACACATTTGGTAACATGACACAAACACGCCGCCAAAGTGTCGGTGGATGATAACTCATCACACATTACAGTAATACCGGTTGGTAACTCATCACAGAGTAATACCGGTTAATACAATATACCTATTACTGGTTGTCAAAAATGAAGACTGGTAGATCATAGTGTTCCGATCAAAAGTTAACTACCGCTTGGGTCCTTCGTACCGCTTGTGATCCTCAAACCACTTGGGATCTCCATACCGCTTGAGCTCTTCAGTCAATCTATAACCGGTAAACATCTTCTGCAAAATACTGATAGTCTAAAGACTATACATTCAATAATACACAATACCGGTTGGAACAATTACCAGTTGAGCATAACTCATACATCAAGAAAGTGTGTGTCCATCAATGACAATCAAAACATCATCAAAATGCCAACAATCTCCCCCTTTGGCATTGATGGAAACACTTAGGAAAATTTTGACATCTAAGTGTTTTACAATAATAACAAAATGATGCTACAATTAAATTACTCCCCCTAAGCATATACTCTACTCTTTTTTGCAAAAAATACAAGTAAGTGTAGGAAATGGTAACATTCACCAAAATTTTAAGTACACTACTCTCCCTTTGCCAACAATGACAAAGTAATGCAAAGTAACCCCTATTTCCTTATACAATAAAAATAAAGTAAATGTTCATGACAATAAGGAATGAAATTTATCAAAAATAGATTTAAAGTCCTACATAAAAGTTTTCATGGCCAATGTCCATGACTCAAGCAATGAGGTAGCAACCTCACTTTCATTCTTCATCTGGAAAGCCATTTCTTCCATCGCATCAATGGTACTCATCTCTTGAGTTACCTTGATAGATTCCAGGTTGAGAAAACATTTCTAAAGAATCTACAGTCTTGGCAATAGGAGGAGTTGAAGTTCCTGCAAATCTTTAGCCTGGTTGCTGATCTCTGAGTCCATCTTGGCAGTCTGACACTGCAAGTGATAAATCGTTTGCCCATATGTAGTGAAGAGATCATAGGGCATCTTGAAGGTGCTGATATATGCCTGGAACTCTGATTGGAGTTTATCTTTCTATTTAAGCACATCTTCACAAAATAGATGGGGTTGACAGATTTTACTCAAAAGTAATTTGCCCTCATCCATAGAAACACTGATATCCTTCTGTTGTTTCAAGAGTTGTTACCAGAGCTCATTCATTTTCTTGACTAAGGAAGCATTGAGTGCCTTTTCATGGTTCTTCTTTGCAGTGGCTTCAACAACATCTTTGAAGCATTGTACCTGGTCCTCCACTATGGTACAAAGAAGTTTAAGCTTGGATAGAGAGGAATCGGTACTGGGGAGGTTGGTACCAGGTATTAGACTGGTAAGGGTGTCAACTACAGTTTGTATGACATCCTATTCTTTCTTTCTCCGCAAAGCTTCCAGTCTCTCCTGTGCAAGTTTGATGCTTCGAAGCAGCTCAGACTCATTTGTTGATTGAAGATAAATAGGACTGGTGGGATCAACCAGTTTAGTTTGATCATCGGTTGCCTTAGGAGTCTGCCCTCCTTCTTGTGTCTTGATCTTCGCCTGTTTGTTCTTCTCTACTTCCTTCACCTCTTCTGCTCTTTTCTTTTCCTCTTCTTTCTTCTTTTGCTCCTCTTCTTGTTTTTTCTTCTCCATTTCTTCCTTCTTCTTGTCCTCTTCTTGCTTTTTATTCTCTTCCTCCTTCTTCCTTTCTTCTTCCTTCCTCTTCTCCTCTTCTTTCTTCTTCTCCTCTTCTTTCCTCTTCTCCTCTTCTTTCTGCTTCTCTACCTCTTTTCTCTTATCTTCCTCTTTCTTTTTCGCTTCCTCTTTCTCCACTTTCCCTTTGTCCCATTTATCTTTCTCAATTGTTTCTTTATCTGGAGTGACATCCTCAATATCTAAGGCATCAACATCAATAGTGTCAATTTGTTCTGTTACTCTTTCACCTTCACTGTCAAATGCCTCATCCGGTTTGCTTGATGATAGATCAGGTTCTTGCTCAACCTTCTTATTGGCTTTAGATACTTGGTGTATTCTGACAGCAGCTTTGACATGCAGATGTGTGTCCTTTTCCACTTTAGAAGATTTTCGTTCTAGTAGCCCGAGTCTTCTCCTTCTCATGAAGAATATGCCTTTGTTCTTATCGATTATCTCAAATAATTTAGAATTTGAAGCATCAAGAAAGTATTGTGCAAAAATTTTCTCCCAGATATCCTATTCTCTTTCAATGGCAATGTGCCATTTATTATCTAAAGAATTGTATAAAGAATCTAGTGTAATATATTTAATCTCTGATGGTGACTGATCATTAACACACAAATATTTAATGACCTCCTGGTCTACCTCCTCTTTCTCACTATCACTAAAGTCATCAAAATATTCTTTTAAATCATCAAGCACTTTCCTCTTAATATTCTTAATTGTCCTCTGACAATGTGTCATTGGCTTATAAGAAGAACTATCTATACTTACTGGTGCAGAGGTTGCTGGTACATTACCGATAGACTTTGTCTTTTTGCTTGTTTGCCTTGTCTTCTTTGTTTGAACCTTCGGTTCAATGTCTTCTTTCTCCGGTGAGTGATTCCTGGATTTCTGCTTCCTTTCAAATACTTTTGTGGGAACAATCCCAGGTTTCTTCTTAGCTAGTGACCGCTTGATCACTTTTAGATTGGCAGAGGTAACCGGTGCAGATACCAATGACACTGCTTTACACTTTTTCTATATTGGTTCTTCAACCGGTGTTACCCTCTCTAAGTAGGTATCGATTTTCTTTTTCTTTGCTTCTAGTGGTGAGGCAAGTAGGGTAGAGGCATACCCGATCAATATGTCATTCACCACTTCATACCCCATAGGTTCAACTTCTTCCTCTCTGGGTTCCACCGCTTCCATTATGCATTCATCTATTCTTATTGTGAAGTAGATGTCATCTTCATACATCTTCACAATATCACCATATATCCTTATTCTCTAGTTCATCATTTTCTTGAATTCATCAAAATACTTATTAAGAACCTCATGATACCCATTTCCTACTGCTTGTAGGCTCTCCTTTATCTATTCGGAAACCGGTAGGTCAGTAGACCATTGAACATCACCTACTCCAGGGAAATAACCAGGGAAATAACCATGGACTTCAAATTTAACAACAATTGCTTCTATAGACAGGTACAAAGGTCAAATGTAGTGTCTTCCTTGGTCATTCTATAAGAAGCATTCACTGGAGCAGCAGGGATAGAGTTCATTCTGCTGGCATAAAATATCTGGTAGCCAATCACCATGCAAGCATATTTTACCAGATCATCAAAGATGGTGTTGATGGTCATTGCCTATTGGTCACTCATAGAGCTGGTGAGCTTTGTCATTTTAGTTTTGGTGACCTTCCATAGAGCTGGCACCTCTCCAATATTGCAGAAACTGGTGATGACATGAATTGCTTTTGGTGTGATGTCATGCATCTACTCGAGATACATCTTATCACCATGTACTCTGCTGAGGATGATGCAGATATGATCTTCTGTGAACTCTTCCAGAAAATACACCGCATTGTGTAGTTTCATCTTTTCAAGGACACTATACTCAGGTTTGATCTTCTTGTCATCCCCATAGAATAGACTTAGCTAGGAATGAATCACTAGGGATCTTAGGTCTTCCAATTTATAGTCAATTTACCCTGAAATATCTCCCTCTACAATAACTCCAGTGGGTATTTGGGATAGGGCATTATATTTCATTTTCTTTTGAAGAAATTCAGCTGAATCTACAGGTGCACTAGAACTAGAGTGTGATGCAGAAGCCATGATAAGAAAGAAAACCAAGAAATACCTTCACAATCTGAAATTTAGGGTTTGCCAATGTCACCCACAATACACCACTTCGGTTGCTAGATCACCGCTTAGTGTTCTTCACTGATAGATTGAAAAAAATTGCTGGATTCCTCTGCAAGATTTTTGAATTTGCTTTGAATCTCTAGAGGAATCACTCTTTGTCGCTTTGCTCTTGAAAATTCTTCTCTCAAAAACTGATAATTGAAAATGACGATGAAAATCCCTTTTAAACAACTTTCACCTACCATAATAAATGCATCCCTGCTAGGGTTCAAACCCTAGTTTTGCCTTTTACTACTTCAAGTCTTCTGTCGACTGACAGGTAACATATATCGGTAAGGGTCTTTACCAATATAAACTAGGGTTTTGAAATATTTCACCGATATGTTCCCCCTAAGCTTTTTGAAGCTCAGTTTTCCAGTTCAGAGACTTCCACACTAGGTGCAAAAATAGGTTCATCCTTTGATCCTTCCTCTGATTTCTTTTTCCAAGTTTTGTTCATTTCCGCTTGAACAATTTCAACATTAATCTTCCCTTCTAGAGTGATCAGTATATCACCCAATTGATTCTTTCTCAGTTTGCAAGTTCTGGCAGTGTGTCCTGGTTTGTTGCAATGATAGCATACCATTCCAGGTGTTCTCCATGGTCCATTATTCATACTTCCATTCTTTCTTCTACATGTTGTAGCAATGTGACCACTACCACGACAGATCAAACAGGTTGCTCTCCAGCTAGTTGCCACTTTATAACCAATTGACCGATGGTCATAGGTATTGTACCGGTTGGGATTCCGGTTCATAAAAAGTTCTGGAGTAACTCCTTGAGACCTTGGAGGATATCTCCCAGTGTTGTGCAAAATAGACCTGCATTCAAATGCTCTATGCCCAAACTTGTTGCATGCATAACAGTTTCCATTGAATCTATTGGATCTAGGCATATTGTTTTGAAAATAAGGAAAATTGTTGTAGGCCTTGCTTCTACACACATTAGCAGTATGTCCTTCTTTGAGACAATTAAAACAAACAGGTTTAAATTTTTGCTTACCTTTATCCTTGGATGCCGGTTGCTTCTTTGATGCTTCAGCTTTTGTTCCTAAGGTCTCACCTTCCTCATACTCAGAGAAGCCAAGTCCAGTGGTATTTTTTACTGGTTTTGCCGATTCCAACTTTTTCTCTAGCTTAGTAGTACTCTGATTGAATTTGGCAAGTATCTCCTTTGACTCAGTAAGTTCCTTGGAAATAACAGCATTGGATTCCATCAAGGTTGCATTCTCAGAAATAGCCACGTTTAGTTCACCTTGCATTTCTTCTTTTTCCACTTTACTCTCCCGAAGATGAGGAGTAAGGGTACTGATTTCTTGCTTCAGCTTGGAGATCTCATGATCTTTGTCTTTTACCAGATCTTCAGCTTTCCTTCTATTCTCAAGATCTTGATACATTCTGATAGTTAGTTCTTCCAACTCCCTTCTCAGGTTGGCATTAGATTCATTCAGTTTTTCAACTTCTTCAACTAGGGCATCCATGTCTGCTTTATCAGAAGAGCTATTTTCAGTGAGTTCCATCAGTTTCTCAGCATTCTCTCTTCTCTTGGCCAAAGAGGTTTTATACTTGACTTTGAGTTCATCATAGGCTCTCTCAGTCCAAGTGAGATGATGAGTAAGTTCCCTCACATTGTATTCCCCCATATCTCCTTCCAAGTGGTTAGACTTATATAAAGGTTGGCTCTCATACCAATTGATGAATACTAAGAGGGGGGGGTAATTAGTATACCAGAAAATGCTGTAAACAAACTCTTAAACAATTTAGCAGATAACCGATACAACAGATTCAATAATAAACCGGTTAAGATAAATGCAAACCAAATAGAAAGCAAAGCATTCACACACAAGAGCACAATCACCATAACACAAGATATTTGACATGGAAACCCAAATGGGAAAAACCACGGTGAGCAGAAACTCACAGGTAACTATCTGCAAAACAGAAACCAAACCGGTTAAGGTCATACAATGTTCTTCACCAGAATAGATCCTGTTAGGAGATAAGTCCTGTTAAAGACTACCTTGTTAGAGGATTTCAGATCCACAGTTGTGAACCACCTTGTTAGAGGATTTACAAAGGATTTGCTAGGCCTACCTGGTTAAGGGTTTTAGACTTGTCGAAGATATTAGTAATCAACAAGTGAATGATCTAGAAAATAGCACAATATGCTTAATTAGATCATTGTCAGCTCATTGCTAATGCATTTTAGCATTACTTTAGTCTTCAATATCTCCACACTCTATCTCTTCATACAGACCTAATCTTTTCTTCAATGATCGCACATATCATACATCTCACATGCAAACCCTAGACATGATGTCCTTATAAAGGAAACTGATTTCATGTCGGTCCAATAGGATTAGACTACAAGTTCCTAGGTACAGTGCATCTAGACACATTTGGTAACATGACACAAACACACTGCCAAAGTGTCGGTGGATGATAACTCATCACACATTACAATAATCTCGGTTGGTAACTCATCACAAAGTAATACCGATTAATACAATATACTAATTATCGGTTGCCAAAAATGAAGACTGGTAGATCATAGTGTTCCAATCAAAATTTAACTACCGCGTGGGTCCTTCATATCACTTGTGATCCTCAAACCGCTTGGGATCTCCATACCGCTTGATCTCTTCAGTAAATTTGTGACTGGTAAACATCTTCTGCAAAATACTGATAGTCTAAAGACTATACATTCAATAATACACAATATCGGTTGGAACAATTACCGGTTGATCATAACTCATACATCAAGAAAGTGTGCGTCCATCAATGACAATCAAAACATCATCAAAATGCCAACAAATATCTTCTTTTCAGCATGTAGATCAGTTTGAACAGTCAGACTTGACTCAACCTTATTCTTATCTTTTTCAACCCAAACTTGTTTAATTTATTTCTTCTTGTCTACTTTTATTTTTTGATCTAGATTGGATTCAGGTTCCAAGATTGACATTTTCTTCTTTTGCTTAGCTATTCTAATTTTACAATGCTTTGCTATATGTCCAAGATTTTGACAATAATAACATTTGACATTTCCATTGAATGATGAACTTGAGGGACTATCATAGGGCTGAAAATCATAGCTTTTACAGTCATAACTTCTATGACCAATACCATTACAATGATAAGAAATTATATTTGTATCTCTAAGAGAAACAAAAGGATTAAAACTTTCATAACTAGGAAGAGATCTATGCATAAGCCTACACTCAAAATTTTTATGACCATAAGTATTACATTTATAGTAGTAGCCATGGAATTGAGATACATACCAATTATTGTTGAATGTGTTTCTCATTGGTCTCCATGCACGAGCATAACTTAATCTTCTTGAGTTATTCCTAGTGTCTTTGACCTTTATGAAGCCATCATTATCCACCTTGGTATTTCCTTAGGATCAATATGTTTTCTCTTTGCAGCAACAACATATGTTTTCTCCACATCTTCAACAGTTGTAGTTAGATCTATTTTCTTCCTTGGTGCATCCTTGACTGTGAAGGTTTGCCTATTTTCATTATTACTTGAAGTAACAAAGTGTATTTTATTGCTTGATAAGTCTTTACTTGTAGAACACTAACCAAATTCAAATCCAAGAACTTCTATATCTTTGGAGTGCTTTTGCATTTTCAACATTTTATCTAGTGCATATGTGTTGCCTTCATATTTGATTCTCATCTTAAGTTCATCTTTGCACTTTTCTAGATCCTTTCTGAGCTTCACAATTTCTTTCTTTAATTTTTAGTATTCCTTCTCCTTATTCTCCAACTCTGCTTTAGTTACCTAATACATTCTTGTAGCTACATCCAATTGTGTTCTCAGATCTAAATTTTTTTGCTCGGACTCCTCAAGATATTTGTTCAATCCGTCTTGTTCTTCAACATTGACATACTTGATATTTTTGTATTCCCTCCATACCTTTCCGAGTTCTTCAAGTGCACTCACAAGTTCACCTTCAAGATCTACCTCAACTTGAATTTCCTCATCAAAAACACATTCATCATGCAACTCTCTTAGTGCCATAAATAGATTGACTTCTCTTTCATTTTCACTGTAGCACTTATCAGACATACTTTCTTCATCAGTGACATCTTCTTCAAATGTGTAAAGGTTGTTCATGTTAGGATTCCCTTAGATATTGAGAGGGGGGGTGAATCAGTATCTAACCAGTTTAATAAATTTTCTAAACTTATTATATGAAGAGCAATTTAAAACTGTGTACCAGTAAACCAAAATTAATGCAGTAAATAAGAACAATATGCACAACATGAAAGACACACCATAACACAATATTTTAATGAGGAAACCCGGTATGGGAAAAACCTTGGTGGGATTTGTGACCCACAATATTCGCTTACTATCCAATAAGAGAATATTATTGTTACAATAGGGGCCTGCACATGCAGGAAGGCCAAGTGCCTAGAGCTCACTGCTCAGTTACAAAGGAAGTCTCACTGACTTACAAAAATGAATTATACAAATCCAATGTCATGTACTGCTTCAGAGCAGCATCTGCTATGCCAGATTCAGTACCGGTTTAAGCTCTGTAATAATCATAAACCCTTATCCAAAATCTGCCTTACAATTCACACATTAGGTTTGCAATAATCTAACCATATCCACTTCCTATATCCTTCACAAATGTTCTCTAAGATATCATACTTATACGAGTCTTATTACAATTCGCCATGTCAACTTACAAAAATATTTTACAATTAAATACAAAATATAATTAAACAAAATTCTTGTCGGCCATGTTGCTGGTAATCAATCTTTTCGGTGCCGGTGAACTGTGTGTTGGTGTAGAGTCTGTCAGTGCCGGTGCCTGTTGGTAACATATGAATGTAACGTTGCCATCAATGGAAAAACCTTCAATCACCTAAAATTTCTCATTGGAGTGTGCATTTGCCAACAATCTCCCCCTTTGGCATTGATGACAACACTCATGAGAAAAATCCAAAAAATGTCCAAAAATGATCTGCCAAAATGTCTTACCAAAACTGTGTTATCAAAAATGTGTGCTCCCCCTGAGCTAATGATCTCTTCTGCAAGTTATATTTCTCATTTCTACTACTCCCCCTTTGACATCAATGACAAAGGATGTCAAAATGTCAACTGAGTGCAGTTTCAACTTGAACCTTGTAACCAGTTGGTTACAATCTGGAAGATGTGCCAAAGCAAAATTTTGATTGTCGCTGAACCTTTCGCTGTCCTTTAATGCCACTTCTATTCTCTGAATTGTACTGGTGAGTATGTGCATTTTCTCTTCCGGTGTCTTAAGTCCTGGAACTAGAGCCTCTGAAATTTCTTTTCTCAAAGAAATGAGGTAATCCAGTTGAGGGCCTAGTTTGCATTTTAAATCCTTTGCCTTAGATTTTATCTTTTCTTTATCTTTTTCTAACTTATCAATTGTCTCCTCAAGAACTGTAATATTCTTTTCAACTTCCAAAAATGAATATGATTTTCCTATTAAGTTGTCAGCAATATTGTTGATTTCTTTTTGTGCTTTGCTGATCTCTGAATCTATGTCCTCTGTGAAAATATCAGTTTTGCAGGTATCTTTGTACAGTTTCTTGAAATCCAAAATTGTTTCTCCTAATGCTGGTAATAAGGTTTCCATTTGTTCCTTATTCTTCTTCACTATTTCCACAAAGAATTATTCTTTCTCCTTATTCATTTTCTCTTTGAATGTATCTTCATTTATCCGGTCCAGAGTTATTAGGTTGCCAGTTATATACTTAGACAATGTGTCTAATTGGCTCAAAGAATCTTTATTATCTATGTTACACTTTGGAGCAATCATCTTCAAAATTGGTAAAGTGTCATCTATAGCCTTATAAGCTTGTGCATTACACTCTATTGTCTTCTTTATTGAATCCAAGAGTACCTTTGTTACATTCGTTGGCCTAAATTCAGTCATTGATGTACCGGATGACTGTCCAACTATTCTCGCAATCTGTAATCCGTCGGTTGTTGTGATAGCTTTGCTTTCCTCTTTCTTTGGAGGGCCAGTTTGTGTTTGCATTTCAGCTACCAAAGGCTTAGACTTATCAGATGTAGTCAGTGGCACAGTCTGGGTAAGTACCTGAGAAGGAGCCTATTTCTCTACCTATTTCTCTATGTTTTCCTCAGTATGAGCCTGTTGTTCTATTGGTTTCTCAGTGTCCTTTCCTGAAGGTGTCTCTGTTTGTGCCTCAGATGATTTTACTGTAGTGTCCACTGTTGGTTTTCCTTTGTTTACCTCTATGCTGTCTACTACCGGTGACTCAATAGATATTTAAGTTTTATTGGTTGTCGTTGGTTCAGTAGATGCATCAATATGCACACCTGCGATATTAGCCTTTCCAATAACTAGGGGTTCATTTGATTTTTTAGTTTGTTGTTGTTCCCCAATTCCAATGTTTCCAACTTCAACATTTTCAGTCAGTGGCTCAGTTGCCACATCCCTCTTGTTAGTTGTTTCCTTTTCCACCAAAATATTGACTTCCTGAGTGTCAATGTTCATTGTGTATAACACCTCAGAGTCAGGATTTGTATCCTCATATGGTGTTTCCATACTCTCTATTGTCGGTTGTGTATCATCAGTTTGTACCGGTGGAGTATCAGAGGTTGGTGGGGGTAAATTATCTGTTATTTTTAGGCTTGGAGGTCCACCTACCTTACCTTTCCCCTTATCCTTTTGGTAGACTCTGACAGTCTTTGGTCTTTTTAGCTCTTTCTTGTTTCTCTTTTTCAACAAAGAATATATCCCACTGATCTGCATTCTCTTCTATTATTTCATTTACTCTAACTGCCATAAGTGCAACATGCCGGTGACTAGTTGAAAATATTGTCCTGTTTGCTTCACTGATTAGCTCATCAGTTTCTTGTGCGGAGTTCATTAGGTGAACTCCAAGTAGATTTTCTATTTTGATTTTCTTATCTAATTCGACAATAGCTACCCTTCTAGCTTCTAACCTTCTATAGAAATCATTGGGTATCTCATCCACAATTTCCATCAGAAATTTCTTATAGATGTCTAAGTGTAGGATTACACTATTTTCTATGCTCTCCTTTTCATCATTTGATAGTGTGTTATATAACTTATTGATTTTTTCAATTTCCCATCCTCAGCTATTTCATTCAGGAGTTTATCAAATGGTGGAATAACATGTCTTTCTTGTCTTTTCTTTGGTGTCATCTTTTTAGCTGGGGGCCTCATTGCATGTTGTTTTTGTCTTATCTTTCTGGGTGTAGGTGAGGGTTCTAGTGAGGGTTTTCTTTTCCTTTCTACCCTTTTGAATTCAATGGGTATCTCACTATCGGAAGAAGTAGCAACCGGTGATAGATGTGCTTCCGGTTGAAGTCCTTCTAGTTCAATTTCCTTAATACCAGTTTTTTTCAAAACATCTTCCTTTATTTCTTTTGTCTGTCTTGAACCTCTCCTAACTATCTGCTCAGTTTTCTTGACTCTTTTCTAAGATTGAATGCCACTCTCAATTGTCTTAGCATTTCCGAATACTTTTTCTTTTGGTTCCGTAGGGGCTTCTAAGAGGGCTTTTGCATAAGTTTCAACTATGTTGTCATCAGCCTCATATCCCATTTCTGTAACCCAAACAGTCCTGGGGATAACTGCATTCATCCAGTTTTTGTCTTTCTTAATCACAAACCATATCTCCTTTTGATATTTATCAACAATTTCTTGAGATAGCCTTATTCTTGTCTTCATTCTTGCTTTCAAAGTTTGAAAATATTCATTTATGTTTTTCTCACTATCATCTCCCATGTTGTTTAGTATGTCTAACAGTTGCTTTCCTACCGGTATATCAAAGCCAAAGACTTTCCTACCAATACCGTGTACTTCCTTGGTAATGTATAGCATTAAGCACACGAGCAAGTTACCAAATCTAAAATTTCCCTTCTTATCACCTTTGATTTTCTTCAAGTTGTCTATTAGTTCATCCTTAAGCCATTCACATACATCAATTCTTGCATTATCATTTACCATATCATATGCACTTTTAATACATATGCTAGAGACAGAGTTTAGTCTATTTGCATGTGTAGCCTTATAGCCAAGAATCATACTGACAAATCTAACATTGATGTCCTTCACATCCATGACTCTTAGGGATCTTTTGTCAAATGTTGCACTAGTTAAGGTCATCACCGTGTCATTTGAAAATTTCTTAGTTCTGTCAGGCCTGCTACTAGTGGAAGGTAAGCCTGTTACTACCCTAACTGCCTCTTTAGTGATCTTATGGATGGAATCCAACCAAAAGAACTCTCCATGAACTCTTTGCAAGACTATTCTTATCACATCTTTCAGAAAATCAGGGATACTAAGAATGTCCACAAAGCCTAGGGTTTCCACTACCTTGTGTTCTAGTTTGATATTACCATTTACATCATAAATTACAGTCCTATACATGTTCTTGATTTCATCATCTCCTAGTTCCTTAATATGATAGTGTATATACATTCTAGGATCCTCTGCATAAAATACTCCCTTAAGTATTTTCGAAAAATGCTCCTAGGGTATCATCTTTCTTTGCAATTTTGGGAATAAGTTTGAACACGGGTCTAGGGCGCTTGATAACCTCAATCACTGTAGGGTTTGCAATAAATTCAGGTGCAGATGAAGAAGCCATAGTTATAAATACCTTAATCTTCCTTTAGGATGAGTGCTTGAATGAACTGCTTTACTTTTCACTAAGGATGCCTTCGCTCGGGATTTTCGCACTCTCTGGAGATTTGAATGCTTGGTGAATGAAAAAGGAGCCAAAATAGTTGCTTTATAATGTTATTTTCTTCAACTACCACATTTAATGCATGTCGGTTAAGTCAAAAACTTAACTCATCTGTCAGTAAAGAAGTAATTCAACTTCTCACCATCAACTGAGGGTAAATTAGCATGTTTTCAATTTGTTGCCATACCCCTAAAGAATTTTTCTTCAGTTAGATGAAGAATCTCCTACTGATGGAGTGATACTCTGTTCTGCTGGTGGAGGAGTGTTCCCATCAACATTCTGATCTGACTTTCTAATCCATTGCTTTGAGAATTATTTCTTTACCTCTTCAACCTTTTCTTTACCTTTCAAACTGGGTCCTTTGTTATTTGCTGGTGATGCCTTACTTCTACAGAATTTTGCAATGTGTCCAATCTTGTTGCAAGCATAA
Source organism: Cryptomeria japonica (assembly GCF_030272615.1). Taxonomy (NCBI): domain Eukaryota; kingdom Viridiplantae; phylum Streptophyta; class Pinopsida; order Cupressales; family Cupressaceae; genus Cryptomeria; species Cryptomeria japonica. Next base: position 136,353,815 of record NC_081405.1, on the reverse strand, counting down.
CAAGTCACATTAATTTTCTGAATAGCTTTCCCATATCCTATGCCGGTATGTGTTCTGCATTGATTAGCTAGATGTCCAAATATTCCACAAACATAACATCTTACATTCATCCTGCAACTTTCTGAATTATGACCAACTTTGTTGCATTTAGAACATTGACCGGTGGATGTATTAGTGTTATGATAATTTCTAGATTTACACTGATTTGCTCTATGACCATACTTGTTATAGTTAAAGCATTTCCCATTAAATTTGTAAGAATTAGGTTGTCTTACCAGTTTGCTATGATCATGATTGTTTGCAGTACCGGAGCTTTGACCAACTTCAAAGCCAAGGCCATTTGTATCTCCATTTGGCTTCTAGTTCTTTAGCATGTCATCAAGTTCTTCTGAATTTTTCTTGAATTTCTCCTTGTGTTGATTTGCAGCAGCCAATTCATTTTCCAAGAAATCTTTCTGTCTCATGAGTTCAGTTTTGTCATGTTCTAAGTGAATTTGATCTATTTTTAGCATATCATTCTCATGACCGAGTCTTAGATTTTCATTTGCAGCATCATTAATTCTTCTAGTCAAGTCATCTTCATTCTTCTTCCAATTTTTAGTTTCTTTACAAAATATCATAGTCATATCTTGCATCTCATTCTTCATTGTACTGTTTTCTAGGCTCAGTTTGTTTATCAGATCATTAAGATTTTCCTTTTCATCATCATCATTCTACATCTTTTCACAAAGTTCTCTTCTTTTGTTTCTTGCAATAGTGAGATTCTATTGAAGTCCTTGAATGATATCCTATGTAGCCTTCAGATCATCTTCAAGTTTGATATTCTTCACCTTTTCTGCATCATAGTCTTCTGAAAGAGCTGTTTCCAATTGCTTTCTCAAATTTTCTATCTCTACCGGTGTCAGAATCTTCCTCAAGCTATTAGGATTTTGAAAATAGAGGACCAGGCTCTAATATCAATTGTTAGGATTCCCAAAGATACTGAGACGGGGGGTGAATCAGTATCTAACCGGTTTAAGAAATATTTTGAACTTATTATATGAAGAGCAATTTAAAACTGTGTACCGATAAACCAAAATTAATGTAGTAAATAATAACAATATGCACAACATGAAAGATACACCATAACACAATATTTTAATGAGGAAACCCAGTGTGGGAAAAACCTCGGTGGGATTTGTGACCCACAATATTCGCTTAGTGGCTAGTAAGAGAATATTACTATTACAATAGGGGCTTGCACATGCAGGAAGGCCAAGTGCCTAGAGCTCACTGCTTAGTTACAAAGGAAGTCTCACTGACTTACAAAAATGGATTATACATATCCAATGTCATGTACTGCTTCAAATCAGCATCTTCTATGCCAGATTCAGTACTGGTTTAAGCTCTGCAATAATCATAAACCCTTATCCAAAATCTACCTTACAATTCACACATTAGGTCTACAATAATATAACCATATCCACTTCCTACATCCTTCACAAATGTTCTCTAAGATCTCATACTTATATGAGTCTTTTTACATTCACCATGTCGTCTTACAAAAAGATTTTACAATTAAATACAAAATATAATTAAACAAAATTTCTGTCGGTCATGCTGCCGGTAATCAATCTTTTCAGTGCCAGTGAACTGTGTGCCAGTGTAGAGTCATCGGTGCCGGTGCCTGCCAGTAACATATGAATGTAAGGTTGCCATAAATGACAAAACCTTCAATCACCTACAATTTCTTATTGGAGTGTACATTTGCCAACAATTCATTCTCCTAAAATTTCTTCTTCTTGGCTTGAAAGAATTTTTCATATTCTCTCTATCATAGGTATTCAAATTTTGCTTCTCATCTTCATCCTTCTCCCCATAGGAGCATTTAGATGCAAAGTGTCCAACCTTACCACAATTGAAACATTTAAAAGGGAGCTTACATTTATATTTACCTGAACCTTTTTTGAGATTTCTTGCAAAGTTGGCTATAGCAGCATCTGAGTCATCTTCCTCCACATTGGCAACTTCTTCTTTTCCTTTCTTTGTAGTATTGAAAGAAAATTCTCTTTTTGAGGTTTCACTACCAATTATCCTCATCTAATAGGCTGATAAGGAACCAAATAACTCATCCATGGAGAATATTTTTTGATGTTTAGTTTCTTCTATTGCAGAGACCTTTGTGTCATACTTTGAAGTGAGTGATCTCAACACCTTTTTGACAGTGACTTTATCTTTGACTTCCTCTCCAAGTCCTCTTATAGCACTCATAATCTCACCCACTCTTTGCAGATAATCTGCTATCTTTTCCTCTTCTTTCATTTTTAGGCTTTCAAATTGAGCCCTTAGATTCTACAATTTGGCTTCTTTCACATTGGTATCTCCTTCATATACTTTTTGAAACTAATCCCATTTTTCCTTTGCTGAAGTATAGTGCAAGACTTTGACAAACTCTGTATTAGACATACCACTTAAGATTGCATTCTTAGCTTTGGCATCATTCTCATATTCCCATTTTGTATCAGGGTCGGTAGGAGGAACTTGAGGAATAATATAACCATTTTTCACTGACATCCAAACATCAAAGCCTAGAGAGGATAATTTTCCATTCTCCTGCTCTAAAAGGCATAGTCAGTGCGATCAAACATAGGCTATTTAGAAGAGGATTCATTCCTAGCCATTGTGTTCACAAGACAGGATCTACCCAAGCTAGAGGAAGCTTTACAATAAGGGAACCTTGATTTGATACCAATTGATGAACACAAGTGAATACTAAGAGGGGGGGCTGAATTAGTGATAATCTAAAACTTCAATCTATTGTGTGTGAAAGTATAACAAATACATAAGCATACACACATAAGGATATGCCACATAACACCAGTAATTATGAGGAAAACCCAATGTGGGAAAAACCTTAGTGAGAATAGCTGCTAGAGTCTATTGCTCCAATCCAGCCTCACAAGTAAATCACATTTACAATATGATTTAGGGCACCAACCCAAGGAGCACCAACCCCTACGATTTTGAGCAACAAATCAAGGAGCACCTACCCCTTAGTTTGAGCACCCACTTAGAGATACATAGTAATTCAATGAACAATTTATTACAATTACTGAAAACTTGTTACAAATGAGTTTTGTAACACCTATCTGTTATTTTGAGAGATATACCTTAATGATACTTCATCTCTGTATTTCTATCTCTGCCTTCTTGTCCTCCCCAAATCAGTCTTCTTTTCCTGCTCAAATTTTCTCCCTATTTCTGATTTTTTCTCTACTTCCTTTCTCACGTTTACCTCTGCAAGTGATCTCTTTTTCACTCTTGTCCTTGTTTTCAGCTTTCAATTTCAAAAACCACTCAGCTATGTCGACTACTGAGTTCATAAAGCACTCATCACCTCCAAACAGTTGGCTAGATCATGACTCATCACACACAAGGCAACCGTTATTCTTCATTGTTGTCATTCCCCATGATCTGTACAATTTCCAAAGTAGCTTGCAGATTGTTCACATAGTGGGTTTGTACTTGGCTAGTAAACAAGTCAAGTTTCTAGACTTTCCAACCTGTATTCATGAACCACTTTGAATTTAAGCTGTTGATCTACAAGATTTAACCAAATAGACTTGATCATAATTTCTATTGTGGCAGTTCCACGTGTCATATCATTCCTGTGTCCTCAAATTATCTTGCATCCAGGTCAACCATCCACGTGAACTGTCAAGCTACCCAGATTAGCTGATCTCAATCCTATAGCTAACCTTCATGTTATGTTACAGGTATCAGGTTGACTATACCAATCGCTTACCTTATCTCTTCATCGGCATAACAATCTTCGTCGGACAGACAATTATCACTTACTCTGCCTTCACAACCTATCCTGATGAACTCCTTCACCTATAATTTTTGTTATCTCCATAAGATATCCTGAAATACAATCTCCATGTTGATACACCTTATCGGCATAAGTTACACCGATCATAAATCATCATGCAAAACAACCATCATCAGAATAGTCAACACTATCGACAAAGGCAAAACATGCTAAATCGACATAACAAGTTATATTGAAGATATACAATATTTTCTCAATATCGGCATAGGTATTCCAAACTCACAACTCCACAATGACAAAGTCCATCAACATAGGTTACTTTGATGACCTTATCAACTCTTCTTTTTCCACTATCGGCATAGCTTGGTCTATCAGCATAGGGAAAATATGTTAAATTGACCAAATAAGTTAATTTCAATGAGACACAATCAAACTCCCTTTATCGGCATAGCTATCCCGAAGCACATACCCATCGTAATAGATAACACTATCGGCTTAGCACTTGGACACTATCTCGTCAAAACAAACTATTCCGATGACTCAACATGAACCAACATCGGTGTAGTTAATCCGAAATCAAACTCCGAAAACATTCTCCATATCGGCATTTGTTATTCTGACTTACTCACCAAGGGAGCTTCTCAATAGTTTCTTCTATCGAAATAACTTACACTATTGACATTGTAAGAAAATTTCATTTCGAGTTCAAAAGCTACTCTAATACATCTACTCGATCTTCTTGTCGACATAACTATTTTGATAATATGATATCGAATTAGTTTACTCTATTGGTATTACCCAAACTTGTCATGCTGCCTTTGTCCTGCTATCTCAAAAGGTGGCTCTACCTTTGTTTTCAGAATTGCTATACCGATATGACAACTTCATTGCATAACACTTGATCGATATTGCTGTCCTGATATGATATTTCACTTGCACAACACTTGATCAGTATTGCTATCCTGATATGATAACTTTACAATCTGCAACACTTGTTTCTCTGCATGATCACTCTTCAACTTGGTTCTTTGCATGATCACTCTTCATCCTGCAACACTTGTTGACATCAATGACAATAATGGAAACATGATGTGAGTGTTAGCCTTTTATAACTTTATGTCTGTTTGAGTGTCTAGGCCTTGAGACTATCTCCATGAGCACGGTGGGGTGGACCTAAGGGTACCACATGGTTGGGTGGCATTGAAAACCACCATTGCGGATTGGTGAAAATTGTTCATGAGCACCTTCGTGAGCTTCATCACTACCTTCCTCTCTTGATAATCCTTCCTCTATTGTTATTGCATGTTTTAATTTATATGTCATACGATTTGAGCATTGTATAGTATGAACAGTCCAATCTAAGAATGATGTAATAACCACATAATGAGACAAGTAGAGTAGATGTTAGTGGGCTAGTGTTGGAACCAACCACCACTCATGAGTATGTGTCATTTTTTATTTATTTCTAAATTATGATATCATAGGAACACTTCAATTGATTCTTTAAAATGAACCTAGACAAGTAAAATGGTGAATATAATATTAATTGAGCTAATTCTTGTTGGCTATGAGGTCATGATCATGATGAGTTTCTTTATGAAGGTAATGAAATTAGTGAACCTTAAAGGAGATTTTTATTTGATGCATTTTGAGTATTTTGCAATGCATAGTTGATGACAATTAGTTATCTCAAGGTGTGAGAAAGATGACATGTATGTTTTCACTTAATATTTTAAAAATAGTATTTCCATGCCTTTTCATGTTCTTTTTCTCATTCCTATATAGTTCCTTAGCAAGGCGTTACACTAATCACATGTTAAACTGTTTACTTTGGTATGAGCGAATCTTTCTAGAAGCATTAGTTATCATGTGATATCATTTGGCATATACTTATAGATTTAGTTCATTAGGACCAAATTCTTCCAAATATATCTTGTTTGTTTGTAGAGTCCCATATTTTGGAGCTAGATGACAGTATTGATTGTACATATACTATCTTTGATGGAGTTGATTCTTCTTTAATTATTATGAGGGAACAATCTAACCCACTTCATTCTCTACACAATTGTGGGGGGAACACTTGGTCCTTCCACTTCATTTCTCTCTCCCTCTTTCTCTCTCTATCTTTGGGACATCTTCTCTCTTTATTTTTTGGGGGCTTTCCCTTTTTTCTTAGGGTGTTTCTTTTTTTGGGAGAATTATTTGTGCATGGGTACTTAATATGAACTCATTTCTCAAGACCCATATGTTTTCACCCACCTAAGCCTCACTTAAGGGAGAGCGTTAGTGTAGGTTTTTATTTCCTAGTTGGTTATTTATTTTCATATTCCTAGGTTTTTCCTACCCTTAATTAAACCTTCTTAGGATTAATAAAGTGAGTATTAGTATGAGTGGGTGCAAGGTGTTGACATCTTACAGGGGAGTTATACCTACCTATTTTTGGCTATTGTGGTGAACTCTTCCCATTGGTCATAGTTCCCATCTCTCCCATTTCTCATTTTCTATATATACTCACTCTTATCTAGTCTTGATATTGTATTTTATTCCATTCTATTGCATTTTAATTGCATTCTACAACTATTTGCTCTTGAATTCTCCTAATGCTATTTTTATTCTTTAGCATTTGCAGTTCTCTCATGGTGGCTAACTCTATGTTGTTATTTTGATCTTGTATTATTTATATTCATAATTTTATTTATAATCATTTTCACTAGGTATTTTGGGTTATTCATATTTTCAAATTCCAACACTACTACAATAACCAAGATGAAGGAAAAGGTAAAGAGGGAAAGCATGCGACTCATATTTTTTCTAGTATATTTATGTTTATAGGTCTAAAGGGTAAAAATGGTGAAGAAATATTAATGGAGGATAAAAGAGAGGCATGCTAAGAAGAAGGCATGAAGGTGCCATTGTATGCAAAAAATGATAGAGGATAATAATTTATCATAGAGAAGGAAAATGGGCTATGGATTCTCAAAAAGTTTGAAGAAGATGCAAATAACCATGAGAATACATGTGACCATGAGGGTGGAATGGATAATGGTTAAGAAATAAATGAAATTATTAAAAAAACACCCTCAATAATAAAAAATTACCATTTGATATTTTTGTTATATTTTTAATAAGAAATATGTTTTTCAATTAAATAGCTAAAAATAAAGTCATGAAGGAGAAGAAGTACGTTATAGGACAAGATGATGAAGAAGAAATGAGTTGAACAAGTGATTTAAATCCATCATGTAAGATGATTTGACTCTAGAAGAGGAGTTGACACTAGAGGAAGAATAGTTGCTTAACCAAATATTGGGAATGATGTGGAGAATAAGAATTAAGGGAAAATAGACCTAAGGAATAAAGAAGTACAATCTCTTGATATTATAAAAATATATTTATGATAGTTTATGTTAGTGTGAATAGGGTTCTTTATCCATCTAGTTCTTTATTAGCTAGTTCTGCATTATATCTCTCTTCACACTAAGTTTACTTAGGGTCTTTTTCACTTTATCTCACATTCATAGTATTTTTAGCTACTTTATCTACTATTACTCTTGATGATATTTTTGTTGCTACAATTTCAAATTCTTGTGATTTAGTGCAACATGATATACATTGTCTTCTAGATATAGTTCCTTGGGATCACTACTTGATAGACATTGTAGGTTTGTTTGTGGAGTCCTATCATGCATATTTGGAAGACACCATTGTTGAAATACATCTTCTCTTTGATGACGATGATCATTATTTAGTTGTTGCAAGGGAACACTTTGAACCTCTTTTTCATTCTATACATGATCATTCTTTTGAGTTTGATGTAATTGTGGATATTTATATACAAAATTTGGAGGAAATATCTTTATCTTTAGAGGAGACACTTGAGTCTTGGGATCTTGTTCTACATTTATCTTCACTAGATCCTAGACTGTGTTTTTTAGCTATGTGGCCTAGTACACCTAATTTGGAAAGGGAAATTTTCAGAATTGACATGGGGACACTTGAGCAACTTTCAAAGACTCCATACATCATAAGATTTATTCCTACATCTTCCTTTCAATGGAAAGAAATAATTCATATAACTTTGGTTTTGTTTCTTCTTAAGGGGAGGAACGTTGTTTGAGGATCATGGACCATATTCTACATCTAGTTTAAATCATCTACCATTGGTGCACTTTCTACAAATTAGGGGGGCTACATTTTCTCTCAACTTCTCTCATTGGTGTAAAATTTTTTCTTGCATGCGGTTTTGTCCTTCACATTATTCTTTGAGTTTTTTTGTATTTTCATCCTCTCTTGGGGGGAGTTTTTTCTCAATTTTTTTTCTCCTTCCTTTTCTATTTGAGAGGATCTTATGTACATGGGTACCTAATTAGGCCTATTTGTTGGGACCCATCTTTTTTTTTTCTCTACCTTCTCTCTAAGTTACACTCAAGGGGGGTTTTAGTGTGAATATGGTTCTTTAGCCATCTAGTTATTTATTAGCTAGTTCTCCATTGCAGTTCTTTTAGCACTTAGTTAAGTTTACTTAGGGAGTTTTTCACTTTATCCCACATTGGTAGCATTTTTAGTCTCTTGGGTGGTAAGTCCTATATATATTCACCCATCGCTCTCATATGAGTATTCTTATTTCATTATATGCTTTGCATTCTCTTGAGTTGAATACAATTTATTTAGCTCATACCTAATTTTTGTTTTTCCTAAGTTCCTTCATTCATTTTCATCATGGGTTTCTTTTCAACTAAATCTTATAGCTTATTTATCCTATTTGTACTAATGTGAAGAGAAGAGAACTAAGAGAGTCCTAATAGTGGGAGATAATATATGTTGGGTATATGAAGGAGATAAAACATATCAAATATAATGACCAAGAAGATAGATGCATTGTGCTAAATAGGTAAAGGTGGAGGAAAGGAAAAGATGATTAGCTATAAGTCAACTTAAAAATATAGGTTTGAGTTATAAAGCATAGTTTTGGAAATGAGAAAGGGATCACAAATTTTTGTAACCTTAAGAGTTTAGTATATGAGAATCATATCATAGCCTATGGATATCATATATATATGGACGTGACTTAAAATTTTAAATATTTACACCTATTTAGATGCCATCTAACTAATTATCATAATGGAAACACAAATCAATTCTTGACATATATAAGGGAACTTCATGAGATCCTATGAGGATTTTGATTGAGTGTTAATTTACCTAACATTAGTTACAAATTTGGGATAAATTAGAAGGACATAGATTTAAAGAAGGATCATATTTATTTAGATATGATGATTTGAGTAGTTTTGGAACTATTTCTACCATCCTAAAACTACATTATGGTATGAGACATATGTGCAAAGGATTGACACGAGGGATAATTTTATTTATGTAGAGAATCAATAATTAGTAAATGTTACAATCTTGGTGCCCAAACAAAATTTTGGGTATGATTATTGAAAGTTAAAATGTAAGATCTAGAATATTTGAGAGAGAAAATTTAGATGTTTTGTGGCATGAAGTAGGCAAGAGTATTACATGAGATGGAGATAGAAAAAGATAAATATTAAGGAAGATACAATAGATTAAAAATACATGCTTCCTAAAGAGACCAAGGAGGGATATTAGAAGTAGAAGGTTGATATTTTAAGAAAATATAAGGAAGCCACTAGTGTATATAGTAAATAGTAGATTTTGTGAAAACTTGGGAAAAATTAGTGCAATGTAAAAAGAGGAGAAAATAAAAAGGAGTGAATAAGTGCATGGTTAAAGGATAAATAAGAGTTGTTCATTTGCTCAAAAGATAAGGATGCACCATAGGAATTATGAGACATTTGTTATATTTTTTTAAATATAATTATCCAAAAGTGTAATCATATTTATATGAAACAAAATGTGATAAAATTTTCTATCTAATAATGTTAGATGTGATTCATTTTTATATATATGGATGATTTAGGACTTCTTTATTGTTAAAAAATTATCTATTTTCTTTTGACAACTAGTGGTTGTTTTTTTCCTATATGGACTACTTGTATGTTGTGATATGCATACCTATATATATATATATGGATGTCATAACGTGCACACATATAAATATATATGCCCTTTCTCACTTCTTTTTCCTTTTTCTTATTTTTACATTGCACTAAATTTCCTTAAATTTTCACAAAATCTACCATTTACTAGTGACACTAGTGGCCTACTTATATTTTCCTTATGTGTGTGTGCACGTACATATGTGAATGTGAGTGTATGTAATTTTTTATATACAATGTTAAGGTTGAATATGAAGGCCCTAAGAAGTTGTACATGCCATTTTATTTTTACTTCCTCGGAGGATTTTTTTCACTTCCAATAGAGGTTGCAATGATTGACTTTAGTAATGCATCCTCCCATCCATTTCTAGGAGGCAAAATTGAGTAGTTGTTGGTGCCAAAAAGGTAAGTGGCACCAACAATTACCTTTATACATGTATATATGTATTTGTATGTAATTTCTCATACATCACAATAGGGGTTAATATGTAAGCCCGAAGAAGTTATGTAAGTAGTATTTTTTCTTTCCATGAGGATTTTTTCACTTCCAACAGAGGCTACAACAATTACCTTTGGTAATGAAACCTCCCATCCATTTCTAGGAGGTGGATTTGAGCAATTTTTGGTGACAAAAAGGTAAGGGACACCATCAATTAGTGAGTACTAGGTGGGGTAGCCCAAAATTCTTTTCTCACTTTTTAGCCAAAGTATGACATTGAAATCAACATTTTTCACCAAAATTTCACTTTCTGACACCTATAGCAACTAAATTGTTAAGATTTTGAAGATGATTTGAATTAGTGATTTTTGGTATTTTATGTATAGATTACAAATATATATTTAAAATATTTTAATAAATAATTTGTGAGTTTTTAAATGTAACTTCTAATAACTTATTTTTTAAAGTTAATAGTATTTTAAAAAGTTACGACTATTTGTCATAGCACAAATTTATTTCTAGAAATGATATATTTGTAACAAAAATATCTATGACACAATTTTTTTTTCATATATGTTTTTTGTAACTTTGGGAAGTTATCTTATCTATATGTAGACATAGGTTCATTTGACATTGCATAACGTTTTTTGTATGCATCTAAATTAACTTTTTTTTTTGAAATAAATACATCAATATAGGTAGGGCACACATATTTTTTATATTTCTTTTCTCTATTTTCCTATTTTTCCATGTGTGTGAAACAAAGACCTTGATGTTTAGTGAAAAACATACACTCGCAAGAAATGAAAAATAAATGTAATAATAAAATTAAATATATTAAAAAATATAATTTTTGGAAAGCTTATAGTAAGGGTTACATACTTAAAAACCATAATTTATGAATTACTTCACTTGATTCCCCCAAAAGTAAAGAAACCATTATTTTTTATTAGCATTTTGATATTTGTAGAGGAGACTTTGTTGCATGTATAATTTAATACTAGAGGGGTTCCATCCAAGGGGGTTTGATATAATCATCCTCAATTAAAGGCCCTAAAATGGAGCCTATCAAGACTTAAATCACTAAATTTTCTAGAAATTATGTAGTTTCAAGAAAAAATTAGGATGTCTCAAAGGTAGGACACACTATGTGGCAACTATAACCTGCTAAGGCCTAATGTATTCTTTTTTTTAAAATCTGTTTTTAATCATCCTTTTGAGATATTTTAGAAAACCATCTATGGTTTTTTTAAACTCAAAATTGTAGAGAAGTGATTGGATCCTACCACTTGGTTCATGATTTCCCATTGTTTGATCATGAGTCTCAATACTTAGGTTGATATATCTTCATCATTGGGTTTTGTGTTTAGTCTATAGAATTTGTAAAGTTATAGATTTGGGAACCAACCAGGAGCATGACCATTTTACTCACACCAATATTTTTCCTAATGCTAGCAATAAAATTAGGGGTAATCATTCATCTTCTGTAACATGATTTTTTTTTATCATACCAAATGATTCACATCCAAGGTCATATACATTACAAAACCTAGCCATGAAATATTTTCACCTCTCTTAAAGTTTCACCCACAATTGTTTTGTTTATAACAATATAATGGGAACACATTATCTCCATTCTATATTTTTTTAATGTAGTTTTATGATAAAATATGTCATAGGGACTAACTTAGTAAAAATTCCATGATTACCTTATGGATTATGACAAATAATTCTCAAGTTTACATAACTTTATGCTTGCATACATCATGTCGACCTAGTCAAGTGAAATCCTCTATTCACTTTATGCATTGTATTCTTGAATAACTAGGATCTTGAATGTATAGCTCTCCCAAGCCTGATTCAACATGTGTCAATATATGTGAGCATCTATAATAGGGAAATTATTATTTTTAAATTAAGATGGGGTAAATGCTTTTGACCTAGAGATGTGAATTGGTGAGGTCATAAATGGGGACCTTGTTGCAATTTAAACATTCAAGAACACCACCCCAATGGGGTTTGAACCTTGATGGCAAGAATGACAACACCACAACTTAACCATCACCCCATGCCACTATTGGGGATAATTAAATTACCATTAAATCCTAGGCATTGCATTGATTATTTGATTTTCATAAATATATTTATTCATCAAAAAAGATAATCAATTACTACCAAGAAAGTCACTAGGATTCTTAATACCACATTATGTCATAATGTGTTTTTTATAACCTTCTATTTTAATGCATGTCAAAGGTAGAAAACAATGTTGCAGGCCGCATCAAGAACATATAGAGATCCATGACATAAATATTGCATCACATAACATAGAAGATGTCAAAGAACATGTTGTGTGACACAACCTAGTTTGACATCAATAATTCATAGTCAAGATTTATCATAAAAAATCAATTGTAGATCATAATTACCTTTTTATTTTTAATCATCTCTCAAAAAATAAAATAGAATTATTATACATCAAGGACATCAAATCTTGACCAAAACTAAACCTCCTAATCATCCTTTAAAATTATCATTGCAATTCTATGTCAACTTAATTTTTTTAATTTTTTGTTTGGTAGCTTTAGATTTTGGCCTAGCTTAAATCAATTAAGGCAAAAAAGGGAACCCCCTAGCATGAATATACTATATTAATTCAAATAGTACAAATTTGTGAGCATGGGAGAATAATGGGGACACGAAGCTTGCGGGAACACTAGAATAGTGGGAACAAAAAGCTTGTGAGAATTGGCCAAATGAGGGTCTAGAGTATGAAGTCAGTGACCTAGATGCCAAAAAAACTTAATTTGAAGGTTCAAACCTATGAGTAGATTAACTATGACACAAAATATTAATCACAATAATCCAATTGAAAAATTATAATATCTTGTTGATAACAACAATATCATATAATAGTTTGTTTTTCTGGATTCGATTGTGTGTGTTATTTTTCCATCAATGTTTCGAATCACACTCCGTGATTCATCATCGGGATGAGAAGAATTCTAAAGATATGAAAGATGTTGAGTTATAGATTTGAGACAGAATATAAAGAGGAGTGGGTTGTGGGAGGGCACGAGGAATGAGGAGAAAGGAAAAGAAAAAGGACCACCTGAGGGATGGGAGACCAAAAAACTCCGAGCAATAACCACCCAAGGAAAAGAAAATGGAAAGCCAAGCAACATAAACAAACCACTAAAAAACAAAAAAGAAAGAGAAATAAAGTCAAAAAATTAAAAATAGATCAAAACAAAAATAAAAACATATATATGTGTGTGTGTGTGTGTGTGTGTGTGTGTGAGTGTGTGGATTTATACACATATTCGTAAATGTTTATATATATATATATATATATATATATATATATATATATATATATATATATATATATATATATATATATATATATATATATATATATATATATATATATATATATATATATATATATATATATATATATATATATATATAAACACTTACAAATATGTGTATAGCCCCATACCTATACCAAAAGGTAGAGAGACGCAACCAAAAATGAACAAAAGCATTAACATAAACAGAAAGCCAAATGCAAATATAAAAATAAAAATGCAAAAAATCAATAAACAAATAAATCAAGGAAAATATACAAATATGCAAAGAAACCAAAGGGGGAGAGGGAGCCGCACAAAGGAAAAAGAAAGAGGGGGAGAAGTCAAGGCGGGGGGTAGGCATGGTACTAGAGGACAGAAAGAAGAGGGTGCCATGAGATGTTGAGGTTTAGCCCATCATCACGATTAAGATTGGAGGGGTGATGGATAATAACAATGGCCTCTTTAACTTTTCTCTTGAAAAAATTGTTCTCCCTCCACAATATTTGAGTGTCCTCCAAACAAATATGGTGCTTGGTAGTAGACGAATGCTCAGCTAAGGCTGATTTGAGGGCCCGTTCATGCTTAATGTCGGCACAGTGATCTTTAATTCTAGTCATGAATGAACGACCTGTTTCACCCATGTATGGAGTACCACAAGAGCATACAATCTTGTAGACACCTGACTCTAAGAAGGCATCCCTAGCATCCTTAAGCTGAGGTGTATGCCTCTTAATGGTGGAAACAGGTTTGAAGGCGCACTGGAGACCTTTTTTCCCAAGGATTTTTGAGATCTTGTGCGATATGCCTTCAACATAAGGGAGAGAGACAAACGGGGCCTGAGATGGTGGGGAGGGCAGGGGATTAGAGATGGAAAGGAAATGAGATTTGGCTTGGAGGAAGGCCCTAGAGATCTGCTTGTTCGAGTAGCCATTCCATTTGAAGACTTGATGAAGATGGGAGAGCTCTTGGTCTAAGTTGTCCTCATCACAAATCCGATGGGCTCTTAACGCCAGGGTTTTAAGAATCCCAACTTTCTGGCTAGGGTGGTGATGAGAAGTTGAATGAAGATAAAGGTCAGTGTGGGTAGTTTTGTGAAACACCCGACGACCAAGGGATCCATCTGGCTTCTTACAGATTAAGACATCGAGAAAAGATAAGAGGTTGTTGGATTCAAGTTCTTTGGTGAAGGCAATAGAAGGAGAAATGCTATTGAGGTGAGCATGAAACTCCTCTAACATGTCCAAGCCGTGGGACCAATAGACATTGGTGTCATCCATGTATCGTTTCCACCACTTTGGCTTGAGGGGGAAAGAATGTAAGGCCACCTCCTCAAAATTCTCCATGAATAAGTTGGCAATCACCGGTGAGAGAGGATAGCCCATGGCTACTCCATCAACTTGTTCATAGATAACGCCTTGGAAGGAGAAGAAGGTTGACCTTAAGCAAAGTTCCACCAAAGAGGCGATCTCCTTGTTGACCTTAAGCTTCACAATCTCGACAGAGTCTAGGATAGGGACCTTGGTGAAGAGGGACACCACATCGAAGCTTACAAGAGTGTCTTGAGTGTCCAACTTGGTGTCCTTGATAAATTGGACAAATTGGTTGGAATCTTTGATGAAGGAGTTGGAGTTACCAACAAGCGGAGAAATTAATTTGGCAAGAAAAGCGGCTAGCTTGTAAGTCAGAGACCCAATGGTGTCAACAATGGGTCTCAAAGGAATGTTGGCTTTGTTAATTTCTCCGCTTGTTGGTAACTCCAACTCCTTCATCAAAGATTCCAACCAATTTGTCCAGTTTATCAAGGACACCAAGTTGGACACTCAAGACACTCTTGTAATCTTCGATGTGGTGTCCCTCTTCACCAAGGTCCCTATCCTAGACTCTGTCGAGATTGTGAAGCTTAAGGTCAACAAGGAGATCGCTTCTTTGGTGGAACTTTGCTTAAGGTCAACCTTCTTCTCCTTCCAAGGCGTTATCTATGAACAAGTTGATGGAGTAGCCATGGGCTATCCTCTCTCACCGGTGATTGCCAACTTATTCATGGAGCATTTTGAGGAGGTGGCCTTACATTCTTTCCCCCTCAAGCCAAAGTGGTGGAAACGATACATGGATGACACCAATGTCTATTGGCCCCATGGCTTGGACATGTTAGAGGAGTTTCATGCTCACCTCAATAGCATTTCTCCTTCTCTTGCCTTCACCAAAGAACTTGAATCCAACAACCTCTTATTTTTTCTGGATGTCTTAATCTGTAAGAAGCCAGATGGATCCCTTGGTTGTCGGGTGTTTCACAAAACTACCCACACTGACCTTTATCTTCATTCAACTTCTCATCACCACCCTAGCCAGAAAGTTGGGATTCTTAAAACCCTGGCATTAAGAGCCCATCAGATTTGTGATGAGGACAACTTAGACCAAGAGCTCTCCCATCTTCGTCAAGTCTTCAAATAGAATGGCTACTCAAACAAGCAGATCTCTAGGGCCTTCCTCCAAGACAAATCTCATTTCCTTTCCATCTCTAATCCCCTGCCCTCCCTGCCATCTCAGGCCCCATTTGTCTCTCTCCCTTATGTTGAAGGCATATCGCACAAGATCTCAAAAATCCTTGGGAAAAAAGGTCTCCGATGCGCCTTCAAACCTATTTCCACCATTAAGAGGCATACCCCTCAGCTTAAGGATGCTAGGGATGCCTTCTTAGAGTAAGGTGTCTACAAGATTGTATGCTCTTGTGGTACTCCATACATTGGTGAAATAGGTCGTTCATTCATGACTAGAATTAAAGAGCACTGTGCCGACATTAAGCATGAACGGGCCCTCAAATCAGCCTTAGCTGAGCATTCGTCTACTACCAAGCACCATATTTGTTTGGAGGACACTCAAATATTGTGGACGGAGAACAATTTTTTCAAGAGAAAAGTTAAAGAGGCCATTGCTATTATCCATCACCCCTCCAATCTTAATCGTGACGATGGGCTAATCCTCAGCATCTCATGGCACCCTCTTCTTTCTGTCCTCCAGTACCATGCCCACCCCCCGCCTTGACTTCTCCCCCTCTTTCTTTTTCCTTTGTGCGGCTCCCTCTCCCCCTTTGGTTTCTTTGCATATTTGTATATTTTCATTGATTTATTCGTTTATTGATTTTTTGCATTTGTATTTTTATATTTGCATTTGGCTTTCTGTTTATGTTAATGCTTTTGTTCATTTTTGGTTGCTTCTCTCTACCTTTTGGTATAGGTATGGGCTTATACACATATTTGTAAGTGTTTATATATATATATATATATATAAACATTTACGAATATGTGTATAAATCCACACACACACACACACACACACACACACACACATATGTTTTTATTTTCGTTTTGATCTATTTTTAATTTGTTGACTTTATTTCTCTTTCTTTTTTGTTTTTTAGTGGTTTGTTTATGTTGCTTGGCTTTCCATTTTCTTTTCCTTGGGTGGTTATTCCTTGGAGTTTTTTGGTCTCCCATCCCTCAGGTGGTCCTTTTTCTTTCTCTTTTTCTTTTCCTTTCTCCTTGTTCCTCGTGCCCTCCCACAACCCACTCTTTATATTCTATCTCAAATCTGCAACTCAACATCTTTCATATATTTAGAATTCTTCTCATCCTGATGATGAATGACGGAGTGTGATTCAAAACGTTGATGGAAAAATAACACACACAATCAAATCCAGAAAAACAAACTATTATACAATATGGATTGTGGAAATCTCATAGCTTTAAACAATATCATGCTTTAAAATGACTTCAATCTTAATTTTATTAATTTAAATTGAAATTTTAATTATTAATTAAAATTTCAATTTATTTAAAAGACCAATTTATTTATTTACACCCCAAAATATTTTTAATATTTTACTCTAATTAACTTGTAAACACTTTCTAACTTATGATTATTGTCTTAGATGTACTTGTTTATTATAGTGAGAGAGGGATTTCATTATAGAGTAATGCTTTACTTCATTGTACATTTTGTACCCTAATTATGTGAACCTTTCACTTGGAGGGCAAAGCTATACCAAAAATAATCATATAAAACCTTTCTCTTGGATGACAAAGCTAATAGATTTGTCTTTTATAAGTTATAATATGTATTATTATATTTTTATACTAAGTTATAATTAATATATCTTTTAATTAAAGATCATTTATAACTTTTTAGAGGTAGATTAGATGGTCATAGTATTGGAAAATATAGATGATGATCATAAGTTCATTTATTTTTGTGGAGATGAGCTCAAATTAATATAAACTATAATGATAGGTTATTTTTTGAATTTACTCTTGTATGAAGGAGATCAGATCAAACTGATATAAGTTATAATTATAAGTTTGTATGAAAGAGATTATATCAAACTGATATAAATTATAATGATAGATTTTTCATTTTTTTTTCTTTTTCTTGAAATCAAACAGATATAAGTTACATGTTACAACCTTCAACCTTCATGAAATCCCACCACATATTAATTCTTCATTTAAAAAAAACCACTACTTACAGTTAATTAATGACAATTTACTACTTAATATCCATAAGATATAAACCAAATTCTCAAACTTTAGAAAGAATCATCCTCATTTAGTTGGGTCATGCTCGTGCATTATCATCTTGTCAGTACTAATGGAGAACATTATATACACGTCAAATCGATTTGTTGATGATTGGAAACAAGGGTTCCTCAACGTGAAACGGATGCTAACCATAGTTGCACAGACCCACTAAATTTAGTATGGATTAGTTTCTTCATTGCCTTTTGTATTCCTCTTAACGAGGAGTAGGAAGAAGATAGTTTTGATTAGCTTAGGGCACGCGTGCAACTGCATTCCATGCTTTGAATAGAAATCATGCATTCCAATCACACATTTCATTGATTTCAGGAAAAAAAAGCATGTCTGGAGTGCAGCGGCTTCATATACTTATAAACCAGGCAGAGCCAAAAGAAAAGGAAGAAAGAAAAAAGGAATTTTGTGCGTATCGCTTTCAGTCTTTCAAAGTGAAATGAGGCGTGTTGTGTACTTCGATTATTTGCGCTATGAGTGATTGAGTACGTAATCTCAGTGCCCATTTTCAAGGAAGAAAGAAATAATTAGAAATCATCACATACACGCAGTGCCAAACCCTATTATCTACTCTCCTCCTCCTCCAACTGTTTTGCGATATTTTGCATTAAATCCTGCAAAGCAGAGCTTTCACACGCCATTTCTGTGTTCTTTTCTTGAAAGCGTTCTCTCTCGTTTGATGCCACATAATTAATGACGTCTACAACATCTTTCAATGATTAAGAAAGAAACAATCAAGTCTGGTGTTTTATGTGTGTATATAAAACAGCATCAACAGATGGCGTTGTATAGTGTAGACATGACTGCAGTACCGTAAGGGAGAGTGTGATTGAGTACTAGTGCCCAGAAGAAGAAGGAAGAGGAAAGAAAAATATTTAAAATCTTCTCTGGTTATAGGACATTCTTTAGAAATGCTTAATAATAAGGTTCATGAAATGAGCATTGCAAAGAATGATGTGGGCCGTCGTCTGGCCAGATTATGTGATTCTTGGCCCTTCTCAATCTGTAGAGTCTCAGCAAATGAGACCTCTAATGGGAATAATGGCAGAGATGAGCGTAATTGCAGTAAAGTATCTGATATTTCTCAATCTGAAAAACTAGATGGAATAGAGTCCTTCAGTCATAGTAATCATATCTCCATTCAAATGAAGTTGGCCGACGAGGATTCAAAGGAAATACTGCAGATGCCATTGGGCACCAGCTCTGTCTTTCGTACTACCGTCAATTTATTGGGCATCATGTTAGGTATTATGCTATACTGCTCCCACTGAGTTTTTCATTCTGTCATGTGTTTAACTGCTATTATGGTACTGCTGGCATAAGTTTCACTTTCTCTGGTGTGTTTTACTGCCAATAAATCAATCTTCTTTTGGTGGAATTATAAATTTTCTTATTTGTAGCAATTGGATTCCATTGGATAACATTTCTTAGATTTCACTTTTTCATAAGGAGAGTTTTCAGGATGTTTTTCTTAATGTTGGGTGCTCTATCATTGAATAATCGATCTCCTTTTTGTGATTCATCTATCTTTGATTTGGGTGCAGCTTATTTTTTAATATTTTTTTAATCACACTGTAGGTGCTTAGAGATCTTAGTTTGGTCTGCTCTGTCAATCTATGGTGTTCTGATATTGTTTTAATATTTTATTTTCTGGATTTGACCATATAGATTGTTATGTTCTGACATTATTTTAATATTTTTCTTCTGAATTTGAATATTTAGATTCTTTTGATATCAAGAAAATTTACATGATCAAATCCAGAAGAAAAATATTGAAATAACTATGAACTGTAATTTTTTATGAATTTGACTCTGATACCATGCTACACTTTTCATAAATCACCTTCTATCACCCACCTTCAAACCACAAATACTAAATAATGAAAGAGTTTTAAGGTTAGAATTATGAGCACCCATTATAATAATGAGCAATGAAAGAGTTTTGAACTCAGATCACACTGTTTTATAATGATGTTTGTCATTTGAATTGATTTCAGGTCTTGGATTGCTTTCAACCCCATATGCTCTAGAGGAAGGAGGGTGGATGAGCCTGGGAGTATTGTTTGCATTGGCACTAATTTGCAGTTACACAGCATTTGCTTTAGCTGGATGCCTGGATTGTGATCCAAAGGTCTTAAATTATCAGGATATAGGAAACCAGGCTTTTGGAATGAAGGGACGATTGGTAGTCTCTACGTTCTTATATGTGGAGATAATATTCATAGCAATTGGATACACAATATCTCTGGGGGACAATGTAGCTGCCATTTTCGTGGACACCCAGTTGAATGTTTCATCCTGGTTACATTTAACTACACCTAGATTTCTGACAATTATAGCTGTTTTATTTGTCCTGCCAACTCTGTGGGTTAGAGATCTCAGATCAATTTCATTTCTGTCATTTGGCGGAGTCATCACTTCTCTTCTGCTAATGCTTGCATTAACATGGGCTGGTATTTTTGATGCGGTGGGTTTCAGACAAGAAGTTCCTTTTATCAATATGCAGAGAATGCCAGTCTCCACGGGGCTTTATGCCTTCTGCTATGCAGGCCATGTTGTGTTTCCTACAATTTACAGATCAATGAAAGATCCCTCTAAATTTGGCAGGGTGAGTGTTCTTCCAATCAAATATCAATTCAACCTTATTCTAGGGAGTTTCTATTTAAAAGTATTTTGATTTAATTATATGTGGAATTTGAGACTTCAGGTTTCCACAAATTGTAACTACTAGAAAAATGTTTCTCTGAATTCTTGAGATTTATATTTGGAAAGATTATGCAGTAACATTAAACTTGAAATTATATAAGTCAGTCTGGATAGTTCTATATGTAATTTGATAAGAAGCTCTTTCCTACATTCTTCCAGTAAGTAGAAGAGGTTGAACTATTAGGAAAGTAATTGAGGGGCTCTCAAACTATGGAGAATTTGAAGCTCTTTTTCACATTACCCATTTATTTCTAAAGATCTCTGAAACTCAAAACACTTTATTAATTTGTGGGCTATTTCATTTCATTAGTATTCATTGTTATTTACATATTAACAAATATCTTTTGTTGTTCTCTCAGGTCATTTTGATCAGCTTTGTGATAGTCACTGCAGTTTACAGTGGCTTTGCTTGCCTGGGTGCCACCATGTTTGGGAGCTTAGTTAGATCGCAGATAACTCTGAACATGCCCAAACATTTGCTGATAACAAAATTGGCTCTGTGGGCAACAGTGATCACACCCATGAGTAAATATGCACTGCAGCTGTCACCAGTGGCCAGAGAACTAGAAAACATTGTGGCCTCTGCTTGGAAGCCTAGAGGAAGAATGGTGGCAAGGGCCTGCATAGTATCATTTCTTTTGCTCAGCATACTGGCCATGGCTCTTGCTTTGCCTTATTTTGGATATGTGCTCTCTCTCACTGGATCCTTTCTTAGCATTACAATGTCCATCATTCTTCCCTGTGTTTTCTACATCAAAATCAAACGTAAAAGCATATCGGTTTGGATGATATTGCTCAACAGTTTTTTGATTTTGATAGGACTGGTTCTGGGTATATCTGGAACCATAGCCTCAGCCAAAAATCTCATTGAAAGCATACATGGTCATGCAAGGAATTGATTCATAATTGTTTCACTCAACAAAAAAATACCCTACTGAGCTATATTTTATGTGGGCAATGGATCGCATTCTTCCTTTGTTCTCCTTGTGTCCCCCCTGAACCAAGAGAATAAAAAAGAAGAAGAAGAAATACGAATTCTATTTCTTGTTGAAAATTTTGCTATGGATTTGAGTGCACCTGAGAATTAAATTGTTGAAGAGGAAACGTATTTCATTATGGGGTCTTTTTAAAAAAAATTATGATTGATGCTTCCTACCGCTCCTTAAATTAAATTGATTTGTATAGACAAAATGTGTTTCTATTTTAATTTATATTTAAGTGGAAGGTCAAATTATTAATTATAATTAGACTTAAATTAAATATAAGTCGAATTTGATAAATAAAAGGAGATTAGAACGTCTTTAGTTTGTCAATTTTGATGTATTGATGTATAATGATGCATTCTTATGTTCTAATTGACTATTTAAATTAAAAATTTAGTTATGAATTTGAGATCTATAAGATTTGATGAACTTTTATTTAATACTTAAATGTTATAGGACCAGGCCTTATCATTCAATCCAGTCTAAGATCATTTTTCTAACATGCGATCTAGTCCTTTTGTCATGTATTTATTTGTTGTCAACATGGCTTTTGGTGCTACACTCCTAACTTTGGTACTTGTTGCTAGACATATAGCAATGCTAGAAAACACATAGGGGGTTTCTAGTTTGGCTAGAAGAAAGATTATAGACTTCCTTGCATTAGGACTAGGTGTTGTTCACCTTGCAACCTTAGGACTAGAGTACTTTATTTTATTATTTAATTAGTTAGATAATTTAATGTGTATCTCCAAGAATCATGGAGAGGATAACTTGGATGCCCCACATGAGGAAGGTAGATGTATATTTAATTATTATTCTCTCTATGACTTGAAAAATGTATTTTAAGGTAGCACTAAATAGGAGGAATGCGATTTGTCTTTAGTGAAAGATTGCCTATAATAGATAACTATGATCATTGTTAAGAGTATTTATGACAATGTTTAAGAGCATCTTTTTGTTAGGGAAATGGTGTCTCAACCTTGCAATAACAAAAGGTTAATGTTGATAAATAATTGTGGGGGTTGCAAGGGGGGCTACCCCCGTTGCAGTTTTGTATGGTGGTGAAATAGGGTTTAGTAGTCTAAACATGCAAACTAGGAATCAAACATATTCACAACAACATCACATTAAGTTGAATAAAATTCAATAGGCTCAATCTCAAACCTATTGGAAAGGGATGGACACAAATTGAATTCCACTCACCTTGTTTTAGTTGAATTGTTGTAATTGGATATGAAATGATTAAATGTAAGAACTAGGGCTAATGATGCAAAATTAATTGTAATCAGAAAAAAAAAATAGTTTTGGAACAAATATGTAGACTCTAAGCACATATTTGAAATGGGAAGTGTATGCAGGAAAATGTGGTGATCAAAACAAATAAATCAAGATTAGATGACCTACATACCAATGAGACTCTTAGTGCATGTATAAACTGATTTAAACTAGTTTAACTTCCCAAGGAGTGTCCCATTGTTCTCTATCTCACAGGATCCCTAAAGATAATGTTTTTCTCTCAGATCATTGGGCAAATGACTTAGGAATGACAACTCCAAGAACGAGTGATATTGTGATCTATATGCATGAATGCATTCTAAGATCTATATGATATGTTAAAAACTATGATGATTAAGTTAAGATAAAGATAGTGATATGATAATGAGATTAACAAATTATCTTAACATGATATACTAGCATGAATATTCTGGGTGGCTGCAAGAAGTTGAGTCCCACTTTTGGGCAAAAAGTGGAAGTGTTTTCTCTGTTTTTCAAATTTTATGTCGATTGATGTCAAAATTTGATGCACTTAGAGATTGAATCTCAAAAAAATTCAGTAGTAGAAAATGTAGTGCTCAGAGTCTACTTTTCAAATATGTAATTTATTTTAATATCCACATGGTAGAAATCCCTTTTTAGTAGCCATGTTTAAAAACCAGTTTTTCAAAATGCTTGTTTCAGGACCATACTATGCATGTGTACGACCACCCTTTTTTGATGCAAATAAATGAACTTTTGCAAATCCTTATGGGAAATGATACCTAAGACACCAAATATTGATGAGAATATTTTTGCTTATTTTTTTATTGAATATATTTTTTTAATTAATTTTTAATTGACAATAAAGTATATTTTCAAAACATCAGGTGTACGACCACCATAATTAGATGAAAATTTCATATTTTTCAATTTTTTTTTTTTTATAATTCAAAAGAATTGTATGTAGATTGATGCCATATAATTTATTTTTCTAAAATCCTAAAAACCAAAAAGTTATTAAAGTTTTAGTGAACCTTGGTATTTTAGGTTTAGGTTCCACTTTTGATTAATAAATAATACAAAAATAGTAAAAGTAATCTTATCACTATAAAATTTACATTTCTGAAATTAGGACGCTGAAAACTCTAATGGGTTTTCCTTTCGTCAAAAAATTCAATCAGAAAGGCCCTCAAAAAATTAGGCCAAGGTAGAAATATGATGTCGTTTTACCTTAGTCATTTTTTTGGAGGTCCAAGCATAGGCTTGGTGAGACCAAGCCTATCTCAAAGCAAAAAACAAAGCTAAGGAATGTTTCCGGCCCCTAATTTTAAAAAACGGGTGCCCGTTTCGCTCTATACCTTTGAAAGCGAAACGGGCACCCGTTTCTGAAAAGATTCGTTGGGCCAGACTCTGGCCCACAAGCACAAATCCCAATGATTGAATGATTTTTCAATCATTGGCTAACAGGTACGATCTGCAAAGAGAATGTTTTGATTAATCATTCTCTTTGTTTGTCTTATTGTTGATTTGGTAAGGAGATTGATTCGAATTCAAATTTTGGTTTAGCCATGGGATCAAATCAACATAGGAAAAGGCAAAGGAAAGTTCTAACAACTGAGGAGATTGCAGCAAATAGGGAGAAGGAGGCAATGCGTCAACAAGAGAGAAGATCAAGAATGAGACAAGGAGCTTCAAGTTCCACAATCATGGGTCAGTGCAAGAAGATGAGTCCACTTTTTGGCCAAAAAGTGGAAGTGTTTTCCCTGATTTTCAGATTTTGTCTCATTTGAGCTTAAATTTTGAAACACTTAGAGATTGAATCTTGGAAAAAGTCAGTAATATAAAAGATAGCCATCTGAGTGTACTTTCCAAATATATAATTTATTTTAATACCCACATAATAAAAAATAACTTTTTAAATGGAGTTCTGAAAACTATGTTTTAAAAATGTCTGTTTCAGGACCATACCATGCATGTGTACGACCCACACTTTTTGACACAATTAAAATTATTTTCTCAAACCGTTTTGGGAAATGGTTTGTAACACACTGAAGATTGATGAGCATATTTTTCTGTATTCTTTTTTCTAATATATTTTTTTTAATTAATTTTTTAATGGCCGTAATTATCTTTTTAAAAATTTGACGTGTACGACCCACATAATTTGATGTAAACTTAACATTTTTTGATTTTTTTTTTTTTTAAATACAAAAGAATTTTGTGTCGATTGATGACATATAATTTTTTTTTCAAAATTCTTTAAAATAAAAAAGTTATTAAATTAACAAAATTAGTTAATATTTCAAATTTATGGACCCGATTTAGTATAAATTAAATGAAAAATAGTTAAAATAATCAATTTTTAAATAAATTTACATATTTAGAATCTAGACAGTATAATCTGAAATGGGTTTTAATTACGTATAAAAATTCTTTGATTAGAGGCGCGTAAACTATTTCTGAAGTTCATATTTGTGCTTTCATTCATGGAGATTTGAATTTGCAGGTCCATGTCTCAGGTGTGGCCATCCCAGGCCTATCTCGGGCCTAATCCCGAGCCAAGTGGCGGGTTGTGGAATCAACTTCCACAAAACGGGCCCCCGTTTTCAAACAAGGGCGGCTTGTGGAAAAAAAAGGAAAAATGCCATTTAGAAACGGGGGCCCGCTTTTAAAGAAAACGGGGGCCCGTTTTCAGAAACGGGCCCCCGTTTCTAAAAAACGGGCCCCCGTTTTGTTTAAAAGCGGGCCCCCGTTTTAGAACAAAACGGGGGCTCATTTTTTTTGCTTCGAACCCCCGTTACCTTTCGGCTCGGGAGCCCGAAGCACAAACGGGCCCCCGTTTATAAGAGCGCATTTTCCAATGCGTGGACTTCCGCGAATTTGTGACTCATTACCTTGCACTTGCCCTCATTTTAGAAGAGGAGAACATCAATGAGACCATAAATACTGATGAAGGAAACACAATAGAACCATTTAATTCAGGTGCATCTTCTAATCCATTATTGGATACATGTATGTCTTCACAGCCCTATGTTTTTTCTCATGAAGAAATTGGTGATTTAGTAGAAGTAGGTTACTTATTAAATGAAATTCTAATTGAAAATCAAAACCCAAATGAAATTAGAAGTCAAGTTGAAAGTGAAATTGAAATCCAAATTGAAACCCCAACTGAAACAAGATCTCAACTTGAAACTGAAATTGAAACCAAATTTGAAACTCCAAATGAAATTGAAAATCCACCTGCAACTAAAACCAATAATGTGCATGTAGATATGGAAACACCAATTGAAAATGAAACATGTTTGAATGATAATAAAATGAATGAAAATTTTGAAATTAAAAGTGATGTACTAGACAACCTTCTTGGCTTGGTTTCATGGAGACAGATTAGGACACATGCAAATAGATTGTTTAGACTTTTTTTTATAATAAGAAATTTGGGTTTCAATGTCAATTAATGGTACAACTAATTAAAATGACTAAAATACGAAAAGTGATGAAGAAGTTAGGCTTTTATGTCAAACCCAAGAAGAAGGAGGAGTCTTTAAAACAAGTTGTATCGACTGTTGCTAGTGCCTTTGATACAATTGGAAAGAAAAGTTATTCTAAAGATAAAAATGCGGCACGACGGGCAATAACAACAGCTTTAGTAAGCAAAACAACTTCTAATAAAATAATGATGAGTAACATAAGTGGATATCTTAATATTCATCACAAAAATTTATCAAGAGCTGTAAAAAGAAGAGTTAATTTTGAAAGTGATCCGACAAACAAATTGTGGACTTTTAGTGGTAGACTACCAAGGTCTGATATGAAACTTACTGGTGAAGTCAAAAATTTGATCGAAAAATTCTGGCATGATACTACGAGAGTATCACCTAATGTTAAAGATGTTCTTAAATTAAGAGTTGGGTCTAAAATTCGTGATCCACATCCAAAACACCTATTGGACATGACTCAAACTGAATTGTATAAATTTTTTTTGGATGATAAGGTGTTGACTATTAGCATTTGTCAGAGGTCTTTTGAAAAGTGTAAACCTAGGTATGTTCGAATTAACAAGGAAAGAGTCACATGTTGTTGCAAAACTCATGTTCAATTTCGCTACCATTATGATGTATTTCAATATATACGTGTTACCATGCATAGTAATGGAATGTTCCAAGAATATGGTATAAATATACCACCTGAAACTATAAAGGAGTTTATTTCAAGTTTGTTTTGCAACCCACTAAATGAATAAAATTTCCTTTTCAATGTATGTGTTTCTGGTGTATGTGATATATGTGGCAATCTTGCATTGTTGGATCAATGTTTGCATGAAAATATTTCAAATAATTTTGGACAACAATTAATTGATGTTAAAAGATTTAAAACTATTGAGTATCCACTGAAGGATGGAAAGGTTGGAAAACAATGCGATCTAATCACTGAAAAAGTTAGTGTTCATGCATTTATGAATGAATTCAAGAGTAACATCATACCTAAATATGTTAAACACACTCAAAATGCTAGATGGCTCAATGGTCAGTTTCAAATATGTAAGGATACATTTCCTGTTGGTAGTATACTTTCGGTTGTTGACTTTGCAGAGAACTACACGCTTGCACCACAAGATGAGGTACAATCACAATACTACAGTTCAGTGCAGGTATCAATTTTTGTCCATATTGTCTATAGGCATGCACCAGATAGTACACAAGAGGATCGCAAAATTTTGAGAGAGTACCATTTCTATATGAGTGATAATAGATTACACTCATCTAAGTTTGTCTAGTTTTGCTTCAAGACCTTTTCTCAAAATTTGAGGGAGAGAAATTCAGATGACACAACATCTAATATGGTCTAATAATTGCACAGGGCAATTCAAGAATGCTAGAATGTTTTATTGGTTGAGTAGGATTCATAAGAAAACTAATATCGAACACATTTGGAGTTTTTTTGAGGCTGGACACGGGAAAGGAGAACATGACGGTGTTGGTGCATGTGTTAAGAGAGCCCTTTGCAGAGAGCAACTCAAATTCGAGGAAAAGGCTAAATTTAAAAATGCAAGTGCAATTGTGGATTGGTGTAGTGCAAATTTATCCATAGGATCAACTCAGAACTCTACAATTAGATGTTTCTTCTGGCTAGTTAAAGAGGAGAATATCATTCCAAGATATGATTGTGATACAATAAATGGGTCAGCTAGATGGCATTCATTTAAGAGTTCTAATTCTAACACTTGGACTATATGGACTAGAGAGCTTGCATGTTTTTGTCAATTTTGTGTTGCAGGTGAATGGGAAGAATGCGAGAATACGGAATGGGTCGAAGAATGGCAACACAAATCCTTAACACCTACTGAGACACAATATGAAGATGTTAGAAGAAATGAAGACCCTGATCATGCATTTGCATCAAAAGGTTATGATCGTGTTTCAGACCTCATACAACCTAGTAATTTAATTCAATTTATTGTTTATAACTTTAAATTATATATTTTTATGTATTGTCATATAATTTATGATTACATATTTGAATTATAAATTCTAACAAGTTTTATTTCTACACATTGTACTTAAATTTGTTTTATAGGACATGTGTATGCTGTTGTTGCACCTGAGGATAATGATAAGCAGGTTGAGTATTGGCTAGCTAGATGTGTAGAACCTAAGAAAAAGTTGATATGTAATCAAGTAGATGATGATGGTTTTTAGTATCCAGTTGGGTCTGTTGTGGTGGTTGGTACATGGCTACGCAAATACTTAACGAGAAGGAATGGCTTACCGGTTTATGAAGACTACAAATCAGAAAAGAAGATTATACACTATTCTCATTTGGTGGTGGCAACAAACATCAAATTAGAAAGATACAAAGGTAGACCTGCTAATAAGGTATTGTGAACACTTTCAGTAGAAGAGCATGAGGCAATCATAGACGCATTACAGAAGAGAGAGGATGCAGATGGTACATTAGGTTGAATCAAATTTATATGCATGTAAGTTTGTGTTACTTGTGTGAACTCTTTTATATTTAATCATGATAATTGTTTTTCTTTGTCCCTTTAACATTGTATTTGTCTACATTTGATACAATTTTGGTTTCATAAACAACATTGTATTAGTTATCTTCTTCTTAATGTTATTTTGTGCACATTGTAATTGTGTTACAATTGAATTCTAATTTTTTATGATATAGTTATTTTATTGTAATCTCTTCATAGATTAATTGTAAGTTTAAAGATAGAATTATGTCTTAAATATGACCTGACTCTATATTTATCATTGTATGACAAATCTATATTTATAGTGTACTTTTTTATTTTAGTATCATGAAGTCCATGCTTTTCATACCACTACTATCCACACTAATAAACCATCAATACACTAGTAAAGTAGTGTGGTCAACTTAAGAGGAAAGTCGATACTATGTTTGTAGCTTCCTAATAATTTGGATAGCCTTAGTTCCATCAATCTATTGGATTCCTCTATGAGATTCATTTATAATTAACAATCCTTTTATATAATAATGAAAATCATGATTCCTCTATGAGATTCATTTATAATTAATAAGTCGATACTTGTGTGAACTCTTTTAAATATTTAATCATGATAATTGTTTTTCTTTGTCCCTTTAACATTGTATTTGTCTACATTTGATACAATTTTGGTTTCATAAAATATAAGATGATCAATCACAATGTTAATATATAAAGTCATAAATAGATCACATAACAAGTCATAAATAAAAAGTCTTATATACAATCACATAACAATTCCTGATGACACAATAACAAGTCTTGAAATAATAATTTAATAAGGAAATGACATTAAAACAAGTCCAAATAACATAATAACAAAATAATGTATCATATATAATCACTAGAGTGCACCAAATCACATAACACGACCTGATATCATAATAGAAAGAAAATGACATAATAAAAAGTCCTATATATAATCACATAACACATAACAACAAGTCCTATATATAATCACATAATAACAAGTCTTGGGATAACATAACAAGTGTCATCATAAAAAGTCCACAATACAATAACATGACATGATCTAAAATATACAATCTAAGAACTCGCGTGCATCTCATCTGCAGTCCTCTTCACTCCATGTGAAGGTGGCTGAGATGAATCATCCTACTGCACGTGGTCCTGAGATGCACCATCATGTTTCTGTGCAATATCAGTGTCTCCACCCTCCTGTGCAGTATCAGTGACTCCACCCTCCTGTACATTATTAAAAGATTTTACATGAGAAGAAGTTACTTGCATAATTCACTTATAAAGTAATTAAATACTAAAAAATTTAAAATAAATTACCAAACGACCGTGCTCTACAATGCCCTCACTGGTACGTGGAGGTCCACTATCATGAACAAGAAAAGTGGTCATTGCCAAGTCCTGCAAAAAAAACATTGTACATCAATTTTGATAATCCCTATAAAAGCCAAGTATATAGTATAAACAAATTAGAAATTATTTTTGTAATCATCGTGCCTCAAATGATAATGTTGATGGTTGCATCTGGCTCAACCCCATAGCCGTACTAATATTGGTAGTGGTGTGGACTTGAACAACATATATAAAGCATAAATCAAACGTGTACACACACACACACACACACACACACACACACACACACACACACACACACACACACACACACACACACACACACACACACACACACACACATATATATAGACTACAAGATTATCACAGAAAAGCATACATGTGATGCAGGCAAAGTAACTAATGGTCGAAGGCGTACATGTAATGCACCATCAAACAATCCAGAAGCCTACAATTGCAAAAAATAACGAACATGAATCAAAGTTGTGCTTAAATTAGTAAGCATGTAAACACTTCAAATTAATGGATGAAAAACATACTAGTGGTATATGAGGCTGAGCCTCAATGGTCCATGGGTCACGTGAAGAACTACCCACCTCAGTGCTACATGAAGCACCCTACAAAATTGAAAAAACATATCATATGTAAATCATTACATTAAAAAATTTATTGTTTATTTTAAATGTACATATCAATACAATGTATCTAGATGAAAGTGCATACCGTAAATGGGGCACCAACATCTCTAGGTATTGAGGTAGCATGATGTCAGTTCCTCAATGATGTGGTATGATCCATCCTTTGTTCAGAAAAAAATGACTCATGTTATGGTTCATATGTGTATATATAAGGAATTTAATATTGCACTATAAATTATACAAATAAATTTGTACCTCTATAGGCTGATCATCGTCTGCCCATAGGAGATCAACATATGAAGAGACGACATCAGCATGTGTAGTCTCCTCGACATCATCGTAACCACCATGGGTGGCATCAGCATCATCAAAATCACCATCTCCTCTAGGGGCAACCTCACTCTGTGGACCCCTACATACATCCCCACAACTCGTGCAAACATGCGCTAAGCATGGGGCAGCCCTCACATCTCGCAACTGCTGTACCAAATTGCCCGACAGGGCACTCAATGAACCTAGAGCAGAATCCACTGCTCGATGATGGGCAAGTGCTGGAACAACTGGTGATGGAAGAGGAACCAATGGATCATCGTGCACACGGTTTCTAACCCTGTCACTCAATTTTGCTCCTAGCCTATCCTGGGGCATGCCTCTCCCAACCCCCTGAAACGATCTAATATCAAAGTAATTGGGCTTTTTGCCCAATTCAAATTCCGCCCATAATTTATTCAAAAAATACATCGGGACCTCATGATTGGAGTGTGACCATCCACCACCGCTCCCAAAAGTGGCTAGCAATGCCCAGGTGCCTACACCATCGAATAGAGAGATCCGTGGCTTCTTCAAATCTATCTCTTCACCCGTCTTAGGGTTCACAAAATATTTTTTCAAATCTATTTTTGTTATTTTTAAGTCATTAACTTGTTTGTATGTGAGGCCATCTATGTAAAATGCACGCAATCCCTCACGCCAACTACGATAGCTATCTAGCTTGCTATCTAATGCCTACACAAACTATACAATTCCTTGCATACTATCTACAAGGCGTAACAACTGAGGGGGTGGATGAGGCTCATGCCTAATAGTGTGAATATCTCTAATCAAAGCATCAATATTTGTCCTAATTGTCTGTCGCAACTGATATGGTGGAGGTGGAGGTGGAGGTGGAGGGGGTGGAGGTGGAGGTGGTACTATACCTAATAGCTCATCTATCTCAAACTCATCCATCATGTGAAAATAATCTGCATATATATACAAACATGAAAATTTACAATTACAATTACAAACATGAAAATTTACAAACTTGAAAATTTATAATTACAATTACAAACATGAAAATTTACAATTACAAACTATTTAATTTACATTTCACCTTCCAAAAAAACTTATAATTAAATACAATTTAGCAACTTAAATATAAAAAAAGGAAACTCACATAGATCTATAATATTATTAATAGGTGGGTAATAATAAGCATTATTTAAGAAATATTATCCACTTAAATCAAAGTATAAGAAAAATTCTACAAAATAAAACATCATAATGCCCATGCAACTCAAACAATACTTTTTAACATCTAAAGATGAATTAGTATAAGTTCCATCAAAATCATAAAAATAATCGTAAGTTAAAGTCATAAGTTATATCTATGAACTTGTCAATACATGTACTACTTTGTTGTGTTCTTTTCTAGAATCATTGGATGATTTAGTGATCGCAACTAGTAGTACTACACTAAGTTGAAGCTTGAATAAATGACCATTTTTTGTGATTTCACATTCTAGTCATTTACTTGGACATCTTGACACTTGAAAATGACCGTCTTACATGAGATGAATTTGTTTGATATGTTTTATATGTATTGATTTTATTGATTTTTCAAGGTTTTATTTGAGGAGGTATCATAGGTTTCTCTATTCATCCTTTTGTGGTAAAATTAGAAAGGGATAACTATGATTCTTTTGTAAAATGGTATCTTCATAAGTTTTAGGTGGTGTGATCATTTTCCTTTTATGTATGGAGTCATACCTAAACTAGAAACACTAGAAAATATATAATCTTGGTGTAACATCATTGACCATGTAGGAGTGATTTGATCTAGTATCAAGATCATGATTCTATGTGTATTGCATTGGATATTGATTTCCCCCACACACTTTGGAATAGACTTTAGGAGATCCATGGAGACCCTCATATCTCTCCATTCCTAGAGGATCCTATTGTAGATTGTTTCATTCCCTTTGTAGATGAAGATCACATACCCTTCGATGGTGATACTTAAGAGGAAATTCATTATATCATATTAAATAATTTATTTACTTAAGATCAACTTTTATTTACATATTAAATAATTTTCAAAATATATTTTAATTATGTACATCGATTATATCAATTAGAATAAACATTTGGTAATGAAATACAAGCAATTATCATAAAAAATTTATAACCAATTCATTCTAAATGTAAAATGATACATATACATATAAATATATAATCAGTTTTTTAATTTAATATATACTTGGCAAAACAAATTTATATAGACGTGTAAATTTTTAAGTAATTTAGTGGGGTTTATAATGAAACCTATCCAAGAAAATTTGTCATATATTAGAATACATAACTCATCTACCCTATACAGACGCCACCCTCAACTCTCCCTTCTTGTTGGTTCTTATTTTACTATTTCAATTAATGCTTTCACATAATATAATACATTCACTTCCAACACACACTCTACTATTTTCATGTGCATTTTGCAAACCAACCAACACTTTACTAATATTGCTACAATAATATTGTAATACCTCAAACTCTTGATGTACACCTTCTATTTATACTTTCTTTCTTTCCATTTGAGGCAAGTAGGTCACTAAGTCCAATCCTTTCGAGCAATCAACAAACATTTCTTAGACAACCCTACCTTGATTCTACCTTAACAATTTTCATGTCCATAATTAAAAGGAGTCTTAAGATCCATTTTCATAAGCCTACATTAATAATGAACATAATTAGGTTGAAGAAAAACCCCTCTTAGATAAATTTTTTTTGTGATGTTACCTACCTCCATACTTGTCTCTTCTAGTGCAACTTTCATGAATCCTAGAGTTTATTTTGATTTGTAAATAAAGATTTGGTTAAACCTTTTGTAAAATAAATTATTACAGGGTTTTTGATCCTTTCCTTTCTCTATGTTTATTATACTTATCATCCAATCCAATGGAAAAAAACACTCTCCTATAACAAAAAAAAACTAAATTTAACTCTAAAAGCTCCAATCAAAAACTAAATATATGTTCCATTTGATACAACACTGCTAGGAAAAACACTGATCACTAAGCACCACTTAATACCATAAGCATCAATAACACTCCTTCAAATGTTATAGCACCACCTTTATTACTAATCCATTAAATTAGTATTCTACAAAATAGACACTAATCTAATGAAATTAAAACCATTTATTTAAAACTTATAATTCTCCTTAATAGAATCCTTATCAAACCTCAATAATAGTTAAGGAACATTAATCCATGGTGTCCAACTCAATTGCTTAGGACATGAAAACATTAAAATTTCAGACCCTAAATATAGCTGCCATTACGAATGCTTAAGGTGGTTGATAACATACATGTTACTCTAAATGTTTTCTTGAGCTAGGAATCATGGTATATTGCCAAGTTATTGAATCTTAATCCAATGTTTAGGGTTTTAATTAAATATTATAATTAAAGATTATAATTTAGGGTTTAGGGTTTAGGGTTTAGGGTTAATCAACCAAGATAGTCAAATTTCTCTTGGGACTTGTTCGTTTTTTTCTATTTAGGGTTTAGTGTTTGTTTTTCTGTTCCGGGTTTATTGTTTGTTTTTTGTGTCTAATGTTTATTGTTCGTTTTTCTGTTCAGGGTTTATTGTCTGTTT
Source organism: Cryptomeria japonica (assembly GCF_030272615.1). Taxonomy (NCBI): domain Eukaryota; kingdom Viridiplantae; phylum Streptophyta; class Pinopsida; order Cupressales; family Cupressaceae; genus Cryptomeria; species Cryptomeria japonica. The sequence continues at coordinate 136,318,750 of NC_081405.1, read as the reverse complement.
TTTGCATCTAATGTTTATTGTTTGTTTACGTTTTTGTTTTTTATTTTTTTCCTACGGTTTAAATACTATTCATGTTTTTTGTTTTTTTCCTACGGTTTTTACTATTCATGTTTTTTGCAATATTTGAAAACTGAAAACTATTTTAAACATGAAATAAAAGACGATTTTCAAACTTTAAAACATAAATATTAAAAAATAACAATACATTAACATTTTTTTATGAAAAACAATAAAAATAAATAAAATAGAATATAAAAAATAAAACTAAATACCTGGAAGGAGGTAAAAATGGTCTAGGGGGTTAGCTGAGGTGAAAAAAATGGGTACCCGTGCTCCTCAGAAACACCTGCCCGTTTTCCAAATAGTAAAAATGATGGAAAATGGTAAAAAAAAAAAAATACATTTCAAAAACGGATGCCTGTTTATTTCAAATCAGGCACCCGATTTGAAATAAACGGGCGTCCGTTTAGCTTCGGGCACCCGTTGCTAAATGGATGCCCATTTTTTGATGGCTCGGGCACCCGAAGCTAAACGGGTGCTCGATTTGTAAAAATGGGGCACCCGTTTCTAGCGGGCTCATTTCCCAACCCGCGGACTTCCGCGGGATTGGGACCCAACTTTGTACGTTTACCCAAGGTCTATGATATGAAATGAAATGCTTTTAAATTTTTATGATGATATTTTAACAAAGAGAGGCTAAAATGCTTAGTAAATTAGACTATAATGTAGATGCATGAAACTTGGATATATGGAGATTGAGGAATAAGAGCTTTATTTATAGGGAAAATAGGGCAATGGATGGTTAAGATTGAATAATCTTAACAATGGTTAGGATTGAAATTTACTCAACCCATGTTTACAATTTTCACCAATGAAATGGTGACAATTGTCAACAAGAGGTGGCTTGAGAGGAGATGCAAGAGGCATTAAATGCCTAAGAGGACATGAAGGTTACCTTAGGAGGTAAGGTTAAGGTTAGGTTAGAGTTATCCATTGGATAAATCTTTTACCCAAGGGGTAAACTCTTGTGCAAGGGTTAATAAGATAACTAGAGTTAGAGCCATGAGTGCTTGATGAGACCCTTGGGTTAGATGAGGGTTAAGTTAGAGAGAAAGTCTCTAACCATGAAGGGAGGTTGAGTTAACCATTAATGGTTTGGAAGACTTTGGGGAAATATTTGTAAGAGTCCTTCCAAATTTGGGGGAACTCAACAAGTTAGCTTGTTGAAGACATATAGCCTTAAATGCATTTAGAAGACTTTCCTCCAAATTTGAGAAGTGACCTCCTCAAACTTAGGGAAATGACATGTTTAGAGGGATTAAAGCTAATTAAGATAGTTTAGAAGAATCTAGAAGGCTCTAGAAGAGGTTTAGGAGGCAAGTGGGAGATTTAGGAAAATGCAAGTGGGAGAAAAAGAATTTTAATTAAAATAAAATTGCTTTATTTCAACTAAAATAGATGCAACTTGCATAAATACAAGTGGGGAGATTTTTATAAATAAATTAAATTTATTTATATATGCAAGGGTCAATTTAATTAAATGTAAATCTATTTAAAATGAAGAAAGGGGGATTAATTAAATAAAGTGTTTTATTTAATTAAAGGCTAGAAAAGGTTTAGGTGAATTTAATTAAATAAACTAAATAATTTATTTAATAAAATAGATGAAAATTAAGAAATTAATTAAATAAGATATAATTAATAGGAGGGATGGGGTTAAAATAAATATTAAATATTTATTTAAGAAGGTGGTCAGATTTATACATCTACAGGAAGTATAAAGGAACCTCATCTGAAATTTGAGCTTGAAAATGTTGGACTATGGGGCTAGGCAACCTAGTCTTAATGGTGTCAAATTTGGATATTAGAAACAGTTTCAGGATTATAATGTTTCTCATAACCTCCTCCTAAAATTTCATTTAAAAAGTGTTAGGTATTGTTTGCAATTGCCAGTGTTCAGGGTTTTCTGGTTTTTCAAAATCTAGTTCAATTTGTCTTAGTATGTACCATTTGGATTTGTATTCCTTCTCTTCTAAACTTGTCACCTACACACACAAGAAAGAAAAAATGTTGTTGAGTTGATAGGGATTTTCCTAGGTAAAACCTTGGGTTTGGAATTGACCCTATGATGAACACAATATAAAAGAGAGAGTGTACCCTTATGAGGTAGAGACTAGATCTGAAATATGAAATGTTGAATTGAAATGTTATACCTTTTTTATGAATTTTCTTTTATTTGAAGCCTTCATAAAAAGGTTGATGTTGTCATGTAGGAATTCATGGATGTCTTAATAAGAATTTGATCATGGATTCCATCTTGAATGTTTGAAATCCAAATACTTGACCTCTCTTTCGTTGCTCCAATGATGTATAATTTATTTGTCACTTGAATTTGAATTGTGGAGTGATTTTCCATGGTGAGAGATGATTGAAAGATGTTTTAAATGAGGGAATAAGACTTTCTTTTATACCTATTTCTCATGAAACGTGTTGAAAATTATGAAGAAGGATGACATTGGAAATCATTTACCACTCAAAAAATTTCAGCAACTAGAGGGTTCAAATTTGGGCCCTTTTACATACGAAATTGGCATTTGGGGCTCTACTAGGGTTTTGCATGTTTCTTGTGCTAGTTTCCCCTTGCATCTTAATATTGTCATACCATGTTTACTATGGGATTTTTGTTGTTTAATATGGCCTTAACTGACCTCAGCCCAACAGTTGATGCTGGTGTTGGAGCTTTGGTGTCGGGTGACTATGGCATTCCTAAACAAACGACCCAAGAAATTTGTTCCCAAGGTGTTTCATGAGGTATGTCTAGCACTAATGTTCTTCCTATTCAGGATTTTGATAGGGCTTGCCATTAGCTTGAGTAGTTCATTTTGATTGGATATTTTGTTGGGAGGGTACCCCTTGAAAGCATGCTTTGTGAATGGGTTGCCAAGGCTTGGGCCCCTCATGGGGTCTGCTTGGATGGCATCCAAATCCTTACCAAGGATTTTTTTTCTTTTTTGTTTTGTTGAGTCCAATCATGTCCAAGCCATTTTCAATATGGGCCCTGGTTCATGTGGTCTTCTCTTTTGTTTTTTCAACCGTGGTCACGATATTTTTTGGTCCCTGATGACAAGAAGATCAAAGTACCTGTTAGTGTTAAATTTCGTTGTTTTTCTTTGCCTTGCTGGCCTTTTTTGTAAACCATAGCCCAATATCTTGGTAAGGTTGTTTTGTTGAGCCCGATTGCTTTTATCGTGCTTGCCCACAAAAGTGAGTTTATGTTGAGGTTGATTTATCTCGTGACCTCAAAGATATTATTGATATTCAAATTGGTATTAGTCACACCTAGAAGGTCATGTATTTGAACCTTCCAAATACTTGTTTTTGTTGCCAATTCTTGAAATATAAGATTAAGGATTTCCCGCTGCTGACCGGGTAAAAACTTGTTCTCATTCAAAGGATCTAGAGCCATTGTCCTATTTTGAGGCTCCCAAGGTTGGAGAAGGTTGGACAACAGTTGATCGCAAAGGAAAAAAGCTATGGGGCTTCTCAAAAGTCTTTTGCTTCTGGAAGTTCTCAACCACAATCGTAACCCTAGCCGCAACCACAAGCCCAAAACGGGCAACCTTCACAACCTATCTTTCCATTTGCTTCAAACTCTAAAGTATAGGGGAAGGATAAAGTTGGGGATGGTGGTGTATGATTAGCTTGGGTGCGCACTCATCTCCTTGCTTCCATAGTTACAACACAACCGGATTCTATTCATCACTCTCGCAACCCTTCTGGGCATGATGAGGAAGATAGACGGTCATTAGAAAAGTGTTGGGCTTCTGAATCACATGATATCAACTTATTGCAAAATAGTTTCTCCTCTCTTAAGGATAAGGACGACGTGCATGAATTTTTTATCTTAGAATGTTCAAGGTGTCGTAGACCTCTCCAGAAAGTACTTTGTAAGGAATACTAGACAAAAGGTTGCTCGTCTAGATGTATTATATTTGCAGGAAGTTAAAATTTATGTGTTTATGTTGCATGTTTCTTGTTGTGTTATTTGGCCAGGTGGTCTGGTTTTTTCTTTAGACCATAAGGCTTGTCGTGGAGGTGTTGTTTCCATTTTGGTACCATGTTGGAAATCTTGCATCATAGCTAAGATGTTAGATCCCACTCACCGAGTGGTATGGGTTCTCTTGTCAGTTGACAATCATTCCTTTGGGATCATTAATGTTTATGCTCCAATGATGTTGTTGAAAGATCTTATCTTTGGTGGTGGGTTGTTGACTCATTGCCTCCCACCACTTGGGTTATGTGTGGGGATTTTAATATGATAGAGGAGGCCTTTGACAAGGAGGGCCTAATTCCTTTTCATTGGACAATTGGCAAGCAAGAAGTGTGGTTCTAAATCTACAATAAATTGGGTCTTTATGATCTCAATAGCAACCAACGCTACCCTAATGGCGTTTGGCATACATGGTGCAATTTTCCCAATGATCCTCATAGAGTCTTTAAGAGACTTGACCGTGCCATGATCACAACTCAGTCCTTTCTTTCTTTTTCTTTTGGGAGTTGTCATAATCTTCTGATTAGGTTGCTGATGGATGTGACTCTGTCAGATCATTTTTTTATTCAAATTTATTTTAAGTGGCAAGTGGGCTACCCCCGTCTACCTTGAACGTATTTTTTATTAAACACATCTTTGTTGAGTCATCCCCTCTTCGTGGTCCACATTCAAAAAAATTGGAATTTGGAATGTTGTCCTACTTAGCACCATAGCTGGATTGTTTGGTGGAACTCTGTCGTCCAATGCACGATGCGATTTCTGAGAATCTATGACTAACAACTTGCCAATTTTCACTTATGTTCTTACAAAGCCACCATGATGGATTTGCATCATGCCATAAAGGATTTGGCTGTGAATCCTTTCTCACTTGTGTTACAGGTTAGGGTTGTGGAGCTTTGATACCAGAAGAAAATTGCTAATAATCATGCTACCAAAGGGCCTCAAATTAAAGCCAGGTTACACTGGCTCAAGGTGGGGGATAGTGCTTCTAAAGAATTTTTTCTTTCCCTTCGGGCTTGAAACTCCTCACCTGGTATCAAGCGCACAAGAGAAGGTCAAGCAATGTTTTTTGAGCTATCAAATGTTCTTCAAACCTTTTTCTTCCATTATGAGAAGGTCTTTACTTCTCAAGACCCTTCTCCTAAGTGTGATGGTTCTTTCTAGGAATGCCTTTTGATGATTCCTACTTGGCTCTTTGAAGCCCAATAGAATTTCTATGATCAAAATGCTTACCCTTGAAGACTTGAGAGAAGTAGTCTTCTTTATGGTAGATGATAAAGCCCTAGGATGCGATGGATTCCCCTATGAATTTTACAAGGTTCTTTGGCCTTGTGTGGGCCTAATTTGCTTAGGGTTGACCAAGAGGCTTATCATTCTTTCTCTCTAGGAAAAAATATTAATAAAGGAAATATTAAATTAATATCTAAAGCTGGGGACCCAAAGGACATCTGTAATTGGCGACCCATCACGCTCCTCAATGTTTCTTATAAAATAATTTCTATTTAGCATTGACTCTAAAAATTAGACACCTTCTCCCTTAGATTGTGCGACTAGAGCAAACTGGGTTTATTAAATCCAGATTCATTCTAGATAATATTATTGTTGTTTGGGAGGGTATGGAGTGTGCCCACCACTCCAAAAAGATTGCGATCTTTGTCAAGAATGAATTTTCAAAGGCTTATGACAAAATTGAATATCTGTTTATTCTTGGCTTGCTTCAAGCCATTGGATTTGGTCCCCATTTCATTCACTTTGAACAGATTTTGTTTGGGGATGCTTGTGTGTGTATCACTATCAATGGCTGCCAATATTTTTCTTTTGGTCTATTCAAGTCTATTCGAAAAGGTTGCCCCTAATCCCATTTTTATATGTCTTGGCTACCCAAGGTTTTGGGTATTTTCTTGCTAATTGTTGATGGGCCTTTTGTACTCACCTAACATGCAAGCTTCATGAAGCAGAGCTTCTCTTGAAAAGAGTAAAGACTGCGAAATCTCCACTCTCCAAGGTCCTGTTCATTGGGTCAGAATTGTGTAAAGATAGTTAAGAGCTCAAGTGAATTGTTTGATCAAGGTGGTATGTTGGTTGCAAAATGAACTTATGTTGATTCACTTAAAAATAAAGTACAAAAGAGATAGGGTGCATAGAAAGAACAAACGTAATCATGCAAGATTGTTGAATCTCAAAGAAATAATTCAAATGAACAGATATTATCAATAACAAACTAGATAGCAACAAGTGAGACTTTCTATCCACATGCAAGGTGTACAATCTTACATACATAAAGATATAACTATTAACTTTGCATATTATAATCATGAAACCCACAATACTCAAAACAACTATGCTATCCATAATGGAAGAAGATATCAAATCAAAGAAATAACAACTTCAATCAACAAAGATCATGAAACATGCGATCCATGAAACTGTTAAGAAAGCACACTATGGAAGAAACACCTTCCACAGTGTCAAATTCAAAGGGGAGAGTAGTAGAGGTTACTTTTAATTCTAAAATTACAGTCACTCAGATACACATCAACAAAATAAAAAAACAAACAGAAGATTCATACATGCACAAAGAGAACACATAATTTACGTGGGAAAACCCTTATGGCTAAAAAACCCAACCACCAAAGCCAACCTCTTGTATTACAGTAAAATGTCTATTACACACAAGATACATATTTATCTCTCAAGTATATAATATATAGTCTCTATTCTGGCAGCATTCAACCTACATATGGAATTCAACCCATGCACCACACAGGCAATAGGAACAATAGTTCTACAATAGACCAATTACTCATCAACCGCCAATTGTCACCCTCATCATCCAGCCATCAAAATCAGTCATTATTGATTTCATGTCTACAAGGTAACCGTCTTAATGACCTCAGTTATAGACATTCTGCAACAAGTCTACCAAATCTTTCTTTCTGGTCTACTTTCTCAGACTCACCCAGGTCAACCAACCAACCTCTCCTTGTAACTGTTTCTTTAGATGATTATAACTTTGCTAAAGAAACGGTTCTTTTCAGTTCAATTTGTTTCTCAGATGATCAACCATCAATCTACTTGGTTGTTGAACAGTGATTTCCAACTCAGAACATAGATCCAATGGCTATTGAACACATCAGACAGTCAAGATGTCAACATGCATCACTCATATTATCGGTGTGAGTCAGAGATCTCAAACCGATATGTTAAACCACTGCTCATATTTCCTTCTACCTTCTTATCGGTGTGAGTCCCTTCGATGATCAACAAGATGAACCCATCGACATGATGACAAGTATCGGATGGAGATCCAAGAAGTCACATCAAAGAGAAAATTCACTTCGATGTCTTCAGTCAACTAACAACAATGTATCGACAACAGTCTCACCGATGAGCAACAAGACCAAGTTCATCGACAATAACTATATAGTCGGAAAGACATTCTTCAAATCACCCCGTAGACAAAATTTACCCCGACGTTGTTTCGTATCGGCAAGACTCGCCTCGATAAGGTCATCCACACTATCAGCCAGAGACGTTCTGTCAGTGAAGCACACACCGATATCTTGAGTAATCTTGATAGAAAATTCTATTCGACCATTGGCTAGAGTCACACCAATCAAGTCACCGAAAGGGACTTCTCCAACACTACTCAAATTGGCCATACATCTCAGGGGTCTCATTGATGTTGCACTCTCAAAGGTTCAGGTCAGTAATATTGAGGCACATTTTTTCAGCAATCTCCCACTTGATGAAGATCTTACTGGCACCTCCAGAACACCCAGAAACTAGAAAGACTAAACATTATCTAGAACAACAGCCAAAATAACTGCTCCCATCCAACTGCCAAAAGTATGTGATTAGAAATAACACCCACAACAAGTGCTAGAAATCCAATTTCACATACCACAGAGGTATCCATCATCATTAAACTCACACCACCAGCATAATCAACCCACAATTAGCAACCACAAGCTCCACATGCAAACTAGTTGATGGAGACCAACACATCCAAAAAACTCCCACTACATGGGTACTGCTAAATCCAAGGCATACAGAGTCTACCAATAATAACACATCGACAATGTAACCATGTAGTATCAAGGACCAACTACAAAGGTAAGCACAACCCGCAAACAACATTGCTACAAGAAACCACAAACATGTAGCATGTCCTTCTACATACACCTCTAAGTGTCAGTTGTGACAAGTAAGATTTTCTTTACAACCCAAAAAGAAAATCAACTTACTCCATTTCTCATTTCAAGAAATCAGCCCATTTTCATTCCATGTTAAGGAAATAACCATGGTATTCATCTCTCACAATTAATCCTCCATAACTATCTAATTTAAGCTCAAGATCCACAAATTTGAAAGAAAACATACAACACCTAAGAAACAATGGACAAGACCTCTCAATTAACAATCTGCCAAGTAGACCAAGAGTGGGGAATGAGAATGCCCCTCCAAGATCTTTAAGTCATTTTTAACTCATCCAAGAGCTATCTCCTCATAGGTCTCTGTTGAATTCACATTCAACCAAGATGTAGGCTCCTTGGACTTCCAACCAAAATCTCCTCAAGAGTAAGCATCTCACCATACATCTCTCATTTCAAGAGAAATATAGCCCCATCTAAATATTTATGTATCCATGAGTGCCAACAATTTATCAATCCATGTTAAACTCCAAATGCATCTCTACATTCCCATGAAGTTCTCAAACATATGACCAACATCCCCAAAACAAACAGAAATTACTAGACCATTGTCAAAGCTCCAATCTGCAGAATTAGGAACCCATCATGACACCATGATCTTATCATCCCCTCTTAGGATATCACATGCTTCAAGTGAAAATACCATGGTCTCACTCACCTGTTAAGTATAACCAACACCTCAAACAAGAACTCCTTAAGCCCTCAAGATGTCAACATCTTTAAATAGTGTACATGTAAATGTGAAAGATCCTTCTGTAGCAACAAGATCTAAGGCATCCTCCAAACATCTACACACTGAGAAGATCATTCACCATTTAATGATGAATTCACAGTCATTAATAAATCTCCCACTGAACCGCAGTACTGAGATCTCCAAGCATCATGACATAACAACTCCTAAATCTGAAAATCTTCTAGGTTCACACAAATAGGTATACTACCAATCATACCAAGTGAAACCAAGATTTTCAAACCAAGGAAAATACAACATGCTACAAGATCCTATAATTGAATATCCAGGTACTCAAATATTATCCATTCTCTTATCTCAAAGTAACTACACCAATGCACAAGTGACCAAAGACAAGGCCAACTAACAATTCTACATAAGCATTAAATCAAACCTCATGGATATAGATAGTCCACTTTTGAGTTATCCCACTACAACTGAATAGGTGATTATCCCACACAACGGCATAACTCGTAGATCTAATCAGCTACACACAGACTCACTATCACATTAACCATATGAAAAATGAGATCTCAAAGAGAAAAATCATGCATACAATCATGACAAATCTAATCTGCCAATCATGTCCACTTTGAGCACCATAATATAGGAATCCACCTAGCACCACCACAAAAATGTTGTGACTAATCACTATCAACATCCTTGTGCAGAGAAATAATTTCACCTCCTCTCTCCATGCATGAAGCATGCATATAGAACTGCAACCATCTCATCTAGTATCACCCCAAAGAAATAGGGCCTAGAAGAATAGTTCTTCAATAGATCTACAAAACTCTTGGTATTCCAGAGAACCTCCATGATCAAACCATGCTAAGATTAAACATAATGTTTCACCATTATGAAACTCTCCAAGCAATGACCAATTTAATCAATACCAAGACTCACCTCTCTTGAGATGTCATGTTGCCAAGGCAACAATGCAGGCACTGGCATTGCTCTGAGAAGAATCAATGTTAGAAGCATTCTTCTTTCCCTTTTTCTCACAATCCTTTAGAAAATGACCAGTCTACCCACAATTTGAGAACTTCGCCTTGGACTTCTTTCCTGAAGACTTTGATCTCCCCTATGACTCAGATTTGGACCTCATGTCCTTCTTCTTGCCTTTTTCCTTTGATCTGCCTCTCGTAGCCAGATCTTCTTTGACCATCTTAGTATATTTCCTCCATGCTTCCTCTGACAACAACAAAGCAACCACATCTTCCATTTTGAAAGTGGTTGTTGTACTTCCAATGGCCATCACAAGATGATCCCATGTGTTAGGCAAGGAACATAACAAAAGCATACAATGATCCTTGTCACTAATTGTTACACCCATAGAAGTCAATTGTGCAACAATCATGTTGAAGGTATTCAGATGGTCTGCAACATATGTACCTATGTTCATCTTCAAGGAGTACAACTTTTTTTTCAGGAATAACTTATTCCCTAGAGACTTTCCCTGATAAATTTCACCAAGCTTCTTCCATAGAGTAGCCATTGTCTTCTCCTTGTGAACATTAAACAGAACAAAATCTACAAGATAGAGTCTAATCAACCCTTTGGCCTTCCTATCTGTGAGATCCCAATCTTCATATTTCATTCCTATTGGTTTGGCTCCAGACACTGCAACCCAAAGGTCTCTATCCACCAATAGGTATTCCATCTTGAGTTTCCATAACTCATAGTTTCTACCATTAAACTTCTCAATGTCTACTCTTCCTGATGTGCTACCATCTCAATCTGTAATTTCATAGAAACATAATTACTTTGCAAAACTCCCACAATAGAATTAACATAAACAACCCATTCTACCCACAAGGATAAAACAACTAACTGCTCTGATACCACTTGTTAGGAAAGCACAACACAGAAGAAATGCCTTCCATAGTATCAAATTCAAAGGGGAGAGTAGTAGAGGTTACTTTTAATTCTGAAATTATAGTCATTGAGATGCACACCAACAAGATAACAAAAAGTAAATATTGGACTGAAGATGGAGGGAATAGCGGAGGGTACAACGTTTGCAGGGGGAAATTTGAATTCGAGAAATGGAGGGAACAACAATGCTGGTTCCTCTGGGTCTGAATCCACTGCAGCTCGAGGACAAACATCTGATGATGAGGATGGAAGACAGGATGGGGACCCACGAACATGGGACCCTCCTCCCGATCTTGAAAAATTAAAAAATATGTAAGATTCTTGCCCCGAGGCGGTGCAGGTTGATATAGGAAATATCAAGGAGGGGCAAATACCTAAACCATGGAATAGCCTCTTCACTAGACATGCCTCTGGTAAACCGACTGGTAAATCTTCTTTCCCTTTTGTGAAAGATATATCAGATAATAGAATAGGTAAACTTGCGATTGAGGTTCCTGATTTGGTTATTGACCATAGCATTTCTTTAATGACTCTTTCTCTGGTGGGGAAATTTGTCGGACCCCGACCTAATATTGAGGATGTTAGATCCTTTGTTAAAAGAAAATGGAGAATGAAAGGACAAGCTGAAGTTTCTGCCCTGCCACGGGGTTTTTTTGTGTTCTCTTTTTCATGCAGGGAATATTTGGAAGCAGTTCTAAGTGGAGGCCCCTGGATGTTTGGTAAATCATCTCTTTCTATTAGAAAATGGACCCCTGACATGGAACTAAATGACTCCTTTTTTGAATCCTCTCTAGTGTGGGTTAGATTGCCCGGACTACCATTGGAATACTGGGTGGAGGATGTTTTCTCAGGAATTGCCAATTCCTTAAGGGAGCTTATTGTGATAGACCCAATGACTGCAGCTTGCAAGAGACTTGTGTATGCACGCATCTACATCAACATATCATAGAATATTGATCTCCTAGGTACTATTGATATAAACTCTAAACTTGGGTTATGGGAACAAGCCATTGAATTTGAATCTCTCCCTTTTGTGTGTTTTTCTTGCAAAAATGTAGGTCACTGGGCTAAGGCTTGCCCCAGCAACCCTAAAAGACCTGTGATTAAAGAAAAAAATATTAATAAACTGGTTTGGAAAGAAAAAAATAACAAAAAAGTCTGCAATAAGTTAGAAGAAAAAAATGGAAATCTAATTCCAATAAATCAGGAAAATGACTCCAATGACCTTACTAAAGACCCTGCCATGAAGGGGAACAAGAAGAGTGAAACCAAGGAATTTGAGATCAAAATAGGCAATACCTTTGAATCCTTTTAGTTGCAAGAGAAGGAGAATGAAATCAGTACAGAGACACTTGAGGATGGTGAGATTGAGGATATCACTAACTCTCATCATGAGGAGCAATAAGTTTGGATCACCACAAGCAAACTTAAATGCTTTATTCCAGAACATAGAAGTAAATATGACCACTTCACCCTAGAAAAGAGAAAAGCTATGGAGCAACACACAAGATGAATCCAGGGCAGAACAACAAGAAGAAAACACAACAGAAAATGGAAAGAAAATTAAGACCAAGAAGATAGGAGGTCCTAATGGAGTAAAAACCAGAACCAGATCTAAGGCAGATTTTGGGGCCTCAAGATCCCCACTAGGATGCAAAACCATGAAATGGAATAGGGACCAAGAGAGTAAACAAAACATAGCTGATGGAAGGCAGAGAACTATCAAGGAGTCCTGCCCCCAAGCTTCTAAATGAAAGTAATATCATGGAACATCAGAGGCCTAAACGGTCTCAATAAATAGGATATATTAAGGAATCTTATTCGAGATCAAAATCTGGATATTATCCTGATTCAGGAAACTAAAATGAGTAAAGAGAAAGTGGAGAAACTAAAGTTTTTTAAAAATGGGGGAGTCTATGGCAGTAGCTCGAATGGAGCCTCTGGAGAGGTTGCAATATTCTGGAATAAAAGCACTACCTCTAGAGATATGATAGATGAGGATGGCAATATTCTATCCCTAAAAGCTAGAAATATTTTTGATGAAAAGGAATTTTTTATAACTAATATCTATGCCCCTAATTCCAAATATGCTAGAAGTAAATTCTAGGAAAAAGTTCAGCAAAAAAGGAAAAAAATTCTCTATGAATAGTTGGGTTGTTATGGGAGATTTCAATACTCCTCTACAAGACAGAGAAAAATTTGGAGGTAGTCAAGCTCAACCAGAAAGCAGATCCGACCTGATGGACTTTATCAATGACAATGTTCTCATTGACTTGGATCTCAACGGAGCCTCCTATACTTGGTCAAACCGAAGAGATGGTGATGATCTTATCCAAGTAAGACTTGATAGAGCTCTTCTCTCTAATGATTGGATTCTTTCTCATAGTTGTTCCCTTTCTGTTATTAATAGAATTGGGTCAGATCATTATCCCATTTCCTTTGTTGCTGAGAACTCTAAGCATAATCAGAGATTCCCTTTTCACTTTGAAAAGATGTGGATATCCCACCCCAATCTTGAAAATTCCATTGCTGAATGGTGGAATCTTGATATTAATGGAACAGCCATGTACAAAGTTGCCAAAAAACTTAAATATGTCAAAACCAATATTAAAGCTTGGAACAAGAAGGTCTTTGGTGATATTTTTGATTCAAAGAAAAAATTAAAGGAGGAACTAGACCAGATTCAAATTTCCATCCAGAAAGAAGGCTACAAAAAGTATTCCAAAGCCATGGAAGATAAGGTCCTTGACAACATTCAGACCATTATTTCTAGGGAAGAAATATATTGGAGACAGAGATCCAGGGCTATATGGCTAAAGGCAGGGGATAGAAACACTAAGTTTTTCCATATGACTCCCCTAAAACATAAGGCAACAAATAGAATCACAAAGCTAACTGTTGAGAACAACACTCTACTTAATAAGGATGATATCAGGGATGAAGCTGTTAGATTCTTTAAGCAGCTTCTATCTAGTAATGAGGATCTTGATCAGACCCATCAGCTCAATCTGGTTAATAATATTCCTAAAATTATAAACTCTATTAAGAATAAGACCCTTGCTGCCATCCCGTCTATTGGAGAAATCAAAAAAGTTGTCTTCTCTTTTCAAGGGGATAAAGCTCTGGGCCCTGATGGATTCCGAATGTTTTTCTTTCAAGAATTTTGGAATATTGTGGGGAAGGATACGGTTAATGCGGTGAAATAATTTTTTGGATCTAGAAGAATCATTAAGGAATTGAACTCCACTTTTATTGCCTTAATCCCCAAAGTTGCTGGGGCAGATTCTATGGGCAAATTTAGGCCTATTAGCTTATGCAACTCATTCTATAAAATAATATCCAAAGTGTTGACTACTAGAATTTTGGCGGTTCTTCCCTTCATCATATCTGAAGAGCAAAAAGGCTTTGTTCCTGGTAGACAGATTCTTGATTCAATCATTCTTGTTCATGAGAACATTCACTCTCTCAGTGTTGTAAAGCAAGAAGGTTTCTTGATAAAGTTGGATTTGGCAAAGGCTTATGATAGAGTTGAATGGGATGTTCTATTTAAAATCATGGGGGCTTTTGGTTTTGATGATAAGGTTATCAAAATAATCAGAGAGCTAATCACTACTCCTATGTTCTCTATTTTGGTTAATGGATCTCGTACAATTTTTTTTTTAAATTCTAGAGGGCTAAGACAAGGAGACCCCATATCTCCTATCCTTTTTACCATTCTGGCTGAAAGTATGAGTAGAATGATTCATAAATTGAAACAAAGCAAAACTATCAAAGGTCTTCAACCTTCCTCTGCCAATGTGTTTTGCACTCATCGACAGTTTGTTGATGATACTATCATCATGGGATATTCTTCAGTCAAGGAGGCTAAAGACTTCAAAACAACTCTCAACTCCTATGCTTTGGCAACTGGTCAGCTAGTTAATTGGGACAAATCAGCTATGTACTTTCTCAATACTCCAGTCATAAGACAACAGGAAATTGCCAATATTATTGGATGCAAAGTGGAATCGCTGCCTTCCACCTACCTGGGTCTTCCTTTAGGGTTGGCTCCCCCAAATTCCTTCTGGAATATGATCATTGATAAAATTAATAAGAGACTTGTAGGATGGAAAGGCTCAATGTTATCTCAGGCTGGGAAAATGTAGCTCCTCCAAGCTACTCTTCAAAATCTCCCTGTTTATGCCCTTAGTCTATTTGGTATTCCAGCCAAAATTGTTGAAGCTATGGAAAGAATTCAGAAGAGATTCTTATGGTCAGGAGTGGAAGAAAAGAAGAGAATACCTTTGATTGCATGGGACAAGGTGTGTAGACCAAAGAACAAAGGAGGGTTGGGGATTAAAATTATTAAAACTTTTAACAAAGCTCTTCTTGCCAAGCAGTTATGGAGAGCCTATGCCACTAAGAAAGACTGGAACCAAATTTGGTTTGACAAATACATTAAGAATCAGACTATCCAAGGAATCCTCAATTCTGAAGATATCCCGGCTGGATCCTTCATCTGGAATAGTGTAACCAAATCCATAAAAGTTGCAAAAGCTGGAGCTAGATGGGTCCTTGGAAAAGGTGACAGAATAAGGTTTTGGGAAGACCCCTGGATGAAGAATGAAGCCCTATTTGATCAAAACAACAATCAAGTTATTGAAGAATGTAAAAGGAGGTTTGGGCTGATGGTTTGTGACTATTGGAAGGAGAAAAGTGGGTCAAACTTGAGGACATCCATCCTAGTTTTTCCTCTCTTCAGAAAGAGTTGTTGTCCTTTTCCCCTAACAACAACTATGATGATGTTTTCCTCTGGAAAAGTGATCCTAAAGGTGAATTCACAGTTTCTTCAGCCTATAAAAACACTTTCTCTCAAATTAGCAATCCCATTTGGAGTAAAGTCTGGAACAACATCTTGATCCCTAAAGTCAACATTTTCATTTGGCTTGCTTCTCATAATATTACCCTTACTATTGATAATTTAATTCGAAGGGGCTTCAAATTCCCTAATAGATGTGAGCTCTATCAGAAGGAGGGGGAATCAATTGATCACCTATTTTTTCATTGTTCCTTCACTAGGGAAATCCAGTGTAAAATGTGGGAAAAATGGAAAATTAATTGGGTCATGAACAAAAGCATTAAGGATATAATATGGCAATGGAATTATCCTACCAAATGTCAAATTATTAAAAACTTGTGGTCTTTGACCCTCCCCATGATATGCTGGGGCATTTGGAAAGAAAGGAATAACAAGATATTTAGGGAAGAAAAGTGTAACATTCAGGTTGTCTTTGAAAAAATATGTAGGGCTATAAAGGAGAACATCAACATCCCTCACAAGAATAATCAGCAATGGGCTATTATTGATATGAATGATATGGAAAAAGACATTCTTACTGAATGGAACCTAATTCATAAGGTCTACAGAGTGGACAACAAGAAGAAGAGAGATAACATTGTTTGGAGGTTCCTTGATTATGATTGGATAAAGGTTAATTTTGATGGGGTAGCCAAAGGGAACCCTGGAAACGCTGGTGGAGGTGGAGTTATCAGAAATGCTCAAGGAAGGTGTATTGCTACTTTTGCTTCCCCTTTTGGAACCCAAAACAACCATGTGGCTGAAGCTATGGCCATGCTTAAGAGCCTCCAATTAGCCCAGGAATTCAAATTTAAAAAAATCTAGCTCGAAGGGGACTCCTTAAATATTATACAAGCCCTCAAAGGTATTAGTTCCGTCTCCTGGAATATTGCCAATATTATTAAAAATGCTAAAGCTATCCTTAATAACTATGTTAGCATTATTTTAACCCATACCTTTAGAGAGGGTAACAAGGTAGCAGATATCCTTGCTAATGAAGGGGTTAATTTGGAAAAGGGCGTCAAATATATAGGGGAAGATCACATCAAGTGGGAGATTAAGGAACAATTATATTTTGGTCACCTTAATGGAGCAAGCTAATATTATGATTGAATTCTGGGGAACGAGTACCAATGATAGATTTTGGGGGCGGATGAACTGCCAGATGATGAGTGTTTCTCGGCATCATAACCAAGATCATATGTGTGCGATAGGTAATTGTAATAATAGCCAAGTTCGTATGAACATGAGTGGAAATCTCAAAATTATGAAAGACTCTCTACAAGGAGAAACTAGAAACTCAGAGTTTTACCCGCGGGCCGAGAGTTGTAACAGAGGATATTGTGACCTGGAAAGTAGAATGGGAGGCAACCTTAACAGGAATGAACCATCAGGTTGTGAGCACTGGAAGAGCGAAAGAAAGGTGTGGAGAAGGCTCCACTGACATGATTTCACGGATTATATGGAGAAGCTCCATGGTAGTAGAAACTTTGTTTCTCATGGGTTTGCAAAAAGCTGGAGCAATAATAGGACTACCCTGTTTGGGGAAATCTGGCACATCGATGAATGTTTGATCTCGGAGGTAACGGGACTCAAGATGGAGGGGACCAAATTCTATAGGGATAGAAAGTATGCTATTGAGGCCTTAAAAAATTTCCCTAAGACAGAGGACGAGAAGGGCAACCTGGCAAAGAAGGACAATATATCATACTTCACCCCCCAA
Organism: Cryptomeria japonica; assembly: GCF_030272615.1. Classification (NCBI taxonomy): domain Eukaryota; kingdom Viridiplantae; phylum Streptophyta; class Pinopsida; order Cupressales; family Cupressaceae; genus Cryptomeria; species Cryptomeria japonica. The sequence goes on along the minus strand of NC_081405.1, from coordinate 136,301,317 downwards.
CAGGTAAAACCTTTCTAGCAAAAAATTCTTAGGGCTTTAATGGAATATCTAACTGTGGATGGTAGGTTTACGAAAATTTACAATTATCACTTTGCCATCCTGAACCACTTCCGCCATGGGGCGAAAATATCTTTACCCTTTTATTTAGCCTCTTCTCTTAATGAGAGCTTGGCTGACCATATTAAAAAACCCAGTTCCTACCCTCTAGCGCACCAGGGCCTCATTCTGCTGATTTATGAATATATGAAGGATAAGACTAGGGCTACCAAGGATGACCCTTTAATCCTCAATGCTCAGATTTCTGAGAAATGCATAGAATCTAATTCGACTGGGGAGACCAGCACCCCTACCCATAAAAAAAGGAAGGTTGATATTGTGCAGGAAGAAAAGAATGTGCTTTGTGAGCAAGAAGAGGGAAAGAATAAGGAAGAAATTTCTAAAATGGAGATTAACAAGGAGGAGAATTATGGGGAAGGAGAGGAAAGGGGAATTCTAAGAATTGTTAACCTAATCTTGAAGGCCCGAAAACTGAGAAAGAGGCTCTGAAGCCTAAGGAAGCTAAAAAACCTAATGCGGAGGAGACGGACCAGAGCAAGGATTCTGCGGACACCATTCTAGATACCGCCCGCAATTGCACCCTTGAATTCTTCAATTTTCAGAAGTGGGTGGTGGAAAACATTACCAGCATGCAGGGTAAACAAAGGGAGTTGGAAGTTAAGATCAACAAGTTGATCAACATGTTCGACTCTGGGAAGCAGCATGAGGAGATGGAGAATAGTGAAGCGGAGGAAGAAATGGAAATGGAAGACTAGCTGGAGAAAGACTTGATAAAAGGCGACCTGAAACATCTAGAGGACGTCATCAAAATACTAAAGGAACAGGTGGAGGAGGATAAGGACAATGTCAATACCCGGATGGCTAGAAATGAGAAAGCCTTGAAAAGCCTTATGGACCATAACCTTCAGGTTCTAAAAGTCTCCTCCCAGAACATGAACACGTTGGTGAATCATCTAGAAAAGAAAAACCAGGAGAAGAACCTGGTCATTATTGAAGATGCTCCTACTTCCAGCCTAAGCCACCAGACCCCTAGGCGCAAAACCAGGTAGACTGCGGCAGAGAAGGATATGAAGATGAAAGAAAGTCAGACTGCTCAGGAAAATATCGACTTGAGGGAAGCGGCCAAAGCAATGATGCTTTTGGTGCAGGATGCAGAAGAAACAATGAAGAATTTCTAATTTTATGCTTTTGCTGGGCTTGGGGCCAATTTCTTGCTGGCCTCTTGTTGTCCTTTCCTTTGTTGCTGGTCTTTTTGCTGGTTTTTTGCCGCTGTTGTATTTTGTTTCTATCCTGAATATCTTTCATATGTAACTAGGTTTCAGGTCCCTTAAAACCTGTTTTTAATTAATCAAAAACAAGATAACAAAAAAAATAGAAGATTCATACATGCACAAAGAGAACACATAATTTACATGGGAAAACCCTGCTGGGTAAAAAAACCACCACCAAATCCAATCTCTTGTATTATAGTAAAACATGTATTACATACAAGATACAAATTTAGCTCTTAGGTATATAATACACAGTCTCTGTTCTGGCAGTATTCAACCTACAGATAGAATCCAACCCATGCACCACATAGGCAATAAGAACAATAGTTCTATAATAGATCTATCACTCATCAACCTGCAATTGTCACCCTCAGCATCCAACCATCAAAATCGGTTGTTACTGATTTTAGGTTTGCAAGGTAACCGTCTCAATGACCTCAGTTACAAACATTTTGCAACAAGTCTACTAGACCTTTCTTTCTAGTATGCTTTCTCAGACTCACCTGGGCCAACCAACCAACCTTTCCTTGTAACTATTTCTTCAGATGATTATAACTCTGCTCAAGAAATGATTCATTTTAGTTCAATTAGTTTCCTAGATGATGAATCGTCAATCTACCTAGTTGTTGAACAATCATTGCCAACTTAGAACACAGATCTAATGGCCATTGAACACATCAGACAGTCAAGACGATCAATAGGCATCAGATTCATGTTATCAAGGTGAGTCAGAGATCTCAAACTAATATGTTAAACCACTACTCAGATTTCCTTCTACCTCCTTATCGGTGTGAGTCCCTCCGATGATCAACAAGATGAACCCATCAATTCTTGACGACAACTATCAGATGGATATACAAGAAATCACATCAAAGAGAAAAGTCACTTAGATGTCTTCAGTCAACCGACAAAAGCGTATCGGCAAGAGTCTCACTGATGACCAACATGACCAAGTCGATCAGCAAGAACTATACAGTTGGAAAGACATTTGTTGAATCATCCCATAGACCAAAGTTACCTCGACGCTATTTCGTATCAGCAAGACTCACCTTGATAAGATCATCCACACCATCAACTAGAGACACTCTATCGATGAAGCACACACCAATATCTCAAGTCAACCTGATAGAAAAATCTGTTCGACCATTGACCAGAGTCACGTCGATCAGGTCACTGAAAGGGACTTCTCCAACACTACTCAGATCAGCCAGACATCTCAGGAGTCTCATCGATATTTCTCTCTTAGAGGTTTAGGTTAGTAATATCGAGGCACATTTTTCCAATAGAAATAACTTGCATTGATTTTAATTATGGAAATAATAGGTACCAGTGAGCACTGATACTGAGAAAGTTCAATAATGTTTGAAACTTAAACTACTAGAAATGAGAGTACTACAAATAAATTTCTTACTATGGCCTCCAATATTCAATATTCAGACCCTCAAAATGGCTTGATTCATTATATTTATAGTGTCTTACTCCTTGTACTCTAGGAATGACCATAACCTATGATTCACTTACAAAATGGTGGAGGTTGTAGTTGACATGAAATTGAATGATTTTGAACCTCAGTTATCTTATACAAAACACAACAGGTCAACAAGTCTTCTCTAAGTGCAGTGGTGTCTACACCTCCTACATATGATGTGCTCACCTAGTAGTGGTCTTCATGCATGACAAGTGTATTCTAGATCTTCTTTCAAAACTATTGCTAACACCAAGGTCCCACTTCCTTCTTCATGATAGCTAGGAGTGTACTCCAAGTTAGCCACCTGTTTACTATTTTTTCCTTTTACCTATGGTAGTTCCCAATGTATCTATCTATTGAGGTGGATGATCGATCAAACACATACTCAATTCGGAACTTGGAAACTCTCAAAGTCTCCCTTACCTCTTCCATCTTATAAACCAAATTGTCCACCATTTACATTGCTTGGTAGGACTGAAGAACAAGGTACATGTATCTTTCCATAACATTAGTATTAACCTCAACTGTGGGAGAGAAGTTTTCTGACACATAGGCTTACCATTGCTCAAAAAAGAAGGATCCTTTTTTGGTACTCTGGTGCTACAGTGATCTACCACCTCCCTCTTTAACTCCAAAGCATCAACAAAAGCTTGAAAAATAGTGAACTCTTCACCTCCCAACAAATCTTCTTTCTTAATTATGTCTTCTCCTAGGTTTTTAATCTTGTTCAACACTTTAATTTGTTTTATACACCCAACAGACTGAGTATACCACTAGGTGGATCAGAGGATAAGGCCCCTTTAAAGGAGATGTGCATCTTCATATATCTCCATGGTCTCTTGTAGGAATATCCTTACCTTGCTCAACTAATCTCCTGCCCAAGTTTTAATAGCAGCCGCCACCTTCCTCATTGCATACAATGTCTTGACTTATTCTTGTGGAAGTGTTGAGGTAGAAGGTAGAGCATCACATGATCTTGAATCTAGTGGCTTTGGCATTTTAATAAGTAGTTGTCTATATTTCTGCAACTGAGCCTTAGGCTCTTTCTTAGATTTATGCTCTTTTTCTATCCTTGTCTTAATAGAGGTGGTGGCTGCATCTAAGGAGGCTATCTCTCCCCATTTGGTTTTCTTATTGAGGTTCACCTGGGAGATTTGGTACCTTGGGGAAGCCTGTTCTTCTCCTTCTGTACCCTGTATTGGAGTAGTTACACTAACTATAACATCCTCGAAGTCACTTCTTGAGAGACGATGGAGGGTTTTAGCTCTCTTCATCCTTCTTGGTGACTCGGTGATTGCTTCTTGTAGAGTGATACTCTGTAATACAACCTTCTTCTTCTTTTGGAAGCTAAATTTAGGCTATTGTGGCATATTGTCATCTTGTTGTTCACCTTGAGTGATCACTTGAGCAGTTACCATGTCAGTTTGCAGTGGCTACTCTCGCTCCTCTTCCTCTTCTTGTTGTTCTTTATTTTCCTCTTGGTGCTGCTCATGCTGTTGTTCTGCAGACTCCTGATGTTGTGGTGAAGGTTGTGAAAGTTGTTAAGTAAGGTTTCCTTGGACCACTTGCTTGAAACCCTACTATTGTTGCTTAGCAAATTGTTCTAACTTCTCACCTAGTTCTTGTTCAAAGGCCTCTTGATTTACTTCATCTTGCTGCCTCTATTGGCCTTCCTCCAACTACTTGAGGAGTTGCTCTTGATCTTGAGGGATGAGTACTAAGCGGTCATCTTGTTCATCAAAATCCTTGGTTTCTACTTGCACCTCATAAACCTGTGTCTGCTCAACTATTTGACCCTTGGGATCATCAACAAGAGGTTGCATTTCCTACTCATCTTGAGGAATGATGGATACCAATATTAACACTACTTATCCTAAAACTTGTTGGGAGATATCCTGCCTTTGCATGAGATTTTCTTTCTTTTTACGAGCTACCACTGAAATAGGTTCATTGTCTTCATCATAATCGGATTTAATGTTATGGATGGTTACCTACTCATGAGATGGTGTCATAGTTGTTTTGGGAGCTTGAGTAGTAGGAGTAGGTTGTTCAACATCTTGTCCTTGTGATGTGCCCTCTCCAAGAATAATGCCAATGACAGGTACAACATGTATGATTGATGCTTGGGGCACAACGAGCAACCTAGTGGTTATTCCATGCTCAATTGTTGTCTTTAGGAGTTGAGACTTGTTAATCTTTGCATCCCTACTTCATCAATAATTCTTTCTTAATAGTTGGCATAGGAGCTTCTTGGTCCACTAGAGTATTTTTCCTTGATTCAGATCTTTTCCTCCTCACATATTCCTTGGTGGATTTTGATTGAGGGTTTTTGGTGGCCTTTCTTTTCTTCTTCTCTCTTGTGGTACTCAGTGAAGCCTAAGATTTAACCATTGTCGACTGCTCTCAACAAATTTCTTAGAGACATCTTCAATTTTTATATTTTATTTTTCCGACCATCTTATCAGTGAGAGAGGCCTTTGGTCCACCTACATTTCTTTGTAAGTCTGGTCTAGTAGTTCTCCATCATCCCTAAAATCTTTAGGAATATTGTCTTCATGGTCAAATTATCTCATTTGGGATGATGTCAACCTATAGAATCCTCTTTGCCTAACCTCAAAACTATCTTGCATACCTACCCAAAATTCTTCGAATGTAGGTATATGCCCCTCATATGCTACCAACATCATTCCTTTTAGCTAGCTAAATGTATCATATCTAGGCCAAGCATTGTCAAACTCTTTGAGGCACAAATCTTGCAACTCCTGAATGGTTGTTTTTGTTGTTTGCAAATTGTGGCATTTATAGTACTCAAGGAGAATCGGGAATGTTACTCCCATCTTGTGTTTCAGAGTAATGAGGGATTGGACCCCTACTATCTATCTTGCATACTCCAAAACAATAATTATGTTGCTATAGTAATGAGGGATAAGGAAGGGGTTATCTATGAATCCACTCAAGCAGATGTAAGTAGACTATTGGTTTTGGATGATCCAAGTTCCCCATGCTTGGACTAATTTCATTGCCTCGGGGGATAGATGGTATCCCACATATCCTATTAGTCGGTGGATGAGTGCATATATAAAGGCATCATTGATTCTTTTGAAATGGTTCTTAGCCTGTTGAATAGGCAATTGAGTGTAAAATTCCCAAACTTTCTTGTCTTCTGGTTCTTCTCCCAATTTTCCATTAGTGTTTAACCCTAGATAAATTCCACTCCTGGATGCTACCTATATCACATAAGAAGTCATGAATAACTTCTTGGTTTGAAGTACACTACACATTTTCTCATGAATATTGTTAGATATGATTTGTGCCCAATCAAAGTATTCCTTCCCTTTAAAGATGGTGTGGATGTAATGGTACATCCACAAGTGATAGTTCCTACAATATTCCTTACTGAAGGCTTTGTTGAGCATGATGATGAGGTCACATAGAGAATCCTTGAAATATTCTCTTAAGATATTATCTGTAGCTTTGAGGCCTGATTTCTTCGGTTTCCTGAGCCAACTTCGTTTATATGATGCATATTATTTACAACATCTTTGTTTAATATTTGGACAACCTTCTCTTTAATCATTTGTAGGACCTTATCATATTTGGGGATGCCAAATGTCATAGCAAGCATTTCAGTTGAAAGATCTGTTAGCAGCAATCAAGAAGGAAGACTGAGAGGGGGGGTGAATCATTCTTCATCGGATCACAACAAATTAAAATTCAAAACATAAACTGATAGACTACAACAATAATAGATAAGAAAATTAACAACACAACACACACCACCAATATTTTTGACATGGAAAACCCGGTTAAGGGAAAAACCACAGTGAGAACCTGCCCACAGTAAGATGATACTCTGCAGTAGTATGTGAAAATATTACAATGGGGAATGCACATGCATTTAGACACACTTCCTAGAGCTCATTGCTCAAAAGATATATGCTCAGAAGGCTACAACCCTCAGGGAAGTTTCACTAACTTACAATATGATTTAGTCTACAATCCGGAAGAAATGAACTACAATGATAGCATCTACAAATCCCTAATGACAGTTTTGGTTAAGCACGATTGTCTTCTCTACAACACCAATCTCACCTCAACACTTCATTGAATGATAACTCTTTTGTTTGCACAATCACCTCTCTCTGATAATGCAGACATAATACCGACACCTAAATTACATAAGCATCTCACCTATATACAAATCATCAACCTTGATAACAAGGTTGTCTAAACCCTCAACCCTCAACTCCCAATTATAAAAACTACATTGCACGATACAAAGATCGACCAGCAGACCAATATTATGATTTAAATTACATAGCATGTACCTAATTCAAATTCCCAGATGATTACATCCATTGGAAATCCCACCAAGATCAATCACAACATGCTACAGCACTAGAAATATTGCATAACACGAAAATCATCACCGGTTCATAGAAATCACCAAAAACTTATGCGGATTGCCAAAAAAAATAGGACACAACAAGGAAACACCAGGAAGCATGTTAGAATCATCCAGAACAGTTGCACCAATACCTCTTTTGAAATCTTCATCGGTCAACGTCTCAAAGCTCAAGAACACAACTAAATAGTAACTGTCATGAGGAAAGATAACTTATGGAGAACCAAATCACAAACCATCTAAAATGAAGATACACAAGATTATCCGAAACAATAATCCAAAGTCTCAGCACAAGATCTAATCACACCAGAATATACTAGAGCAAATACCAGATTCTGCAAAACAGTGATCAGCAAAACCAAACTACTAAAAATTGGATCAAAAACTCTTCCCAAACTCTCTGAAATAAATCATAGGAATATGTTGACATCAATGACAACAACATATCCTAGTAGAAGCAATGAACAAAAAAATCCAACAATCTCCCCAATAATCCAACAAGATCCACCACCACATTCCCTTTTCTATCCACTCATTTCTTGGTATTTTGGTCACAATGATAAGCAATTTTCAATATTAGGTTTTGGGACTGCACTTCTTGGGGAAAGATTATGGCTTCCATTAGTCCTGATCACTTTATTCTTCTGTAGGCAATATTAGGATCTTGCCTAGATACCTCCCTTTTGATTGCCTCTAGTTCAATGTGCCCTATCTAGGTATCTGTGACCCATTGTACCTCATTTTCAAACTTCGAGACTAGTGTTTAGCCTTAGCATTGATACTTCATAGTTACAGGGTTATTTTTAAGTTTAAATTTTCTCCTGGTCTTCTTCCTTAGGGTTTTTTTTGCTTCCCTAAGATCTCTTTAAACTGCTAAAACAAAGTGCATAATCAGTGCCTTAGAAATTCTTCTCAAAAGCAGTGAAGTTCGAAATCCTAAGGTTTCGGGGTTCCAGGTTCAAAAGAAAGCTTTGACAAAACTATAGCATGACTTCAGGATCTTAGATGTTGGAGTCATGAGAACCTCTGAAAATCTTAAGTGTGACTTCAAGATCCTAAGATCTCGAGGTTTTGGAGTCACAAAAACTTCAAACCAAACTTACTTCAGGATCCCAAGATCTCGAGGTCCCGAATTGAGAAGCACTAGAAACATGTCATTTCGGGATCTCGAGATCCTGAAATGCAAAGGGGAAGTCACCATTTTCAGGGTTAGGCTTCAGAGTTACAGGAACCCAAAGTTCCGGAGGCCTAAATGGGATAGCTTAGAGGGAACTTCAAGATCCCGGGAACCTAGGGTTTTGAAGTGTAACAAGGGCACATCAAAATACACTCCAAAATCCTAGGAACTCAAAGTTCCAGAGTGAAGGAAATTATAAAATCAACAAAGGATAATACCTTCAAGATCTAGGGAACCCAAGGTTCCAAAAGGAACATCCAAAACAAAGGCTAGGATCTCGAGAACCTGAGATCCCAGAGGGGCCTAATTATTGAAAATTGACTTATTGGGAAAACAAGCAAAAAAACCCTAAGCTAAAAAAATGTGAAAACACACGAAAACCAAAAAAAGAAGGAAAAGGAAAACACAAGCAAAAAGACAAGGTAGGAGGAGAAAAGACCTACCTGGACAATGAGGAGAGGAAGATACAAAGCTTACTATGAAAATTTGTCGCATTGCCAGAAGAAAAGGAGCCCTGGAATGACTAGATACACAAATGAGCACAATGGGCATAGGAAGGATATTTATACCCCTGGTGATCGTGCAAATAGAGACACAACACACTTCAAGATTCTGGGATCTTGAAGTTCCAAGGTGGAAAGATAACCAACCTTTGGAACTCCAAAGTCCCGAGACTCCAAAGAGACGACAAACAAAGAGAACCTGAGATTCTGAAATTTTGAAGTCTCGGAGCTCAGACAAGCAAACAAACCAAGGAGGGATTAGGATCTCAAGAACTTGAGACTCCAAAGCCACCAACCAAAGAGAAAAAATAGCACAAAGGACTTCGAGGTTCCAGGATTCTGGGACTCTGAGGTCCACAAGCATGCAAACAAAAGGGGAACTTTAGAATTTTGGGATTTTGGAATCCCAAAGTTCCAAAAAGAAGAAAAAAAAGAACTTAAGGGTTTCGAGAACCCAAAAATTCGAAGCCCAAGAAAAAACAAAAAAATAAACAAGGCAAACAGATGCACTCTGGGATCCTGGGATCTCAGGGTTCCAGAGTGTCCAAAAAAGGAAAGACAAAATACACTCTGGGGTTTTGGGACTCCGAAACTCTGAATTAACAAGACAAGAAACAAAAAGAAAAAAGAAAAATAGAAGGGAAAACAAAACAAAAAGAGGGACCCACATTTCTAGGCATGAAATAGAGGGGGGGTGAGTATGTAGAGCATAACACTAATGCCATTGTGACTGACAGAGTCAGGGGTATTTCCCTGCCTGAGTCACCTTCTTTAGAGGCTAATGATAACCCACCATCTCAATTAGCCAATGACCACTTCATAATTGATTCCTTTTTAACTCTCATTGAGGATGGACAAAAAATTCAGGATGCCATTCGTTGCCTTGACATCTTTTGCTTGGCCTTTGGGTCTTCCAATTAATGGCACAAGACACAATGTTATAGGTAGTCCTTCCTTCCTACTCCCTCATGGCTTCTCTGGTTTGGCTGGAAGTGGTTAGATCATGGTGAAGTTTTTAGATTCTTGGGCATCCCTTTCACTTTTTAGGGTTCCCTGGTGGATCTTTGGAATTCGGTCCTTGCTAGAATTGAGAAGAAATTTTATTATTGGATCACTAAGCCCATTTCTCTTGCTGGGAAATTTTAAATCTGTTCTAAGGTGCTAGTAGCCACCCATGTTTATTACTCCTATCGTTGGGCTCCTTCAAAAGCTTCATATTTGATGCTTGAGAAGCTTTTAAGGGGTGTTTTGTGGGCTTATTCTCCTACACACTCTGGCTTTCATAGAGTTGTGTAGGAGTTTTGTTGTCTTCCTTGAGAGTCTGGCGATATTGGTTTGCTTTCCACCCAAAACCAAGGGATTTCTCTATGTACCAAATGGGTCATACAAGCCATCTTTGGCTTCGAGGCCTGGAAAGTTTTTCTCAAGCATTGTATTTCTTTAGGCTATCCGGTCAATAAGATCACTTGGAAGGGGATTGGTTTTCAAACCCTTCTTGTCATGAAAGACATTGTTTGCATCAAAGGTACTTTTGTTTCCAAAAGCATATGGTGTGCCTAGGAATCCATTATGTGTGGTTTAGATGGAATTACTTTGGTTTTCATGATGGCCTTTCTTTCAACCAACAAAATATTTGATGGTCATCACTCTTTTAGATTCAAGGTCTTGCCTTGGCTAAAGTCCCTGGGGTGAGTGCTTTACACTTTCACAAGCATGGCATTCATACTCCCAAAGATCTTTTTTCTAGAGATTCCATGAGCATTCACTCTTAAGAAGATTTACGGGTGTAGTATCAGCTCATTCGACCAAATCGATAGACATTTGATATTGTCTTATTGGCTTTGCCTATAGAAATGATTCACAAGTTGGGAATTCACTCTATGAGGCCTTGGTGGAAAGACTAGATGTGGTACCCTCATATTTCATTTTCTTGATACAAACCCTCTTTGGGTTACAGATGGCTTTCTCTGCATCTTCCTATGGTGTCGGCTAAATGAACATGTGATGACACTTTCAGTCAACTACTACCACTTGGCAACAAATTTTTTTTGGCATCTGGTCTACCATTATGGAGCCAAAACTTGCCCACTTTTCTTGGTGTATTATTTTCCAAGGCTTTCCTATTGGCTCTTTCTTGTAGCACATGGGGGTTTTACATCTTCAATGCCCTTTCTATGGGCAACCTGATTCTTTTATGCATCTTTTTTGGTATTAACATCAGGCTCAAACTTTATAGAGATAGGTTGATTATTTCTTTAGACTTTTCAAGCCTGGACCAATCTTTTAGCACATGGCCTTGCTTGGGGATCCTCCTAGCCTTCCTCATTCCTTCACCTAGATATGGAATGCTTTCAGGATGAAAATTCTCTTTTCCTTATGGAAAAATAGAAATGTTGTTTTGTTTCTCACAACTTTATTAATAGAAAAGTTTTTCTCTATGCTAAAGCTTGTATATGTAATAATATTATATTGCAGATCTAAGTGGAAGCCAACAAGGTCTTCCTTGAGGTGGCCCACCTTTAGGAGTTTCTATATTTCTGGGGAAATACCATTGTATAGTTTCCAGAGTGCCTCCTAATCACCCCCCTTTAAGGGGTCAATTTCCACCTCATGGGTGGCATCGAGGGCATAGTTTTTCTTCTTACCACTCTCAGACCCCACAATCTCAAGCCTATCACCAATCTGGTGGCTGGGATTTTTAGTGTCAACATTTCTCTTCACTTATTCCTAGCAGGTTGGGTTCTGGAGGCGCTACTCCTCCCATTGGTGAATGTAGTTGGTGGTCCACTAGAGATGATAGTACCTGGCCTAGAATGTCTAAGGATCTTCCTTGCTTGGCTTTGGCCATTTCCCCTGCATTCCGAGAGGAGAATACTATGGAGGCTACTACTGCTAATGAGGGTTGGACCCTCTCGAATGATGTCCTAGACCTTGTTGTTGTATGGGGTCCTAAAGATGATAAGGATCCACCTTCGGCTCCCACTGGGATTTCTTTAGCCACTTAGTGATAGTTATTATGTAATTTTTTTCTATGTTTTCAAGTGTTGCCTGCATTTGCTATATTTTCCAGGCTCTGCCCGTCTGAACTTTGAGGGGTGATCTTGTATCCCCATACTTTTTTTTGTGAATAGTGTATCTTATTTCTTAGTTAATAGAATCCAGAATGCCTAGCATAAAAAAAATTGGGCTCTTTTGGTCTAGACTACGACTCATAGCACCCCACTCTAGGAAGATTATGGTTCATAACACCATGGGGTATATGCACCAAGATGTGCAACCAAAAGGTTGCCACTTTATTTTATTTTTTCAAAAAAGGGCCATTCGGCTTTGCAAGACTAAGGTTTGGTCATGTCAAGCCTATTTGTGAGTGCCAAATATGATAAGTGCAAAATTTAGTGATAGCCAAATGTTTGCATTGGAATAATGCTTCCTCTCTTTCAACTGCTTTCTTTCCAAATGTTTTGCATTGGAAAATTCCCTTTTTGATTCTCTCTCTCTCTCTCTCTCCCAACAAGAATATATACATCATATATAACATTTAAGTATAAGTCACACTAACAAAAGAAATTATATATGAAAACCTTAACAAAATCAAAACTTGAAAATATTATATGGCTAGATAGATAAAAGAGAGCTTAATGTCATTGTGGTATTTTTTTATTTGCATTGAAACACATGCAAACTTGATGGAGAGCACAACCAAATATGTGAATTTTATTTCTTTTCATAAAAATATGTCATTGACATGAAATGGTTGTCCAGCCCTTTGGATTGGATGCCCATGGAAAATCCAATCAAAAGTGTTGGCATTTCCCAATGAATAATATTTGGCAAGTGCCAAATTTGGTTCTTGCCAAATCCGAAAAATGTATTTTTCACATTTGGCAAGTTAAAAATTTGGTGCTCACCAAATGTTCTACATTTGAAAAATATCCTTATCTCTCTCTCCCACTTTGATTAAATGTTTCAAACTCAAGTCATACTCAACCTCCTAACAATAATATATACATGAAATAAAATAGTTAATTATAAGTCACATTTCTATATGTTTTTGTCCTTTCTTATATTTAAAGAATTTCATGTATATATTGGCAAGATGTTTGAGAGTGGTTTCAGATCTCTAGGAGCTATAATGTATATTCTAGATTTTAGAAGATCATATAATTTTTTAAGATTAGTCAAATTTTAGTAATCATCATGCTCCTATCAACATTCTCTTTCTCTCTCTATCTCACTCTCTTTACCTCCCCAGAACTCTATGCCTATAGATCTCTCTTTATTACTCGTCCCCTATCCGCTTTTTACAGGTCTCTCTATCTCACACTCTCCTATCTCAAACATCTATCATTACCTCCCTACCTCTCTCTATTACTCTTTACTCTCTTCTATGTCTCATTTCTCAATACATACCTCCCCCTCACTTCCTCCTTGCCTCTATTTCTCTACATCTCTCCAACTCTCTCTCCCTCTATACCCCACCTACCCTCCTTACTCCCTACTCTATCTATGCCTCCATCCCTCTCTCTTCTTATCTCTCTTATTTTTTTTCTTTCATCTCTCCATTCTCTTGAGAAATAATATTCCTCCCACCCTCTCTCTCCCCCCATCACTTGGTCTCTCATTCACTCCATCTTTACCTCTATAGCTATACCTTGTTGTCTCATTACCCACCTCTCTCTCCTCCTCTATCTCTCCCCTCTCTCCCTAGGCTTTAGGTCTCTCACATCTCTATCTCTCCTCTATATAATTCTTTATCTCTTTCTCCACTTCTCTCTTTAGTTCCTTACCCCTCTTTCTCTTTGATAACTCAATGATGAACGAATAGTACCAAACTGATATTAAGAGGGGGGGGTGAATCAGTACAGGCAAAATACTATCCAAAACTAGTTTGTCAACAAATACTCCAAGTGACTGGCAAGCTGTGACTCTGGTTAAAATAGAGTGCAACTGGTAGGACTCAAAACAATTGAAACAATCATAAACCGGTTACTCACTAAGCTTTCCTCTTAGCTCAATACTATAGTACCATTACACCCTCATGCATGAACAGGTAAACTATCATCAGATCTTCACAATAGTTAGTTCAATATGTTTTATAGACAAGCATAAAAAATAGAACCATCATATGCTCAACAGGTAATAACAAAGCATCACAAGATAAAAGCATCACACATGACACACATATTTTTCACGTGGAAACCCAACTGGGAAAAACCATGGTGGGGATGAATACCCATAAGCTGTTTTTTGAACTCTTTAGAAGTCTGCTCTGTTAGGAGCCTTGTCCGGTTAAAGACATTACAATAGGTTCTGCTAAGAACCAATCCTATTAGGGATCACCCAATTAGGGGATGGCTATAATACCCGGTTAAGGGTTAAACCCGGTTAGGGTTACCTTGTTAGAGGATTTCAAGAACTCAATAGCTAAAGGATCTCTAGAGCTCTATAGCTTCCCAGAACTCAATAACTTCAAGTTACCCTGTTAAGGGATTTGTATCAAGTCAGTTAAGGCTACCCTGTTAATGGATTTCACAACTGTTGAAGTGGTTAAAGATCAACAAGAATTACAATGATCTGGTAATAGCACTCAATGCTAATGCAGATCCGTTTTGGCTCCTCTTCACCTTTTGCACATTCACTTTGCATATATCTCTTCTCTCCTTTGGTCTAGCGAGAATCACGTATCACTTCCCTTGGATACACACATACAACTTTTGCCAACAACTTTAGAAAGAAACACAACATCGACCTTATAGGAAACAGACAGGTCAGTAGCAAAAACCCTAAACCCTAAACCTGTTAGGTTAAACAATTCAAATGGTTCAATCCTAACCATTGAATCATATTGCATTAAATGCAACACTCTTGAATCAATCTCAAGACATTCTCCATTGTCCATTATCCACCAATTTCATGGCAGCTGATAACCCATCACGTGTTATCATCGTTTGACAAACTTCGCACATTCCCAAGGTAGATAGGGATAGTCTTCTTCATGCAAGATCCTTCACGCGCACAGGGCTTACATGGCAACATGATCTATTCTCCGTTATACTGCTAACTCATCACACAAAGATCACTGATTGAGTTACATAGGCTTGAGGTACTCCAATCGGAAATCCTGAAGTGGAAACTACCTACCAACCAGTAGTCATACAATGCTTCCATGTGCCAGTTCCCATAACAGCATGTTGGTTCATCTTGAATAAATACACTGCTTCACTTTGGCATATATACTGGTTCATATATATATGCTGGTTCTCTCTTCTCACATGTCACATGTGCCGATTCACTTCATGTCACATATTGACATCAATGACAACATACAATATCATTATGTCTTCATACCGGTTCACACAATGCCAACAATCTCCCCCTTTGGCATTGATGGCAATATACAAAGATATCTCTCCGCTTCATATACAAAGATATCTCTCCACTTCACATCTTCTCCCCCTTTGACAACAATGCCAAAGTGGAGGCACAAGCATCCCTGTTCCATTATGCTACTCCCCCTGAGGAGTAGCACCCTTCAACACATCAATCAACAAAAAAATGACTATGCAATACCTGACTGATGTGGAACAAATACTTTTAGTTCACCTCCTAAAGGGGTAGTACCCCCAATTCACCTCTTAAATGCACAAATGTAGTCTTTGGGAGAGGCTTGGTGAATATGTCTGCTAACTGCTCCTTACTGGAAACATGTTCCAATGCAATCTCTTTATTCTGAACCTTTTCCCTCAAGAAATGATACTTAAGCTCAAAATTCTTGGTTCTAGAATGTAAAACCGGATTCTTTGAAATATTGATAGCACTTGTGTTATCACAGAATATACTTACCGGTTCAGATACAGGGATTTTGAAGCCATTTAAAACATGCTTCATCTAGATTGTTTGAGTGCAGTTCATGAAGGTTGCAACATACTCTGCTTCCGCTATAGACTGAGAGATACAACTTTGCTTTTTACTCATCCATGAGACCAGTCTACCCCCAAGAAATAATGCACCACCGGTTGTGCTTTTCCGGTCATCCACATTACTTGCCCAATCAGCATCTGTGAATACTTTCAGAATGAAATCATTGTTGTATGGGTACCACAATCCATAGTCAACTGTTCCCTTTAGATACCTAAGAATCTGCTTGACTGCAACCAAGTGGGATTCTCTTGGACTTTTCTGGAACCTTGCAGTAATGCCAACTGCATGTGCAATATCCAGTCTACTATGCACTACATAATGCAACTTACCAATCATTGATCGGTATTCTTTCTCATCAACTAGTGCGGAATCATCGTCTTTTGACAATTTGCAACCGGTCACCATCGGTGTACCAACCAGTTTGCTATCTTCCATGCCAAAGGTTTTCAACACCTCTTTGACATATTTAGACTGAGTGATAAATATTCCATCTTTCATTTGTTGGATCTACAGTCCAATGAAGAACTTAATCTCCCCTATGAGTGACATCTCAAACTCTTTCTTCATCTCATTAGCAAACTCATGACTCATCTTGTCATCTCCACCAAAGATAATGTCATCAACAAAAACCTCATAGATTAGGATCCGATCTCCTTCAGACTTCAAGTAGATATTTCTATCTTCACTTTTTCTTTCAAATTCAATCTTCATAAGATGGGAATGTAGGCGCTCATACCATGCCCTAGGTGCTTGCTTTAGACCATATAAGGCTTTATGTAGCCTACATACCATGTCACTATCTTCAGATAGGGAAAACCCATCTGGTTGCTCAATATACACCTCTTCTTCAAGTACACCATTTAGGAATGCAAATTTTACATCCATTTGATATACTTTGAACCCTTTAAAAGATGCATATGCAAGAAGCATACAAACTCCTTCCAATCTAGCTATAGGAGCAAAGGTTTCTCCATAGTCTTGTCCTTCTTCTTGAGCATATCCTTTGCACACCAATCTGGCTTTATTCCTAATAACTATGCCATCCTCATTCAGCTTGTTTCTGAACACCCATTTGGTGCCAATGACATTTTTATGCTCTGGTCTGAGTACCAAGGACCATGTACCATTTTTCTCTATCTAGTCAAGTTCCTCTTCCATTGCCTTGATCCAGTCTTCATCTTTATGAGCCTCTTTGAATGATTTAGGCTCAAATTTAGAGATCATACATGAGTTTTCTCTGATCTTTCTTTTGTAAGGATTCCTGCATCCTTATCTCCTATGATCTGCTTAGGATCATGATTCAACTTGACATACCGAGGAATGGTCTTGACTGGTTCTTCTTGCTTTTCCTCTTCATCCTCATCTTCATCAGTATCAGCATTCACCGGTTCAGGAACACTGTTATTCGTACTTGGTTGACTAACAACTGGTTCCCAAAAGGTTGCAACCGGTTCATTTACAACTTGTTCACTATCAGTTTCCTCAATTTTCTCAGAGGATTCATCAACTCTTACATTGATACTTTCCATAATTCTCTGAGTCCTATTGTTGTAGCACTTGAGAGCTTTACTCTTGGTGGAATGTAATAGAAATATTCCCTCATCACATTTAGCTTCAAATTTGCCCTGATGTTCACTCCTCTTGATGTAACATTTGCTACCAAATACCCTAAAGTAACTAACCATAGGTGTCTTACCGGTCCAATACTCATAAGGAGTTTTGTCCTTACCTTTCTTGATAAGTACCCGGTTCATTGTGTAGACTGCGGTGGTCACCACTTCTCTCCAAAAGGTGTGAGCTACCTTCCCTTGAATCAACATGGTTCTAGCTACTTCAACCACAATTCGATTATTCCTCTCTGGTAGGCCATTCTGCTATGGAGTCCAGGGGGTAGACAGTTGTCTCTTGATGCTAAATTCTTCACAATACTTGTTGAATTCACCAGAAGTGAATTCCCCTCCTTGATTAGTTCTGAGACATTTGATCCTTTTACTGCTTTCCTTCTCCACTAATACTCTAAAAGATTTGAATTTCACAAAGGCTTCAGACTTGTCTTTCAAGAATGTGACCCACATCATTCTTGAGCAGTCATCAATGAGAATCATGAAGTACCTATCACCCTACACACTTCTAGTTTTCATAGGACCACACAAATCAGTATGCACAAGATCAAGCAAGTTGTCAGCACTGAAAGATTTACCTTTAAAGGTTGAGGAAGACATTTTCCCCAATTGACACTCTCTACACAAGGTATTATCCGGTTTTCTTAGTACTGGCAACCCTCTAACTACCTTGAACTTACTAGCCTTCACAATGTTATCAAAGTTTACATGACAGAGTCTCCTATGCCATATCCAACTATCATCAAACTTAGCCATAAGACATGTGCTTATATTTGAGTTCAGATGAAATAGGTTACCTTTGGTCTGCATGTCGATGGCCACCAATTCACCCTCTTTTCTTTGATTCTGCAAACTCCATTCTTGAATTCTAGAGTGAGGCCACTGTCATTCAGCTGGGCAACACTCAGAAGGTTGTGTCTGAGACCATCAACCCAGTACACATTGTCAGCACTACTCTTTCCATTCAGAGAGATGGACCCTCTGCCTTTGACCATACATGGTGCATCATTGCCAAAGCGAACCACACCACCATCATACTCCTCCAAGGATAGAAACTTGCTCCAGTCACCAGTCATATGGTAAGAACAGCCACTGTCAATGATCCACTCATTGGAATTATCAAATTGGGAGACAAGAGCCTTCTTGTCTACCACATCTTTCTTTATAGCAACAAACACAATGTCTTCATTCTCTTCATCTTCTAATTACTCATATGTGACACCTTCATCAACTGCTACAAAACAGTTTCTCCGGTTTCCTCCTTTGAATTTCCTAAACCTTTCTGGTTTGTCCTTGTTATCTCCATTTGGACAGTTTATAGCAATATGTCTTATCCGGTTACAAGAATAGCATTTCAAAGGTAGCTTACCTTTGTATTTACCGGTTCCTTTAGGAAGCTTTTTGGCAAGGAGAGCTTCAAATGCCATCAGAATCTCCTCATCATTCATTTCTCTGCTTTGTCTAGGTTCACCACTAGTGCTAGCTTCTTTTCCTTTTTTGGATGGTATAGCAGAAGCTTTAAATGTTGATTCAGTCGTTTAAACATTGCCATCAAAACTATTTAGCTCATAGGCTATCAACTTGGCTATGATGGAGTCCAAGGATACCTTAGTCTTGTCTATTGATCTCAGCTCCTGAATAGCAGCAACCCTTATTGCATAGACTGGCAACAGGGATCTCAGGACTTTGCTTACCATAGTGGAATCTTCTATTTTACCACTTGCACTCTTGATTTCTCCAACAATTGTTTTGATTCTTATTCCATACTATTGAATGGTCTCACCTTTAACCATCCGCATATCTTCAAACTTCCCTCTCAGGCTTTCTTCCTTAGCCTGTTTTACATGTTCATCACCACCATAGATATTTTTAAGAGCATCCCATAACTCTTTGGGATTTACCTTGTCCTGAACATCAATAAACTCAATGTCAGATAGACTACTAATAAGGGCTTCCATGACTTGCCCATTTTCTTGTATCTCTCTTTTTTGGTCATTGGTGAGAGTACCGGTAGGGCACAACATAGACATTCTCAACATAACTCCAGTGTTGAGCACCCATGCTTCTGATGAATATCTTCATCCTATCTTTCCATATACCAAAGTTTTCCCTATTAAACTTTGGACCTTCCCTCTTCATCATTTGATTGGGATCTTTACCTCAAGCGGTTAAGCTTACAACATAGAGGACCTAGAGTGCTCTGATACCAATTGATAACTCAATGATGAACGAATAGTACCAAACTAGTACTGAGAGGGGGGGGTGAATCAATACAGGCAAAATACTATCCAAAACCGGTTTGTCAGCAAATAATCCAAGTGACTGGCAAGCTGTGACTCTAGTTAAAATAGAGTGCAACCGGTAGGACTCAGAACAATTGAAACAATCATAAACCGGTTACTCACTAAGCTTTCCTCTTAGCTCAATACTATAGTACCATTACACCCTCATGCATGAACAAGTAAACTATCATCAGATCTTCACAATAGTTAGTTCAATATGTTTTATAGACAGGCATAAAAAATAGAACCATCATATGCTCAATAGGTAATAACAAAGCATCACAAGATAAAAGCATCACACATGACACACATATTTTTCACGTGGAAACCCAACTGGGAAAAACCACGGTGGGGATGAATACCCATAAGCTGCTTTTTGAACTCTTTAGAAGTCTGGTCTATTAGGAGCCTTGTCCGGTTAAAGACATTACAATAGGTTCTGCTAAGAACCGATCCTATTAGGGATCACCCGATTAAGGGATGGCTATAATACTCAGTTAAGGGTTAAACCCGGTTAAGGTTACCTTGTTAGAGGATTTCAAGAACTCAATAGCTAAAGGATCTCCAGTGCTCTATAGCTTCCCAAAACTCAATAACTTCAAGTTACCCTGTTAAGGGATTTGTATCTAGCCGGTTAAGGCTACCCTGTTAAGGGATTTCACAACTATTGAAGTGGTTAAAGATCAACAAGAATTACAATGATCTGGTAATAGCACTCAATGCTAATGCAGATCCATTTTGGGTCCTCTTCACCTTCTGCACATTCACTTTGTAGATATCTCTTCTCTCCTTTGGTCTGGGAAGAATCATGTATCACTTCCCTTGGATACACACATACAACTTTTGCCAACAACTTTAGAAAGAAACACAACATCGACCTTATAGGAAACAGACAGGTCGGTAGCAAAAAACCTAAACCCTAAACCTGTTAGGTTAAACAATTCAAATGGTTCAATCCTGACCGTTGAATCATACTGCATTAAATGCAACACTCTTGAATCAATCTCAAGACATTCTCCATCGTCCATTATCCACCAATTTCATGGCGGCTGATAACCCATCATGTGTTATCACCATTTGACAAACTTCGCACATTCCCAAGGTAGATAGGGATAGTCTTCTTCATGCAAGATCCTTCACGCACATAGGGCTTACATGGCAACACGATCTATTCTTTGTTATACTGCTAACTCATCATACAAAGATCACTGATTGAGTTACATAGGCTTGAGGTACTCCAATCGGAAATCCTGAAGTGGAAACTACCTACCAACTGGTAGTCATACAATGCTTCCATGTGCCGCAATAGTACATTCGGGTCAAAATTTCGATGGCAAATCATTGGAATTATGACACAATTTCGTTGCACTACCGACAAAAAAGTCATCGAAAACTTTGTGTCGGAAGTTCTGACTATCCTTGTGGTCGTCACAATTCTGACATCACCTCCAACCTTTCCAACGACCGCCATGGATGCTCATACCCCGAAAGAATACCGTCGTGATCTCGGCCTATCATCGGAATTCTGACTCCAAAGGGTAAAATTCCGATGGAGGAGTGTCGGAGGATGTACGAAACTCCTCTCTCAGAATTTTACCCTTTGGAGTTGGAATTCCAATGATAGGCCGATTTTTTGGAAAAAAATTTTTTATAGAAAAAGATTGACATTGGTATCTCTCTTCTATCTCTCTTCTCTATCCCTCTCTACTTTCTCTCTTCTCTCTCCCCTCTCTAGGTCTCTTTCTCCATCCCTCTCTTCTTCTCTCCCTCTCTACTTCTCTTTCTCTACTCTCTCCAGGTCATTATCTCTTCCTCTCACCCTCTCTCTCTCTCTCACCTCTATAGGTCTCACCTTCCATTCCTCCATCATTACCCATGTTGTCAAGTTGCAAGATATTTCCCAAAGTACTTGGTTGCTAGGGTTGATTTTCTTAAGTGTTGGAGTCGGAGTTAGATGAGACCTACATGATTAAGCTATATTAAGTGATCAAGTCACCAAGATCTCAATTGTAAACATGACTAGGTTCTAGGGTTTTAGGGTACCGTAGGTCAAGATTGAGGTATGGTGGTCAAGAATTACTTTCCAATGACAAAAGACATCCAAATGATGAAGAATGAAGGCGATGAACTCATAGAAGTTTGGAGGAGATAATTTGACTAAGTTAAAATTTTGTTTAAGTCATGGTCATGATACTAGCTTGCTCATCAAGAGCAATTTGTGCAAATGAACCCTAGAAATGTGCCCATGCTAGAGAAGCAAGAATTCCAATAAAAACTAAGGCAATGCTAGTAAGGGGTCAAAATTAAAGAATTAGGGTACAAAAAACAAAATTTGGCTAAGTCGAGATGTTGCTCAAGGATGACCTAAATCATGGAGTGTAAATCAATCATGAAACATGAGAATGGATAGGTCCTGACCCAAGCAACGTAAGTCCCCCTTGTGATTCCAGCAGATATCACATCACAATCATTGAGTCTATCTGCAATATAAAGTCAAAACCTGACTATTTGAATCTTGGAGTCATCCCATTTGATCACGTAGTTTAGCACTTGGGAGGATTTTGTTCAAGAGAGGATAGAATACTTAGTATTTTATTTTGTGTTGCATAGTGCATAAAAAACACATCAACAGAAACCATTGAAAGGTTTGGTTAAAGCCTTCGAATCACAATCTCTACGAGAAGCTATCAAGAGTGCCCAGAATTTGGAAACTTTAGTATTCAAGAACATAATTCATAAGGCACCAATTTTAGAGCAACCAAAGAAGCCTATCAATGTAATATTTTATTTACCTTGGATATGTTTTATCCTTAGTGTGATATTCCACTATTAAAAAGCTTAATTAGGTAATATTTTTACTTAGGTAGAATAAGATAATGAGTTGCAAATTCTCCTTCTTTGATTGAGATTCTACTTTTTCCTTGTCACAAATTTGGAAACTTGGATAAGCAATTTCTTTTTTTGGTTTTCTACCTCTTCATGATCCTCATGGATTTGGAATCTTGGAAGCTATATATTGTAGGTTTTTCCTCGATTAATATATCAAATGAAACTATTGTGAGCTTTCATATCTTAACATACCAAGGGCTTAAGTTTGGGGATGATAGGGGGATGACGAAGGGGGTGGGGTGGGATGCAAATATATATACAACTTAAAAAATTAATTATAAAAGGATGTGTATAGAATAAGTATAACAATTGTAAATAAAACTTTGCCACACTATGCAAATTTTACAATAAACATTAAAAATATGTCAATGATTGCATTGGAATTTGAACATTAACAATGGTGGTAGAGTTTGGAACTTTGGGAACAAACTAAGAATAAGTATAAGAATTGCAAATGAAACTTTGGCATTGTAGCGTCGTAAATTGTACGCACTCGCTAGGGTGGTACAATCTCACACCTAGTTTAGCACCCGCCTTAGTGCATTTTGCATTCTGCATTGCATTTCCCCTTTAGCACTTAATTAATTAAATTAATTAGGTCTAAGGTCCTATTTCATCGTCCTCTATATCATAAAGTTGGGCCCTTTCATTAAAGTGTGCCCTGTCCATTTTATTCCTCCAATACATCATTTTATCAAAAACCCTAATTAAGCCCTATTTTGAGCTTGGGGGCTTGATTTCGGGGGTCAAAACATCTTGAAATCACCTGTAACTTCGGGATTCTCTCTAAAATCATCATATCCGACGGCCCTGAAAATTTGGTGAAAAGTTGTCGGGACCATTGCGCCCGTGCACATGGTCCCGGACATTTTTCCCGAAATTTTGGGAGCACGATCCAATCATAAAATAAAGCTTAACCCCAAGAAATTGGCAGGATATTCAATCTCTAGGTCGGCCAAAATACGAATTTACGACCTAGGGTTTCATATATAAGAGCTCTCTTTCTTCATTTGAAAGGATCCAGAATTTTGGCTTTCAAGGACCTTCTATGTAGCAAAAGAGCAGATCTTTGAAGACTTCAACAACATTCAACATCCTTCTATCAAGTATTTATCAATTTCATTCATCCATTTAGGGCTTGGAAGACATTGAAGAACAATAGGAGATTACCGACTGAAGATTGGCTTGTACTCCTCCCTTGAGGGTTGGGTATGATTTCATGTTGTTTTCATGTCTTTGCATAAGCTTCAATATATCCTTTATTCATGCTTTAGATCACTTTGCATCTTGATTTAGAGCATTTACATTATCATTTACAAGCAATTAGGGTTTACTTTCTAGGTTGCTCTAGTTTGCTTTCTTGCATTTTAGGACCTTGCACACACACTAGGTCTGCACACACAATACATTTTACAATACAACTTGGCTATTCGTGGAGGTGGAAATCACTGAAGTGGGGGTTTGACTAAGGCAAAACCCTATATAGCCGCCCATACCCTTTTCAGATATAAGTGCAGGTTTCGGGACTCGGACGATGCCGCAAGTTACAGATCTGGAAGAAGTAGACTGAGACCGACCTGCCCACCAAATTTCAGAGCAAAAGACCAGGACAAGGGTGTGGGGCGCCCTGGTCCTGCCAGGACAGGGGCGCTGGGCGCCCTGGTCCCTGGGACAGGGGCGCTGGGCGCCCTGGTCCTCTTGACAGACAACATTTTCAGCATTTTGACAGCTTTTCCAGGTTGCAAAACAGTAGTTTCCAGAGCAGTTTCAGGGGCAGAATCAGGACAGTGGCGCCCGCACCCCCGTCCCGAACATTTTCAATCAGATTTTGACTTCGGGTATGCATTTGCATTCTTGTCTTGTCCTTGTGTTTACAACTTTCCATCATTTAAGTTCAATTCTATAATCTTGTTATTAGTTCATACTTGCACTTTGGGGTTAGGGATTGAACTTGCATTATTTTATCTTTCAATTACAACAAGGGAATAGAAATCCTAATAGGTAGCTCGTGGCTCTCTCTTCCACAAGAAGAAGTAGCCAATTGTGTGATACCTCTAGGCTCTTTCGTATTCCGCAAATGTGTGATTGAAAGTGAGATTAGGGCATGTTTGCTTAGTGTCACTTTTTCTCCCACACATTTTTGGTGAACCCGACGTGAACTCCAATCTTCTCTAATTCTGATTTATGTTTTCAAATTTGAGTGTTTATGCTATTTACAAGTTTTAATTTCTTGCAAGATTCAAAAAATTTGGAGGAAATTTTTGCTAAAACCCTAATTTTTCAATTCAAAGTTGAACTTGTGGATAGCTTAATTGGGATCAATAATTTCAAATCTAATTTAGGAACTCATTTGAATCATAAATTTAATTTTCTAAATCTACATTCTAAGTACTTGCATTGGTTGAAATTAAACATTTTCTTCTATTTTTGCATGTGTTATCATTTGAAAGAGGAAAATTGTTGTCATGATGCATTCATTTCATAGATGTGATAATGGGTTGGCTTCCCTTGTTTCAATTTTTCCTTCTCCTAAAGAACCTCCCCCCATCTATAACAACATTTTAGTGTCTAAAAGAGTTGCTACCAATCCCTTTGAGACTCTCCCATTCTCTAAGGATGAAGACTTTAAGAGTGATCTTGACAACTCTCCTAAAATGTGCCCTTCCTATTTAGCTATCCTAGAGGAAGAGAATGGTATCATAGACACCTTTCTTAATGTTACTTCACCTTCCCTACATGATGCCTCTCTAAGTGAAAAGGTATTGATGGACATTGACTTACTTTCTCCAAAAGGTGGTCCTTCCAATGGGGGCATGTTAGTGCAACAAGAGGTTATGAACACTTCTTTCAAAGATCTCCTTCCTAAGCATGAATCTTTGGAGAAGTCTGTTCATGTTCCTCCTAAAAAACACTCCCCTCATGAGGATCCTTTTGTGCAAGAAGATGACATTATCCCTACATTTCCTAGTGACGACATCTCCTTTTCCAACAAAATTCCCACTAGAGATGATGAATTAATGATAAATGCTTACCCTTCTCCTAAAGTTTGTCTTACCCATAAGCATCCCTTAGAGAAAGAAGATGAAATAATAAGCAATTTCCTTAATTCTCTCTCCCCTAAAGATCATATTGAACATATTTTGAGGAAGGAGGATGAGTTTAACACATCTATTGATGCTCTCCCCTCTAAGGATGAGGAATTAATAAAAAAAGTTATCTCCTCTCTCGAAATTGACAATACTTCAAACATTCCTTTCAACAACTTCACTATTTGGGATGAACCATTAGAAGAAGGTGTAGATTATTCTCTCTCTCTTGATAGTTTCTCACCTTCCTTGAATCTTAATTATTCTCCCTCTAAAAATAAAGAATCTCCCTCTCCTCAACTTGGTTCTACTCATAAGGAAACCCTAGTTCAAAGCAAGATGGTTAACATTTCTTTCAAAGATCTCTCTCTCAAAAGTGAGACTTTAGAGAGTAATGTTGATCCTTCTCCTAGAGAGTTTATTCCCCATGTAGATCCTTTGATGATAGAGGATGATATGGCCTTTCCTAGTATTACTTTTCCTACTAGAACATCAATGCCTACCCCTTGTCTCTCTCCTAAAATTGATTTAATCCATGATAAGATTTTAGTGCAAGAGAAGACTATCAATAATTCTTTCAACACTTTTGTTCATTCCTCTAAACCATCCTCAATCAGTTTGATACATGTGAATGAGACACCTAACAAACCTCTCTTCACTGTCCAAGGTGCTTGTCCTTCTCAAAATCCTCAACCTTTAAATAAGCCTATCTTAGTGGTTCAAGGTGGTTATGCTAATGATTCTTTTTGCACTCCTAAGAAACCTATTATTACTGTGCAAGGAGGTTATTCTTCTAAGAACCCTTATGAGTATGCTAAGCAACTGACTAGAGAGAGTTATCATGCGGTTGCTCATACCTATAACACAAGAAACAATAGGCAACCTAATCCTCCTCCAGTTATTCCAACTTCACTTCCTCCTTCCCAACCTATTCTTCCTCAAGCTCCTCGTATTTCACAAGTTCTCGGTAAGGAATATGATCTCATAGAACAACTTAAAGCTACCCCTGCTAAGATATCCCTTTGGGATTTGATTCAAACTTCTTCCACTCATCATGGAATGTTACAAGATGCCTTTCCTCCACCTAATACATCTAGTAATATAGTATCTTTGGTTAACTCTGTGATGAATCCTAAAGCTCAAATTGTGTTTACTCAAGATGAATTGCCTACTAGTGAAATTCAACATCAATATGATCCCTTGATGATTGTGGTTATCATAAATGACACTGCTATAAGACGAACACTAGTAGATAATGGCTCTAGCCTTAATGTGTGTAGCATTAACCTGTTGCATAAGATGAATGTGGATACATCCCTTATTGAGCCTGACTCTCGTCCCATTCGAGGCTTTGATAATGTGGCTAAGTCTTCATTAGGTATTATCACCTTACCCATCACAGTGGGACCTATTACTTTGCCTACTCCTATCCATGTTATGTCGGGAAATCTATCATACAACTTGTTATTAGGGAGACCTTGGATTCACAGTATGCAAGCTGTCCCCTCTACATTGCATAGACAAGTTAAATTCATTTATAACAATAAGACATATACCTTGATAGGTGATACTAATCTTTAGGCTTGTTTGCAAACATCTACTTCCAAAGGGAGTTCTTCTAAGCCTTCCTCTTCTAGTGATGACCCGTTAAACAAGATACCTATGGATGAATCATCATCCTCTAATAATCAAAATTCTTTGGATGAGCCTAAAGCTCCTGAAGAAGATCCTTCTCGACTTGAGTCTACACATGAAAAGGCTTTTGATCCTGAGAAGGTTCTCGTAGAAGACGATTGGGGATCTCTTGATTTTAATCCCACCTTTGTAGGTGAGTATAGGGTTCCTCCTAGAGATCTTAAAGGTAAAAAGAAGGAAGAAACTAGAGATCAATCAATCTTACCTGAACCTATGAGCAATAATTTTGTGGCCGCTTCTCAAACTTCTTCTCCTCACACTTCTAATTATGAAGAGTTTGATTCTTTGTCTTATGAAAAACCACCTTCTCTTCCTGAAATGGCTGATCGTTATGGTCGTGGTTTTCGTTTTTTTGCTAAGCATGGGTATCATGGAAATGGTTGTGGCGCTCATGAACAAGGGATAAAAGTTCCTCTAGAGACTAATTTTCACAATTATGCCTTTGGACTCGGCTATAATCCCTGTAAACGTACCAAAGCATCTAAAAGACCATCTCTCAATGTGAATGCTATATTTAGTAGTGATGATGATCTCACTTCAACTAAATCATCCTCTACTTCTATCAACTCTCATTCCCCTCATAAGGAAATCTTGGCGATGAACAAATCTCTTTATGACTCCCCTCAAATTTCTAAATCCACTTATGAATCTTTATCTCCTATTCATCATAAAGTCCTTTCCTCTAGGGATAAGGGTCTAATAAATTACACTCATCCCTCTTCTAAGATTTCTTGTGACTTTTCTTCTTCAATTTTTATCACTTTATACATGTTTTTGATCTCACTTATAGTTGAGCATTTAACATGTCATATTCAAATACCTCATTCAATCTATCATGTCTTTAAATAACATTAATGGCTATTATGTTGCTCATCATTATGTGACATTGGTAGCTCATTTACTGAGGGCTCATTGTCATTCATGATGGTACAATTTCAAGTGCAATCATATATTTTTTTTTGAAGCAACATAATAGCCTAATTTTCTTGTTCCTATGGGGACAAGAGTGATTTCATACATCTCTTCTTTTGCTTATGTCTAAATCTCTCCCTAGAAGATTGTGTAAGTCCTTCTCATTTGGAGGCAATGATCTTTTCTTATGTTTATCTAAGGATCCACTTTTTCCTATTTTGTGGATGGTGTGAACTTTATTACTTGATGTTATTCCTTGTATGCATTTGTTGTTGTTTGTTCAAGGATTCTCTCTTACAAGAGGTGTAAGTCCTTGACTATAACCTCTTTTGCACTTGGTAAAATACATCTATAACGAATTCACTCTCCTAATTGGGTTAAAAGGAGTGTCATCCTTCATTAAGAATCACTTTCACCTTGCAAAAGAAGGAAGTATTGCATTCTTATTCTCTTCTTTGTCATATTCTAGAAGATGTTATATTTGTCTAAGACAATTCCTCTCGGGGATAGGTGGCTTTTGTACAAAGATCTCTTCTCCTCTATGGATCTCCTTTACACATACTACAAGATATCCCTTTTCAACTATCTTATCCTTGCTTAAAGGGTGCAAAACTCTCTTTCTTGGATCTATGACATTGTTGCATTTTTGGGGTATCTTCTTTTGTGATGAAGGTAGGTATCCTTGTTCTACTTTTCTTATGACATAAAAATTACACTTTTTGAGCAATGGGTCATTCTCGGAACCAGAGCATAGACTCTTAGAGCGAGATGTCTCCATTTTTCTTTTATGCAAGGTGATTATTCTCGGAACCTGAGAACAGACTCTTAGAGCGAGATGTCACGCTTTTGTACTATACATATACAGGTTGTAGCATACTCAGGCATAGACTCCTATGAGATGCTTCTAACCTCACTTACACACACATGCACGAGGTTGAGTGGAACTAGCGGCATAAGGCTAGACTTTCTCACTCTCCTCCCTTACATGGATCACCTAGACAGACTCTAGGGGCTAGTTTTCCATGTCCTTTTCCCATGGATCACCTAGACAAAATCTAGGGGCGAGAAGTCCATGTTTTCTCTCTCACTATTCTTCTCATGGATCACCAATGTGTGTATTCATGCTTTTTTCCTTTCTTTTCTTCTCTTTGCATTTTGTTTCCATTTACATCCTTCATCTTGTGTTAGAGAACTCTCAAATCCTCACACTCTTTGTTGTGTTGGAATTGAGATTTAGTCCTCTTTCTTACCAAATGATTCTCCATTAGTTTTTGATCTCATATCAAATCTTCTTGTGAGCATTTGTCATCAATATTCTTTAACAATTCGAAGTGGTAAACATGATACCTTGTTTTCAACTCACTAAAATTAGCAAGCCGAAACAGGGGGGGGCATATAGCTACCCTCGAATTTTCATCACCTTCCTTAGTAAGCATTAGGTGATTTTGTGATCTAACGTGTGTTTAAACTAGTCAATATAAAAAAAAATGGAAATGATTGCATTAACAATAAGAATGGTGGGTAGAGGTTTGGGGTCAATGGGTAGTGCCCCTTGTGGGGGGTTTGGGGCAGAGCCCCCATCAAGGTTAGGGGGCATTGCCAAACCTTTAATACAGATGACATTTTCACAATAATTTCACCATTTTTGTTTAGAATTGGAATTTCTAATTGGGGGCCATGGGAGACTCATAGGCATCCTCAAGATGGTCAAGAGACTCCTTGGAGTCCCTAGGACATCCCTAAGTGGTGTGGCAAGGGGATGTTTCCCCTAAGTATTGCTTCCTAAAAAAATAGGGATTTTGGAGGGGGGGAAGGGGTCCCCATGTTTCAATGGTTTCAAAAGATTCTAAGTTTTTTTTTTTATCTTTTCATAACAAAATATACTCCTCTTGCATCCTTGGATGATTTGAAAATTGAAAACAATTTGACAAGAAAAAACTAACTTCTAAAGTTTAGACTTAGTTTTCTTTTTTTATCCAAGTCACTACAACATTTCAATGATCAAAGTAGCTTTTTTTTGGTGGTTTTGAAGCATCCAAAAGGATTGAGAAAATCAATATTACCTTTCATTCCACCAAAATTGGAGATCAAGAAGCATGCTCACAAACAAGGATTTGTTTGTAACTTAAGGCAATCGACTAGTTTTTGGGGCATTTTCAGGTCTAAAGAGCCTACCATTGTGTCAAAAAGGCCCATAAGACCCCATTTTCATCTAAAACTTGTCTCTTTTGGTCGTAGAAGCATTTAAGGAAAAAAAAATCACACAACCAATGATATGCCTATACCATACATATTTGAGTTAAAATAAAAATAAAAAATTTACAAGGTTTGGAGACCATTGAACAATTTGGGAGATTGCTAATACATACACTCAATTTATAAAATCTCAATTTGATGTACTTAATATTCGAGAGGCCTATACAAAAGCATTTTGTAATTGCGAACTAAGATAAATTTTCATTTTTGGCAGTTTTCATCATGGATTATGGTATTAAATTCTGACATTCTATTGTCAAGATAAATTTAGAGAACCATTTGTACTCGAAACAAGGGATAGTGAAAAATTACATTATGTAGGATCTCCTACCCTATCTCATTGAATTCATTCCTACACCAAGTGACTATGAACAAAAGCGTAGGTATTTAACAACAATGACATGGTCCATGGACTAGTGATCATCCTCTTGATACTCCATCTACAAATGAGAACATCTCTTATACACGTTGCGACTTCAGAATTAAAAGTTGCTTCTTCTAGAACTTTCCATGATTCTTTGCAATAGGATTATCTGGCTTCTAGATTCACCCCACTAGGACACATTCCTATCAAGCATCTTTACTTTTTTGAAAAGTAGACCACATTTCAGATCTAGATGACACCATAATGACTTTGATTTCCTCTTGCAAGATATTCCTCCATCATGTATTGCTTCATCGAAGTTCAAATTTAATTCTTCAAGGGCTCTCAATGATTCTCTATATAGGATTCTTCATGTCTATGAGATCTACTTCATTGGGAGGCCTACTTAAACATTTCACATCTGTTTGTGGACTCTCACCTTTCAAATATTGATGAAACAATTGAGAATATTTGTCTTCTCATTGATGACAATGCCCATCAAGTTACATCATCTCCCATTGTATATTCACTTGTTCTATCCCCACCATATCATGCAACATGACACATTCTATTTCACATTAATTAAGGTCTCACACTTCAATGATTGTAGTCCCTGAATCTTCTATGGAACAATCACAGCTTAACATCAACATCAAGACACATGAGTCACTTCAAAAACCATACATCTGAATTCCTTTCTACATTCCACTTGAATGGGAATTCAACAATTTGACAACTCAAGATTTCCATATTGTGAAAGGAAGGTGCATCATTTGTTGCAAATGAACCTACTACAACATTCACCATTCAACATTTTGCATTGCTTTTCTCTCTTCTTTGTGGAGGTACCAACTTTAGGGGATGGGGTGGGTCTATATTATCCTTCACATATGTCACTTGGGATGGAGTTTTGTCCTATGGATTTTCTAGTCTCTACTTCGAGAGGGTACACTCTCTTTATAATTTAGGGTTATTTTATATTTTACATGGATACCTAACCTTGTGACCCATTTCTTCTTACCTCAATTGCACTTAAGGGGGTGTGCCAATGTACCATTTTATTCACCAAGTGGATATGTATTATCGTAAGTATGATATTGCATTTGTTTGTTTAGTTTACTTAAGTAAATTCTTTTAACTTGAGATAATGACTTGCACATTCTCCTTCTTTCATAGGATTATGTTTTTTTCCTTATCCTCAAAAATTTGGAAACTTGGATAAACAATTCCTTGTCTTTTGGTTTTCTATCTCATCCTCATCTTCATCCTCATGGATTAAAAATCTTGGATATCAAGTGAAGATATCATGAACTTTTTCATTTTCTCTCTTATGAAATCAACTATGTTATGCTATTTTGATTTTATTATCATTTATATTTAACAATTTTAAAAATATTATCACTTACATTAATTTCTAGGTTAATATTTATTTCGTAGATTCTAATAGAATTGAATACCATGCCCAAACAATATCTAGTATGAACTAGTTAGTTACAGGCTAGGTTCCAAGTGTACTTGGTAACACAATTTTTGACCTTGTGTTTGTTTATGATTTAACGATTGATGCATCTAGCTTTGCTACGCATCTACTTTGAATACAATGAGAGGGTGATTTTGTCTAAGCCAAGAGACCCTAGTATCTAATATCACCCAAGAAAGATACTGATATTTTACCTTGGAAATATAAGCCTTTTGTAAGTATAATTCAATGAATTGTGATAATAACTTAAAATGAAGTGAATTAAAATTTGATTGAGTTCCCCATTGTAGTTTAACAAATCACCTAGGAAGATGTTCGTTCCTAACAATTTCCAATTCTCTTTCCAAAAGGATGAAAAAGAAGAGAAAGGAACTAATTAATGTCGGGACAAAATTTAGAAGACCTATGTTTTGTGTTTGAAAGCTACTAGCCTAGAGAGCATTGAAACAATCTGAAGTCATGGGAGAGATTTTCAGTTCTATCTCCAGAAATTGTGTCCAGTACTCTTGTATTGAATTTTTAAATCCTTCTAAGTTTAAATGTTCACG
The DNA here is from genome assembly GCF_030272615.1 of Cryptomeria japonica. Classification (NCBI taxonomy): domain Eukaryota; kingdom Viridiplantae; phylum Streptophyta; class Pinopsida; order Cupressales; family Cupressaceae; genus Cryptomeria; species Cryptomeria japonica. Next base: position 136,268,381 of record NC_081405.1, on the reverse strand, counting down.
AGGAAACTCTAAAATTTTAATAAAATACATAAATGAAAACCAATTTTGTTTTCGTCGGAATACTTTTGAAAATCACATCACCTCAATAATTGAATTGTAACAATAAGATTGCATACAAAGTGCAGGTTTGCTATGAAACATGTTAAAAGGGTTAAAATGTTTCAACTAATACAAACACTGGAACTATTAAACAACAATAGCTTGTTGGTAATCAAGATTTTGGACTATACCCACATTTTACACCTTTTCATACAGTTACAAAGAACATAGAAAACATGTACGTGGAACTATAGATTCCAACATACGTAAAAATACAACAATCTAAATAAGAATGGGAAGCATGTGGAGAATGGTTAAGACATGCATAAATAAAAGAAAAACAAAAATCTCTCAATGTGTATCACAAACAAATCAAGGAAAAAAACTTTTAGGCAGGGGACCGATATGATCATAAAAATTTCAAAACTTCCAAAGTATAGAGCATTTGAGATTATATAGAGAATGCACTAATTCATCTTTATTCCTGATGAGGCATATTCACAACTTTTGCAGTTGCACCATGGTGTTGTTCGTGTTCACTCTATTGGACCTTGCAATTAAGATTCAATATATGTACATTATTCAATAAGATTAACTGTGCAACATAATGAAATATTGAAAAGTGTGTTATCTTATTGAGCTTCGCTTTGTTTCGAGAATAGTTTAATATTCTCTACTTAATAGGGCCAACCAAGTGAAGGTGGAAGCTCATTTGGCCCCTCCCCCCCCCCCCCCCCCCCCCAACATCACTCTAAATTCCCCGTTAACATCTAACATTCATTCATTCTTTCATCCATTATTAAAATATAACATTCATTCATTATCACATAATGTTCATTAACACATAAAATTCATTAACTTTCATTAACATGCAACATTCATCAATAATCATCAACACATATCATTCATGAATATTCATTAGCACATAATTACATTCATTAACACATAAAAATTAGTCATTATCAAATAAGGTAGATTACAATCATTTCTTTCTTTGTTTTTTTTTTAAGCTATGTAAAGTCTAAGTGGAGCATCGTCTTCTTCATCATTTCCCCCATCTTCGGATGTTCTACCCACTTCTTGTGCTCTTGATGTATGCCTAGTCCTATACAAAGGACGAGGATGCTGAACCAAAGGGGGGTCCTCTGCAATAACAAAGAATTGGGTTAAATTCAAAACATTTTTTTATTATTGTTACAAGTATTTCATTAATTTAAAGAACACAACCGTTACACTCTTTACCTGATGGGGCCACATCATTTTGTCTAGCCTCAACCTCGACATGTTGAACACCCTCTAGATCCTCTGGAGTTGAAATACGAAATGTTACATTAATCAATACACCAATTGCAATTAAATTTGTTTAAAGGAATAATAGTGGTCCTCTTTACCTGATTGGGGAACATCACATTCCTGATGTTGTCTACCTGGATCATGCTCCACTTGGTCACCATCGACTGCAAATGAATACCTCCACTACTAGGATGCACATTCGGACCTTCATGTATAGGTTCTGTTCCATGATTATCATGCTGCATTCCAATGTCACGTGCAGTGTTACCATTGCTTGCTTATTTAAAAAAAATATAGTCACTTTATGTTGAAACTTAACATCAAATAGATTATTGGTTAAGTATTCAATTTGAAATAATTTTCATTTAGCTTATTTACCATTGTGATAGATGCATCAGAATCTCGTGTTTGCCCACTCAATTCTCATAGCCATTCAACCACGACTATATAGCCTTGCTGGTAGCCAATTCTCTTGTCATCTTCTGTGGGTGCTCTGTTGAATTCAGAGCCCTACATTTTTGCTTAGTATTGTGAATTTTGCTTGTATTGTTTGATAAAAAAAAAATTGTTTACAATTTATAAATATTTTGATGTGATACTTAATTTACTGATTCTTACAATTCATGCGGCAAGTTTCATATAACCACCAGAGTCAAGTTTGTGTTGCCCATGCTTTTCTTGTCTTGCCTTGGTTGCCTTTGACATGTCAATCAATCTATGAAAAGTTTGAAATATGTTAGATTATATAAATATAATGAATAATTAGTACATATTCACATTCTTAATAGTATCACATACCTTCTTCTAGCGTCTGGTGGTGTATTTCCTTTTTTCCTTTCAATTCTCTCCTCTGCATCCAAAATCAGGTCCTTCCACTCCCTCTCTGGAATCATGGGGGACGCTCATACTTTACATTCTTCTCTAAATGTGTCCTGTATTGGTCCCTCACATACTTTAGATATGTGCCAGCTTTTTCCAGGAGCTTAGTCTTGTTGAATGTGTCATTTCCAAACAACCCTACCATACGGTTTGTGAGTTCATCTTTTAACTTTTTTTCTTGGTCATTCCACCTTTAAAGCAAAAACAAACCTGTTAGATTTAGAAAGAAACTAAAGCTACCTTTGATATAGTTCAAGAAATGGATGAAAGGAAAACTCTTCTAGCAATGATATGAAATCAAAATAGTGGATAAGGGTTAGTTCATGTATGATGTTCCACCTTTTATGTATGGTGGGCCCAAATATCTGCAATGTAATGTCATTAAGATTTTTATAAAAAATATCATTTCCTACAAAAAAAACATGGGATCATTAGTCCAAAATGAGTGATCAGTAAGTAAATTGCAATTAGACTATATATAATAATAATTTTAAAGTACCTGGAACCTTCTGTATCTTCAAGGGAATCAATTCTTCGTCGCTCACCACCAATGTGGCCTGCAACGTTCCTGTACTAGCAATACGGGAAGATCCAAGAAATGATGGTATGTTTTCACTAGTAGTCGCATCCTTATGTGCATCCTCATGTGCATCTCTTGCCACAGTAAATGAATCCACTATGAAATGCCTCCAAGAAAGAATACTTCAAGGGTAATAAACACATAACGAAAGAGAGAGAAAAAGAGGGATCTACCACTAGTGGGCGGGTCAACATGAGTCGGTGCAGTAGACGATGTCTGCATGCTACGTGTTGCGGACATTGTAGTCAACAATACAGTTGGGGTCGACCTCAGACCCATGTCAGCACCTGAAGAGTAATACATTAAATATATAAAACATTAAAAAAGCAAGTTCACAAGTCCAAAGGAGTGGTTTTAATATATAGAACATGGTCATCACCTGAACTACCCGCAATACCCGGATCATCACCACCAGGATGATGAGCCCTTATAAATTTCTGTAAAAACAACACATACATATTTTAGTTAATGACATAAAAGAGAAAAAAATATAAATCATTATTGAACTTTTGTTATGATTAAAGCTTTCATTACTGCTTACTTGCAAGTTTTCCAGTGTCCGCAACAATAGTTGCACCCTCTCTGTTATCTCATCAGTCTAAGGGCTTATGGTTTCCAAATCAACAATCTCTTGGCTAATTTTTCTAATATTCATGTGTACCAATTGTATAGGGTTTGCGCTAAGTGCGATGTCATCAATGCATAACACTGTCGAGTGCCCCACATCCCTATGGAGATGCTGAGGTACTGTAGGTTCCTTTCCCTTATCCCGAACATCCATCTATGATAAGAATATAATTATCACTATCAAAATTACTTCAAAACACTCAAGAAAATATCATAATGTAACAGTTTGCTTCTATCTAATTTGTACAATTACAATGAGATTTACCTACTCCGTAGAAGTGTCAGGACCTACACCCCTATCTGTGCTATGTGGTGGATCCATGTGGCCCTATGACAAAAAAAAAATATAAAAATGTTAGAGAAATGAAACCAATAGACTTAGCAAAAAAACTTAATAATACAATGGTTTATTGGATTCATTAATTGGAAGTTGGCTTAAATGGTATATATATATAGTACGTACCACCCCCATGATAGTAACTTTGTTTGTATCTATACGATTCAAATTGTAATCGATTAGTAGCTCTTCCCCTGCACTTATTGATTTTATCGTGCATACAAGCACACAATTTCCCTCACGTGCCTCAAATATGCAATTGGGTTGCTTATTAGTTGACCCAGGTCGTGTACTATTTATAAAACCTGCAATATTCCCTATTGCTTTTGGCCTTCCATCAATGTATACAGCCACTTGTTTACTTTGATCATTATCTTTTTGTTGTATATAATTGGCTGACAGTGCATATCTACGCATACTTTTTTATATCGAACAATCTGCATCCAATCATTATAATTGTAACAAGGTCCAACAAACTCCATCAATTGAACAACTTTATTGTAACAGACCTTTATGGTGTCCATGGAAAATAGGACCAAACCATGTAACGGCGAAGGTGCTATGCGATATATCCTCTCATTAACACAAAAATCAGTGTTTATTGGAGGAAGTTCCTTGGGTACACATTGTTTCAGTAGATGTTTGTACCTCAAGGGCACCTCAATGTCGCCTTTGGTCTCATCATTATAAGATCATGACCGCCCTTGAGCAAGAAAAAATTCCATGCATTTATTGAATTTTCTTCTAATCTTTTGACCTCTAGTTGATCTCCCTATTTGAGATCTACTACATGTCTCACTTTCCTCTTCTATTCCTGCATTTCCCTCACTCAAGGAAGACACATCTGACAAATACCTATTTGGTGATACCTATGCACCATCAAATGAGAGAGTTAGTTGGTAATGAGAGAGATATTTTTCAAATGAGGGTAATATTGATGAAGAAGTCGGCCATAAAGTTGATGTTGAGATTAAAATTTGAGTAAGTCCAACTGGGGCCTCAAGTGTTGATAACTGTATTAGATTTGCTGCTAATGTTGAGGTTTGAAAAACTGAGGAAGTTTGTTTTTCTTGTAATTTTTTAAAAATATATTATTTCTATAAGGTGTATTGACTTATACCTGTCGATCCATGAGACTGTGCAGGATCCTCGTCAAAGGGGTTCAGGTTCCTGCACCAACAATTGAGCATCATAAGCATTACATTTGTAATTTGATAAACAATAAATACTGTAGTATCATAAGCATCATAAGCATCACATATGTATCATCATATATGTAATTGAGCATCATAAGAATCACATATGTATAATCATAAACATGTAATCCATCACATACGTATCATAAATCACCATCCATGACATAGCTAATAAGTAGTCCACATTCCATAAATAAACACAAGTTCAAAAAATGTCACATGTATCATCATAAGCATGTAATCCATCACATATGTATTTTAAATCACCATCTATCACATAGCTAGAGGTGCATCATGAATTAATTAAGTAATGGCATTAGAATTCAAAACATATGAATTATTTATGTAACCATATAAGTCAAATCAATTTCTATCAAGATATCAATATTAAATAGATAATATAATAATTGCATCTCATACATTTCATTCATGTCATGATCATGATCATGATCATCATCAACGTCGTCGTCATCGTCATTTTCGTTGTCGTCGTCATTGTGTTCGTCATCGTCATCGTCATCGTCATCGTCATCATCATCACCATCACCGTCACCATCACCATCACCATCACCATCACCATCACCATCATCATCAGCAGCAGCAACATCATCATCATCAGCTTCTTCTTCATGTACATTTCCATCAAGAACATCATCGACTAACTGTCGATCGTGATCATCATCTATATCATCTTCTACTTTTTTGGTATCTTCTTCTTCCATCACATTATACATTATCGGCCTTCCTCTTGGATCATGTCTAACAACAAATGACCAACCCGGTTTATGTGGAACCTCCGAGTAAAATACCTGCTCACATTGACTTGGAAGAACATAGGGCTCATCCCCAACTTGTTCAAACGACCTTGTATTAACCATTGTAAATCCATTATCATGTTCGATAACAGTTCTATCATGATCATTTATATTCAGTCGTAGCCTATACCATTTGATGACGAACAGAACTAATTTGAAGGAATTAAAGTCACACTCAAGTATATCATCCAAAATGCCATAGTATTGATTTTGAGACTCTTGAGGATGTATGTTGTTTCTAGATCAAATATTGGTCACCTCAAAGACTGCAGTTATCCCAGAATCACAAGTTTTCTTCATGTCATCCAACTATTTGATGCAAATTTTATGACCATTGCAGCACATAGCCTTGTGGTTTTTGACCTGCAATATGTCTAACATATTAAAATTATTGCATCATGAGTTGATAAACATACGGGTGATTAATAAAATTATACGTACCTGTTGATCTCTTAAACCATATGCTAAATCAATTTCCCTTTGTGTAACATTGGAATCTCCATTACGATGAGCTTCTTTAACTAATGAAGCGACACCATCCCATGTTAATGTGCAAGCAGAATGTTGACATCATTCAATCCACACCGTCATCCAATCAAGATTGTTTGCAATATACAAATGTAGCGCATCCCACTCCCGACCAACTATACAAATAATTAATAAACCACTTACAACTGATTTATTTAGAAGATGAAGAATTAATTTACTACAATAACGTCTTATAATTACCTCTCACTTTCTTAAATCTACCTTTCCCCATCAAGTGCTCCCCTTCGAATTTATTGATGGGGTTGGGATCCCAAATGCGATCTATGTGGATTTTTGCTGCAAAGTTAGGAAGATATTCAGTAATGTACACCATAGTTTGGTATACCATATATCCCTCCACCATAGAACCCTCAAGATGTGCTCTTTTTCAAACCAAAGCCTTCAAAAATTTCAAGTGCCTCTCAACCATCCACATTGACCTAGTGTGTACAGGTCCACACAATTCGATCTCCTCAACTTGGTGTATGAGGTAGTGTTCTTGTGCATTGCAAAAAGTTGAAGGTAGACACTTTTGCATTTCACACATTAGATGAGGGATTTTTCTCTTCCAATATTTTATATCTTCCTTGTGGATTTCTTTAGATGACAACCACCTAAAAGAGATTGAAGACGCAAAAATATATAAACAAGACTTTACAAAATAATATACAATATATTGCATAACAAGTAAAACAAATGGCAAATATAATATCTATACAACAAATTGAACAAACATCACTACTTACATCATGTATTTTCCAAGATCATATATGACTTGCTTGATATTATTGTCGAAGTGGTCTGGGAGAGATAGAGGTAGAACGTACTGCAACAATTATAAAATGATATTTTCATTGTTTTCTAACATAATACAATGAAAATTACATGCACAGTATACAAATATATAGTAAATACACAAGAATGTGAATTACCTTAATGAAGGTATGCCAATCATGTGTTTTCATCCCTGGCCCAAATTCACTCTTCTTTGATATGAGATTGTTTATGTTCGCAGCAAATCCTGTGGGAAATCGAATTTTTCATATGACTTCTTTTATAGAATTGCTTTGCTGCTCCGTTAATAACCAAGGAAGGGCACTTATATTAATCTGATCTCCATTGCTATTTGATTGAATGACATTTTTCATTGCATGATTGGATTCCACAATGTCACTACAAATTTTGACAATTTTTTCTTTGTCACACCTTCCATCCAATATTTTCCATAATGTCTCTGTTATATTCTTTCCAATATGCATTGTATCAAACAAATGCACAATTTGTAGCTACTCGTAGTAAGGAAACCTATTGAATTGTCTGGGATAACTTTTTAGTCCCTTTCGAAGGTGGCCATCCATGCCTTGATGACCTTCAGTATCATCAATTACATCATCAGTAAACAAAACACGATAGAAAAATTCAAATTCCAAACATAAACCATTAGATGGAATGACATTACCTTGACAATTAATTCTATTATATTCCAACTTCCATAAGTGAGGAGTCATTCTTTGTGGCTTTGATGTAGTCTCTTCTTTCCCATTGAAAAGATGTTTTTCAGTATTCCGGTACTTATGATTTTTGTGAAGGAAGTGCCTATACTCATCAAACACTTGCTTTCCTAAACTTTTTGAATGACGGGATTTCATCTTTGGACCACAAACTGGACATACAAATTTTCCCTTTTTTTGAAGACCTACAAGATAATGTATAATTCTATCAAATCTATTAATTTTTATAATTATAATTATCATGCGCAACTTGAACACTATAACGTACCACAAAAATGTGTTAGCCCTGGGCATCATGTATTGTCCATACAAGCATTGCATGGAATTGAAATTGTCTTTGTCCTATTGGTCTAGAGATGTCATGCATGGTCACACCATTCCATAACTCCAGCAACTCGTCGATAAGAGGCTCAATATATACATTCATATCTTTAACTTGGTACTTGCCTAGTGGAATGAACAAAAACATTACATAATTATTATGACCATTTTACTGCAATATTTATAATTAAATGTAGATGACTATTAAATGATAAAATACCTAGAACAACCATTGCCAACATTATGTGCTCCCTCTTTATTGACATCCATGGAGGAATATTATTGTTGATAACAAAAATAGGCCACACCGAGTAAACAGATCTCAACTCTTCAAATGGATTGACACCGTCCGCTGCCAATGAAAGCCTGAGATTACGAGGTTCTTCTTTAAAGTGTGGCCACTTTTCCTCTATGTCCATAAATGCTGAACCATCTGCATGCATTTGAATAATGTCATCTCGACTTCTATTGCGTGCATGGTAATCCATAAATTGTGCCAAGCTAGTGCACCTGAATAATCGTTGCATACGTGGAATAATGAGAATATAACGAAGAACCTTGTGAGGCACCTTTTTTGTTATTTGATCTGTTCGATATCTACTGATATGACATTTAGGGCATTCTATTCCAAATTCATGTTGTTTATGATATATAATATGATCATTGGGACAAGCATCTATTGTTTGATACTCCATTCCAATATCTTTCATAATGGCAGATAATTCTTGGTATGAGCGAGGTAGAATATTTGATGGTGGTAAGAAAAACTCACCTATCAATCTACAGCAAAAAAGAAGAAGTTTGAAGTGTTATATAAAGAATATTAATGGTACATGATTCACCATTTATTAACTGTAATGACATGTATGACACACCTTAACATATGTGAGATTGTTATGTTGGATAAACCATTCATAACCTTCAAGTTCACCAACAACAATACAACAAAGAGAAGAGTTGTTTGGGAGCCTTTGTAAAGGGGCTCATATGCCTTCTCAAGAAAAGGTAAATCATGAACATCAAGGTCATCCTGATCATCAGGATCAGCTGTGCCAGTACTAAATGTGTCATGGATCAATGTATTTGTACCATCATCTTCAATTGTGTTTTCTGGTGCATGATCGTCATCTTCCATGGGATCATTATCTTCAGCTTCGATATTCACACCTCCATGTTCCTCGACTTCGAAAACCATATTCTTTGGGTTGTGTTGGTCCATATCATGTGCCCTGGGGTGCTCGACCTATATAAAAATGATCAACATAAATAAACCATGATCATGATCTCATTATCAAGTGATTTCTTATGTATATAAATTGTTAAAATGATATAGTGAACAACTTACCAGTGGATGATAATCATGTCCCCCTTCAATGTGACCATGCTACCTACAATGTTTCTTAGTTGTTTTGATTAGAAGTCTTCTAGTCTTTAAGCCCTTACAAATTTTGCAGGGACAATAACATTTCCCATCACCTTTTCTTTTCAAGTTAGACCATAATCTAGCAATTGTCTCCTTATTTTGTTCTTCGCTGATATTATTTGACATGGTCTTCCTTCACAGGCAAAAAACTCAGGCTATGGAAACTTCAGTGCAAAAGCTTCACAAAAATTGCAAATCAAACCAAAACCATTTAACTCTTCTTTTTCATCGTAAAACATTGAACTTAGTAGAGAATGTATTTAATGTAGCTGATTGTGTGAATTTCTGAGCATTGTGTCTGCAAATTCTTACTAAAAGTTTTCCTGTTGCAGACTTTCTGAGAGACATTTTTGATTATTCTAAGCCTTGGTTCTTGTATTTTCACTGGTGATAAGTTGGAAACTTTATGGCAGACCTGTAGCCAATTGATCTAATTTTGACAAGTTATACAGCAAGCAAACAGGCATCTAGAACTAGCATTGTTTGCAGGTCACCCCTACCCTATGCCATGGGTATATGACTACCCAGAACTCCAGTTTAAGCATCAATCCTAGAAATGATCGGTATATGACTACCTAGAACTCCAGTTTAAGCATTAAGCTACATCATTATTGACCTTACTTTGGGATGCTATGTATGAGATTGGAACCTTTTGTAAGGTGTGATCAATGTGCTATCATAAATGCAAAGCCAAAACCATTTTGATGAGATCATGATCCCACTAATACTATTTTGCCTTGTTAATTTTGCACCCACAAAAATGATAGAACCAGATATAATATGCCATCAATGCCCATATACCGACAATGCTCAAGATGAGCCACTTAGAGGTAGAGTTTAACCACTTTCCATATAGGTATATTATCTCTAACCTCATTTTCCCTATAGGTAACTGATTAGGTTCATTTTAGAGTCTTATTTCCAAATATGTACCTCTATGTTAGCTTTTTGCTTTATTATTTGCCTGTTTATGCTTAATCTTGTCAATTTTGCATAATTTTACTTCTTGCATCTTCAATGAAATTATATCTAATCATATCCAATCACATCAAAATGGAACAATTAATCATATTTCTAGTCTCTCCTAGAGGAATTAAATTGAACCAAATTAACTATTCCCCAATAAAATGTTTTGAAATGGTGAATGTATAAGTTTGTAGTTTACTTTCCAGCTGAATTTAGCTGAATTTACCATATATTTAGTTGAATTTACCCTTTTAGCTGAATTTACCCTATATTTAGGTGAATCTACCCTTGTATCATTCCTTGATCTAGTATGTCATTCCACTAATCAATAATTTTTCCATATTCTTGGGAGAATACACTATCCCTTAGGTGAATATGCCATATCCTTAAATGAATCCTCCTTGTCATCATGCTAAGTCCTCTTTTTGTTAAGTCTTATCCCTTCATCTTTAGGAAAATCCATCTATCCTTATGTGAATCTACTTTCTCTTAGGTGAATCTATTTCACATAAATCATTTATCTTATCCATCTTTCTTACGCAAATGGTGAATTTTTCCTATCCTTAGATGACTACACTCCCATTTAGGTGAATCTATCTAGTTTTAGTCTCCTTCCATTATTTTGTCCAAATTTGTATCCTCTAGCTTACATGAATCTACTTGTTCTTAGGAAAATCAACCCTATCATTCTAAGAAAAATTCACCTTGTCATCATCCTTAATCATCTACCTTTCAAGTGTATAGTCCATCCATCCTTGGGAGAATCTAACATATTATTGGGAAAATCCACTCCCTCTTAGGTGAATCCACCTTTTCCACCTCATTAATCTATTATTTGTTCTAAGAAGGACACAAAAGTGGATAGAAAACAATAGAGGAGATAGTACTCAAACAAGTACTAAGGAATTTCATTAGTGACATGTCACAAATGTGAGTTATACATGTTCCAAATTAATTGATTCTCATGAAGGAACTAAGTTATCTTCAATAAATAGCCACCCAAGAAACCCATTTGCTTTAGGCAAACTATCTTCTTAGTAGTAGCTTAATTCTTGAGACACTTGATTTAGATATGATCTTGTAAATGGTGTTAAAAAGAGTAATTGGTCACCAACCAACCACACTCTTCATTTGTATATTTAAGAATTAGTTTGGTCAAACCTTGATTGTAACAAGCATAACCAAATCCTCCATGATAAAGTTAACAACAAATATATTATTTCATAACCAAATCTTTGTGGTGGATGTGTTCAATGAATATATTATTGTGTGAATTGCTTTTGTCCAAAATGTAGGAACTTGATCTACATATCCATGAAGGCATGATTAGGTCTCTATACAACACTGTTTTGTTGATGCATATATGTAGTGGTTAGTTGTTTTCTTTTAGTTGTGGATAAACCATTTTGAGTGAATTTCTCATTTACTTGAGCATTTTGCATTTAGAGAACAACTGGATGACCATTCAACAAGGGGTTTAAACTCTTTGAACTTCACAAATGCTTGAGATTTTCTTGTCAAGCAATGTACCCACATCTTAAAGACATCAAATTATGAAAGATGATAGTCCCAAATCTGCAAATGACTGTCACAACATAGTGAATAAGGGAAATCCATAGATACATTAATGAGTAGCCCCAGATCAATACAAAGAGAGAACATGCATGCTAAGGGAGCATTGAACAAGCCTTTTTCAGGATAATATGATGGTAGTAAAAGAAATCAATAAAGAGCATAAGTTCATCAAGAAAAATTCTTAGCCACAAAGATCTAAGGTAATCATAGAGGAGCTGATAATAAGTGAGTTCAAGAAGACACACTGAAGCATTCATCACATTCCATAAAAAGAAAACCATTATTCCATATAATTGGAAGGAAATGATATATTGCAAAGATTACTATGAAGGTCTAAAATAGTAAAAGAGATGAGACTAATATTTTATTTCTACTTACAACAGTGAATTGGTTGAGATATACTCATAGACAAAGTGAATGACATGTATGAGAACAACCTCAATAAAGGTAAAAAGGACAATAAATAGTAGTGATAGATGACATTGCATTGAATGTGCCAAGAAAAAGACAGTGGAAGCCATGGAAAAATCATTATCAAAACAAAGCCATTAAATAAAACTATGTTGGTGCAGCTTGAGAAGCACAATAGAACAATGAAAAAAGAACACTACTTGGTCCTTGAAAAGCATGTAGTCGCAATGACTGAAAACCACAATGACAACATAGAGGGCATGAATGTTTGGAGTATTTCCATTCTTAAGAATCTCATGATAGTCCATTATTAGGACAGGTGAAGTGCATTATGAAAGTGTCTTAAAAAGCTAATATAGCCATAAGTGATAGTGCCAATGCTTTGAGTTCAAATCCTCATGAAATACAGTCATGTTTATCTCAATGCAATGTTTGCCAACATCCTCCCTGCATGTGCCAAAATAGGAGCTTTGGACCAAGGTATGGACATCCATCAAAGCATAATCGAAGGGGGTTTTTTGTCAGAAATTAGTTGCAAATGCTCCAATAACAAAAATTGCAAAATGGGGTAGCATACACATGGCATGTGAACTGTATGGCGGAATACCTCAAAGAGATGTCATTTCATGGAATTTTAAGATCGCAGGATATGCACAAAATGGATTAATTCACAAAAAAAAACCAGTTTCCCTTGATTGCAAAACAAAATTAGTTGCCCTTCATTGAAAAACAAAGAGTTCCTTTGATTGCAAAAAAAACCTTACCTTGCTTGTGCAGAGATCACTCCGGCGGGGGGGGCAGGGAGGCAAGACGTAGGTCACCGCTTGCTTTGGTTTGCTTTCAAAATGAAATTGCGTTGTGTTTTTTTTTTAAATAAAATGCCCGAGGTCGTCGAAATTCCGATGAACATGGGCATTTTTTTTAAAAAAAATCAAATTTTCACACAATGTTCCTTGTCCGTCTGAAACCTCCATCGGAATTTGACCCCAAATGTATTAGTGTCGGTTCCCATAAATGCATGCCAATTCATCTTGACATGTCGGTTCATCTTGAACAAATATACCGCTTCACTTTGGCATATATACCGGTTCATATATATATGCTGGTTCTCTCTTCTCACATGTCACATGTGCCAGTTCACATCATGTCACATATTGACATCAATGACAACATACAATATCATTATGTCTTCATATTGGTTCACATAATGTCAACACTCTCTTTGTGAACTTATCTCTCTCTCACCTCTCTACCTCTCCCTTCTCTAGGTCTCTCAATCAGTCCCTATCTACCTCTCCCTCTCTCCCTTCTTATCCCCTTCTTTCTTAGTTTATCTCTCCCTCACCTCTCTCAGTCATCGCCTCTCCCTCCATTGCATAGGATTTAGCAAATGGACCGTAAGATATAGGGTATAGGTTTTAGGGTTGAGGGTATTTGCATCCAGTTTAGTGTACAAGATTGATTATATAGAATTTAGGATACATAGGGTTGAAAGTATTGCTCATATTGATACTTCCCTCTCCTCTACTTTCTCACTTATTTCTCCCCTATCTAGGTCTCTCCTTCCCTTTCTTCCTCTCTCCCTCTCTATCTCTCCCTCCCACCTCACCTCCATATCAATCTCCCTTCCCCACTCTCTCTTATACTCTCTCCCTCTCTTATTTTCTCTCTCCATTGTTTAGGTCATCATCTCTTGAGCTGTCTCTATCTCTGTCTATCTGTCTATCTATCTGTCTCTCTCTCCCTCCCTCCCTACCTCTACATCTCTCTATCCATATCATTTTATCCATATGTCTATATCCTCCTCTATCTATCTCACTCCTCTCTCTCTCCATCTAGGTCTCTCACCTCTCTCTCATCCTCTAGGTATCTCATCTCTTTATTGATCTCATCTCTATTTATCTCCCTCACTCTTGACCTCTCTCTCCATCACCCCTTACCCCTCTCCCTTAATGAACTCTCTCCTTCTCTTCCCCCTCCCCCTTCAGCTCTTTATCTCCCCCAAACTCTAGACCCATCTTTGTTACCCTCTTCTCTCTCTCTCATCTCTCTCCCCCTTGCCTAGGTATCTCCCACCCTATCTCCCTCTCTATCTCACCTTCCCTCCTTACCCCCATCTCTATCCCTTCCTTCTTCCCTCTCTCTTCTTTCTCCCTCTCTTATTGTTTATCTCCATTGTCTCGATTACTACCTCTTTCTCCCAACCTATCTTCCCACCCCTAGGTCTCTCCCTCCATATTTACCTCTCAACCTCTCCTTCCCTATCTCATTACCCACCTCTCTTCCCCTCCATATTTCCCCTAGGTATCTCACCTCTCTTTCCATAGGCTCTATGTCCTCACACCTCGATAGCTCTCTCCTCTCTTGTTATTTACCACTCTCTCCACCACTCTCCACCTCTCCCCACCTCTTTACCCCTCTTTCCCTCTTTGTGAAATTATCTCTCTAATTTTATTCTCTCTCTTCCTCACCTCTCTACCTCTCAAATCTATAGGTTTCTCAGTCACTCCCTATCTACCTCTCCTTCCCTCCCTTCTAAGCCCTCTCTTTCTCTTTGTTCTTCTATGTCTCTTTTGTTAGGCCCAATATGGAAAGCTAATGTACTGAGAGGGGAGGGGTGAATCAGTACTTCAAATCCTTTTATCAACAATATCTTTACTGTTATGCATAAACCAAAAACTGTTGTAACATAACATAAAGCTAAAACAAATAAGTAACAATCATACATGATTCACTTCATAACACATATATTTTGGTTACATAGAAACTCTTGGTTAGAGAGAAAAACTACGGTGGGGATGGCACCCACAACTTCACTACTGCAATAATAAAGAGTGCTCGGTTAGAGCTACATATTTAGCTATTTCTGATAGCTTACCCTGTTAAGAGTAACAAGATTTGTTAGATCTACCTTGCTAAAGGATTTTACAACACTATATAAATGCTACACCTGGTTAGAGGATTTACAATTTATAGACTTGATTAGAGTCTTTTACCCTATTAAAGGTTTCTCTTACAACTTCAAAATATTACAATAAGATTTTACAAATATCTGCAACTTTACATCTAAAATGCTATAGCAGATTCTATGTGCTCAAAATAATATTACCTTGCCTATAGCATACCTCGGTAACTCATAAAGTAACTCGGTAAACCCTTCTGTTTACTCTGTTCTTTGACTATTCTCTGATAACCTTCTTGGTGACCTCTGTATCTCTGTAACAGTCATAATACTCTGTGTTTTCTCATGTATCACATAAGTCTTGCTTTATACACATATGCACACACTTTTCTCTCATTCACTTATGTCTCTAACCCTAAATTCATGCTGTATAAATAGACTTCTCATGTTGATGATCTGATTCATTGCTTCGATCTTACAAACATGATTTCTCGAATAAATAACCATGCAAAATATTTCATTGGTTAGATGACCTCAAAATTATACAAAATCTATATGTGCAATTTCCAATGTGATAACGGTTCTATGTGCCTCGATCTTGTAACACATTTTCATATGTGTGTCCAGGTTCAATGAATCTGGTAACACGTTTCACTCGGTGTATTATCTTTACTGCTCTGTAGACATGAAATAACACTTGGTAGACAACTCGGTGTATACTAGGCTCTGTGATTGTTTTCCTTTTGTAACCGACTAGACTGTTCATACCGACTAAATATTTCGGTAGTGGTAACCGACTAGAATATAGAATGACTTTGTATATAAAACTAATGGCAATTTGATAAGTAGTAACATCTTTGTCCCCCTATCCCTCTCTCTCTCTCTCTGTCTCTAGCTCTGGCTTTGGCTCTGGCTTTGTCTTTGTCTTTGTCTTTGTCTATGTGTGTGTGTCTCTCTCTTTGTCTCTCTATCTCTATCTCTATCTCTATCTCTATCTCTCTGTCTCTCCCTCTCCCCTCTCTAGGTCATAAACCATCTCAACTTACCCCTCTCTATCTATTAATTCTCTCCTTTTCTTCTCTCTCTCCCCTCACTTTTCTATCTTCTCCTTCCCTAAGTCCCTTGTTGTTATATGGAGCCTATGTTGGCATTCTACATTCTTATGAGAATAGTTGATCTTGTCATTGGTGGAAACCAACTAGAAAATCACCGAAAATTGGTTTCTACATGCCCGACATCACAAAATTCATACACCAGCAGACACCGACATCGACAGGCACTTCACCGGCATTCAGATTACATCGGCAACAAAGCATACCGACACTCCAACCAACATGGGATAAAGTTTTTGTTTATATGAATTGTTTTGTAATATAATTATCTTTTGTAAGTCAACATGGTATATTGTAAAAGACTCATATATGTATGAGATCTTATAAGGCATTTTGAGAGGAGTGTGATGAGACAATTTTGTATAAGGTGATATAGTTGACAGTGAAGGTTTTGGTTATTGACTGAGCTTAAACTAGTACTAAACCTGGCATGAGAGATGTTGTTTTGAGAAGTACATTGTATTGGATTTGATAATCCTTTTTGTAGTCAGTGTGACTCTTTATTGAGCAGTGAGCTCTAGGTTGTTGACCTCCCTGCATGTGCAAGCCCCTCATTGTAAGTAGTATTTATTCATTGGTCAGTGAGTAAATATTTTGGGTCACAAATCCCACCAAGGTTTTTCCCACACCAGGTTTCCTCATTAAATATCTTATGTTATGGTGTGTTTCTATGCTATCTCTATTATTTATGTTTATTGAAATAATTCTTATTTACCGGTACACTATTTTGGGATGCAAAGTTATTAATAAGTTTAAATATTCTGCTAATCGGTTAGACACTGATTCACCCCCCCCCCCCCCAATCAGTGTCTTTGGGACTGTCATTGAATCTAACAATTGGTATCAGAGCTCGGTCCTCTATTTTCAAAAGCCTAACAGCTTGAGGAAGATTCTGACACCGGTATAGATGGAGAACTTAAGAAAACAGTTGGAAGGAGCTCTTGAAGATTTTGATGCAAAAAAAATTGAAGAATATCAAACTTGAAGATGATCTAAGGATTGCACAGGAACTCATTAAAGGACTTCAGGAGAACTTTATTATAGCACAAAATAAAAGAAAGGAACATCATGAGAAGATGCAGATAGATGATGATGAAAAAGAAACTCTTAGATTCATTGCAAACAAGTTGAGACAAGAGAACAGTAACATGAAGAATGAAATGCAAGATATGACTATGAGGTTATATAAAGATATTGAAGACAGGAAGAAGAATGAAGAAGACCTGACTAGGAGACTTAATGATGTTGGAAATGAAAATCTGAGACTTGGTCATGAAAATAATATGCTAAAGACAAATCCGATTCACATGCAACATGATAAAGATGAGCTTGTAAAACAAGTTGGAATTCTAGAAAATGAGTTGGCTACTGCAAATAAACACAAAGACAAATTTAAGAAAAGTTCAGAAGAACTTGATGACATGCTTAAAAGACGAAAACTTGATGGAGATACTAATGGACTTCGATTTGAACATGGAGAAAGTTCTAGTACCACAAACAATCAAATCAGAACAAACCCATAAGACAACCTAATGCTTATAAATTTAATGGAAAATGTTTTAATTGCAACAAATATGGTCATAGAGCAAATCAGTGTAGATTTAGAAATAATTAAGATGTGAACTCACCCACCGATCAATGTTCCAAATGCAACAAAGTTGGTCATACTTCAAAAAATTGCAAAATGAATGTGAAATGCTATGTTTGTGGAAGAGTTGGGCATTTATCTAATCAATGCAGATCACAAACCGGTCAAGGATATGGAAAGGCTATTCAAAGGAATAATGTAACTTGTTATGCATGTAACAAGATTGGACATATTGCTAAATTCTGTAGAAGCAAGAATGCAGTGGCAAACAAAAAAGGATCTAGTTTGAAGGGAAAAGAAAAGGTAGATGAAGTTAAGAAAGAATTTTCAAAACAATGGATTAAGAAGAGTGATAAGAGAACTAATGAAACTATCTCTGCACTGGTAGAACAGAGTAATCCTCCACTGGTAGGAGATTCTTCATCTAACTGAGGAATAATCCTTAGGGGGTATTGCAGCAAGTTGAAAATCATGCATTCTACCCTCGGTTGATGGTGAGAAGATAAATTTCTTCTTTACCGGCGGATGTGTTAAGTTTTCACTTAACCGGTGAGCATTTAATGTAGTTTATAGAACCTTTTTGGCTATAAAGCACCAGGAAACCCTCATTTCAAACTCACCGAGCATCCAAATGATCAAAGAGCATGAAATTGAGCAAAGGCATTCTAAGGTGAAGCTGCGAAGTGATTTTCAAGCATTCAAAATTTTGGTTTAGAGGTATTTTTCTTTGAAATGGCTTCCTCATTTTTTGTTCCAAAGTTTATTTCAAACCCTACCATTGTGGAAAATGTTAAATGGCCTAGACTAGTATTCAAGATTATCCCCGAGATTGTAAAACAAGATGACTCCGTAGGAGCTTTTTCAAAAATACCAAAGGGTGTAGCATTTGCAGAAGACCCTAGAATTTACATACATTGTAATATAGAAAACCTAGGGACTGAGGAGTTGAAGAAAATGTTTAATGAGGTCATTAGTGATGAACATGGTGTGATCAAACCCGAACATAAGGTTGTGGAAAATTTAGGTTTTGTAGAGATTCTGAACATTCCCGAATTTTCAAAGGAAGTTGTCAGACTTTTATTAAGCAGAGTCCATGGAGAATTCATGTGGTTAGAGTCAGTATTCAAGATAACCAATGATGCAATTAAGGCAGTTACTAGTTTACCTACAACCGATAGTAGACCTGATAAAACCAAGAAGATTCCTAACAGGGGAATTATGGATTTAACCAGAGCAACATTTGATAACAGGTCACTTAGAGTGAATGATGTTAAGGATATCAATGTGAGATATGTGAGTATGGTACTAGGTTACAAAGCTACTCATGCAAATAGATTAAATTATGTTTCTAGCCTATGTATTCATAGTGCATATGAGATGGTAAACAATAATGTTAAGATTGATGTGTGTGAATGGCTTAAGGATGAATTAATTGACAATTTGAAAAAGATTAAGGGAGACAAGAAAGGTACTTTCCATTTTGGAAACCTTCTAGTATGCCTAATGCTATACTTTACCAAGGAGATACCTGACATAGGTCACAAGGATTTTGGTAATGACATCCCGGTAGGAAGATAGATACAAGATGCTTTCACCGGTATGGGCACTGATAGTATTAAGAACATCACAAACTATTTCAAGACATTCCAATCTAAGATGAGAGAAAGGGAGAGACTCCCACAGAGCATAGTTGATAAATATGACAAGGAAATCTGTTTTGTGATTAAGAGAGATGAAACTTGGATGGAAGCAACAAGTCCTAGAACTATTTGGGTTATGGAGATGGGATATGAGGTAGACCTATCTATTTTGGAATCTTATGCTAAATCTCTACTTGATGCACCAAGAGAGCCCTCTGAGAAATTCTTTGGAAATGCAGAAACTATTGAGAGCAATATATCTATGCAAAAAAGGACTAAGAGAAGAGAAAAATTCATTAGAGATGCCTCCAAGAAGGTAAAGGAAATCAAAGAAAATGTCATGAACATCAGTGGTATATCAGCCAGTGAGATTGAATGACTACAACCTGAAGCACATGTTTTAGCGGTTGTAACATCCTCTGATACTGACAGTGGTAAGGTTGCTAAGTTTAAAAGAGTAGAAAGGAAGAGAAAACCCTCACTGGTACCCTCTCCTTCACCTAAGAAAACCAAGATGCTAAGAAAGAAACAATAGGCAGTTAGGGAACCAAAGAAGAAACTTACACCTAAGAAGAAATAGACACTGGTTACCCCCACATTGAATGATTTACTTAATGAGATAATAGAGGAAGGTAATCTATCTAATGTAAATAAATGGTATATTTCTTCTAATGATTCTGACAAAAGCACAATTGAAGAAATTATTATTTTGCACTTAGACATTTACAAGAAAGTGTTGATAGAAGTGATTCATGAGATTCCAAATGATCTATACATGAGACTAGAAGCAAAAAGACTATCTGTAATGGAATTGGATAAGAAATTGAAAGTTGAAGCACTCTTGGTTGTTCAACCAATAAACTCCAAAGAAGAAATAGATGAACTTATTTCTGAAGCTAACCGATCAGTATTTGTTAGTGGACACTGACAAGTGAGCCTGATTGGCTAGAAGGATAAAAGAGACTGCAGATGAGACTGCAAACAAATGGGATATATTCTTTATAGAGAAGGAAAAGAAAGAGGAAAAGAGCAGACCTAAAAAGACATTCAAAGTATATTAGAAAGACAAGGACAAGGGTAAAGGAAAAGTTGGTGGTATTCCAAACATAAAGGTTATATATAATCTTCCACTGCATCCTTTGGATACACTACTAGTACACACAAAAGATCCATCGGTTATTGATACTGAAGGTATAACACATGATGATACTAACCTTGAGTCTAAGATGCTCTTTACAATGAATGTGGATACTCAAGAGGTAAAAATTGTTGTGGATAAAGATACTTCAGAGGTTAAGGCATATAATGTTGATAATAGCAAGATTTCAGAGAAACTGGCACAAACAATCGACTCTTAGGAAACTGAGATACCAACCCAAATAGAGCAACCTACAGAAGACAAAGGTACTAGCATAGGGCCGTCAAAATCTGAGAATCCGACAGTAGAACTTTTAGAGAAACAAACAAAGGTAGAGGTTCATGTTGAGCCTGAGAAACCAACAGTTACAAAGACACTGAAACAATCAGAGAAACCATTAAAGGTTGAGGTGCAAACATAGACAGATCCACCGGAGGAAAATAAAAGAAAAATGGATACATCTAATGGAAGTAAAGAGGATATAGTTAAGGTAATTGGTCAGACATCTGTTGAGAAGAAACCTACAACAAAACCAAGTACATCTATAGGTGAATTCAGACCTACCAATATCACAGAGGTACTTTTGGATTCTATTAAGAGGATAACTGATTGCAATGCATTGGCTTTTAAGGCAATTGATAACACTTTACCTATTTTAAAAATGATTGTACCTACATGTCATATAGATCACATTAAGGATTCTTTAGGTAAACTGGACACATTGTCCAAATTCATTTTTGATAATGTTATAACTATAGAGAAGGTGAATAAGGATATCATAAAGGAGAGAGTTGAAAAAGAGAAAAATGCATTCTTTGAAAACACCATAAAGAAATGTTCCAATCATGTGGATACACTTTTACCGGTACTCAATTCTATAATTTTGGAGTATAAGGAGCTATATAGGGAAGCATGTAAACCTCACTGTTTGACTGAGGACATTGATGAGGAGATCAAGAAGACACAGAAGGAAATTGATGAGATTGTGGATAATATTATAGGTTCATCCAGACTTATATCATTTTTTGAGCAGGAAATGGCAGTTTTTGAGGAAAAGTTAGAAAAACTTGAGAAAGAGAAGGCAAGAATAAGGTCTATTGCCCAAGAACTAAAAGATAAACTTGGTTTGAGGCTGGATAATCTGATTACTTAGAGAGCTGAATTATTTAAGGCAACAGTACAAGGAGAATAGTCACTGAAGCAACAAATGCACTATCTCAATGGTATGATCTAGCAGACTGAGGCAACTTTAGATGACACCAAAAAATTTATGTAGATCTGAATATGATTTTGGCGGACATCTTTCAGATTGTAACCAACCGGTTGTAAACCTTGAGGTAGAATTTTTTTGTACTCTTTTGATTATTTATGACATCCTTTGTCATTGATGTCAAAGGGGGAGTAGTGGAGATAAAAATGCATGTACAACGGATATCACTTGCTTAGGGGGAGCACATCTTTTTGTATTTTAGTTTTTGGATAACAGTTTTGGATTTTTCTCATGAGTGTTGCCATCAACGCCAAAGGGGGAGATTGTTGGCATTCTACACTCTTATGAGAATAGTTGATGTTGTCATTGATGGCAACCAACTAGCAACTCACCAGAAATTGGTTTCTACATGCCCGACATCAAAAACTTCATACACCAGCACTGGCAGGCACTTCACCAGCATTCAAATTACATCGGCAACAAAGCATACCGACACTCCAACCAACATGGGATAAAGTTTTTGTTTATATGAATTGTTTTGTAATATAATTATCTTTTGTAAGCCGACTTGGTATATTGTAAAAGACTCATATATGTATGAGATCTTATAAGACATTTTGAGAGGAGTGTGATGAGACAATTTTGTATAAGGTGATATAGTTGACATCGAAGGTTTTGGTTATTGACTAAGCTTAAACTAGTACTGAACCTGGCATGAGAGATGTTGTTTTGAGTAGTACATTGCATTGGATTTGATAATCCATTTTGTAGTCAGTGTGACTCTTTATTGAGCAGTGAGCTCTAGGCTATTGACCTCCTTGCATGTGCAAGCCCCTCATTGTAAGTAGTATTTATTCATTGGCCAGCGAGTAAATATTGTGGGTCACAAATCTCACCGAGGTTTTTCCCACATTGGGTTTCCTCGTTAAATATCTTGTGTTATGGTGTGTTTCTATGTTGTCTCTATTATTTTTGTTTATTGCAATAATTATTATTTATCGGTACATTATTTTGGGATGCAAAGTTAATAATGATTTTAAATATTTTGCTAATCGGTTAGACACTGATTCACACCCCCCCCCTCTCAGTGTCTTTGGGACTGTCAGTGAATCTAACAGCCTAATCAGACTTGGAGGTTGAATTTTCCCTTCTTCAATTGGTGTGGTTTCCCCCCATATTTTTTGATGGGGGTTTGGGGCCAGCACCCCCAAGATGGGGTTGAGGGGCAGCACCTTGCCAGGCCAAAAAGACTTATTATTTAATAAAGGCACCAGGTGTTATTTTTCTATTGGTTGACATGTTGTAACCCTAATTTTGTAACCGACATAAGTCTTGATAAAAAGGATAAGGGTTAGGGTTTTCTGTAGAGAATTTTGTAGCATTTCACAGCGGTATTGAGTTGCAAGGGAGATTGTTGGTTGTAATCAATTTTGATTAACTAGATAATAGTATTGGACTCTCTATTTCATGGATGTAGCCCGAGATTGGGTGAACCACGTTAAAAAAAATTTCTTCCCTATTATTATTTCTATGTTTTTTCATTCTTGTGTTTAATATTTATCTACATATAATTAATATTTATTTCATGCAATTCCTAACAAGTGGTATAAGAGCGGGTTGTGTTCGATTATCATCTAGAGGAAGGTCTCATGGTTGAGTGGGAGTCTCATGGTTAAGAGGGAGCAATGGCAGATGAGGGTAAATTGAAGGTAAATAAATTCAATGGGCATAACTATCAGTTATGAAAGATGTAGATGGAGGATTATCTCTATCAGAAGGATTTATGGAGGTCGTTGGGAGGAATAGCCAAGAGACCATCAATGATAAGTGAGGAGGATTGGAATATTTTGGACAAAAAGGCATTGGGAACCATTTGGTTGTGCCTGGCACCATCTGTGACATTCAATATAACAGAAGCAAAGAAAATAGTTGACCTAATGAAAGATTTGAAAAAATTGTATGAAAAACCCTCAACCTCAAATAAGGTATTTCTCATGAAGCATTTGTTTAATCTAAAATGATTGAAGGCAGATATGTGCCAGATCATTTAAATGAGTTTAATATGATTACTAGTGAATTGACTTTTGTAAAGGTAAATTTTGATGAAGAAGTTAGGGCTCTCCTGTTATTATGCTCTTTGCCTGAAAGTTGGAATGGTTTGGTAATGGCAGTTAGTAACTTCGTTTCTGGTTCAAATACCCTACAATTTGATGATGTTGTTGGTGTCATTCTGAGTGAGGAAATTCAAAGGAAAATATCAAGTGGATCCACATCATGTAGTGTTTTGAATGCAGAAACCAAGGGCAGACCAAAAGAGAGAGGAAAAGGTTCTAGAGGTCATGGGAAGTCACGAGGAAATTCAAAGGACAAGAGGTTCCAATCCATAGGACCAAAAGATTGCTGGTACTATGGGAAATCGGGTCATTTGAAGAAAGATTGCTGGTCTTAGAAGAATAAAGGAGACAAATAAAATGGTAATAAGGAGGAAAATGTGGTAAGTAATAAATCTAAAGAAGATGCTTTGATTCTTTCCCTAGATAATGCTGATGATTCATGGGTTTTAGATTCAGGGGCTTCATTTCATGCTACACCCCATAGAAGTTATTTTCTTGATTATGTCCAAGGGGATTTTGGGCTAATTTATTTGGGAGATAATGAACCCTGGGTAAAAGCACAATGCAGTGTCACACTTTTATAAAGGAAATGGCCAATACAACTAAAACTGTTTAACTTCGACCGCATAAAAGTGACATTTCAAAATGATGTAAACTGATCAAATATAGAAATATTAATGAAATTTATGCCTGTTATTTTCAATTTTTTTAAAAAAAAATTGACATTTGTTTTATATATTCAAAGACAGATTCTTTATTGCTGCAAAATGCTGAAAATCGGGGGTTGTAGTCGACGTCACCAAACAAAATGAAAATGAACTTTTTTCTTTTTTTTTTTGAATTTTCCAAATAGAGGACATATATGTAATGTTAAAAAAAATTTTAAATTTTGATGTATATTTTTCTTGTAATAAAATTTTTAAGTCCAACATAACTGAATTTGGTAGTTTTAATTCGGCGTCACCTTTTGTCTACTAAATTTATGATTATCAAAAAAAAATTATACCCTTTTGGAGAAGATTATCTCATCTAGTGAAAAATATATTTTTAAATTTTTTTAATATCATTTAATATTTTTTTAAAATTTCTAATTAGCTTCTTTTTAAACTTAAAAAACCTACTCATAATGTTTAATTAATAAAAATACTAAAATTAACCAAAATACTAAAAAGATTATATGTCTAGATTTGTGAATTCGAGCTCTACAAAAGGGTATTTTAAAATATATATATATATATATATATATATATATATATATATATATATATTGCTTGAAGAAAAATTGAGCATAAGTGAAAAGTTTTAGAAAAACAGACAAAATAGGTGTTTTGTTGGCATTATGTGAACCAACATGAAGACATAATGATATTGTATGTTGTCATTGATGTCAATATGAGACATGGTGTGAACCGGCACATGTGATAGGTGAAAAGAGAGAGGAACCAGCATATGTATGATCCGGTTTATATGCCAAAGTGAAGCGGTATATTTGTTCAAGGTGAACTGGCATGTAGTTATGGGAACCGACACATGGAAACATTGTATGACTATCAGTTGGTAGGTAGCTTCCACTTCAGGATTTCTTGTTGGATTATCTCAAGTCTGTGTGACTCAATTGGTGATCTTCATGTGATGAGTTAGCAGTATAATGGAGGACAGATCGTGTTGCCACGTAAGTTCTATGCGCGTGAAGGATCCTGCATGAAGAAGACTATTCCTATCTACCTCGGGAATGAGTGAAGTCTATCAAACGGTGATAACACGTTATGGGTTATCAGTCGCCATGAAATCAGTGGATAATGGACGATGGAGAATGTCTTGAGATCGATTCAAGTTTGTTGCATTTAATGCAGTATGATTCAATGGTCAAGATCGAACCACTTGAATTGCTTAACCTAATAGGTTTAAGGTTTAGGGTTTTTGCTACCGACCTGTATGTTTCCTATAAGGTCAATGTTGTGTTTCTTTCTAAGGTTGTTGGCAAAAGTTGTGTGTGTGTATCCTAAGGAAGTGATACGTGATTCTTGCTAGACCAAAGGAGAGAAGAGATACCTGCAAAGTGAATGTGTAGAAGGTGAAGAGGAGCCAAAACGGATCTGCATTAGCATTGAGTGCTGTTAACAGATCATTATAATTTTTGTTGATCTCTAACCACTTCAACAGTT
This sequence comes from Cryptomeria japonica, assembly GCF_030272615.1. Classification (NCBI taxonomy): domain Eukaryota; kingdom Viridiplantae; phylum Streptophyta; class Pinopsida; order Cupressales; family Cupressaceae; genus Cryptomeria; species Cryptomeria japonica. Next base: position 136,242,011 of record NC_081405.1, on the reverse strand, counting down.
GTAAAATCCCCTAACAGGGTAGCCTTAACTGGCTTGTTGCAAAATCCCCTAACAGGGTGGTCTTAACAGGCTTGATTCAAATCCCTTAACCGAGTAACTCGAGGTTAATGAGTTATGAGAAGCTATAGAGCTTAGGAGATCCTTTAGCTATTGAGTTCTTAAAATGCTCTAACAAGGTGACCCTACCAGGTTTAACCCTTAACCGGGTATTATAGCTATCCCTTAACTGGGTGATCCCTAACAGGATCGGTTTCTAGCAAAACCTATTGTAATGTCTTTAACTGGACAAGGCTCCTAATAGAGCGAACTTCTAAAGAGTTCAAAAAGTAGCTTGTGGGTATTCATCCCCACCGTGGTTTTTCCTAGTTGGGTTTCCACGTGAAAAATATGTGTGTCATGTGAAATGCTTTTATCTTGTGATGCTTTGTTTTACCTATTGAGCATATGAAGGTTCTATGTTTTATGCCTGTCTATAAAACATATTGAACTCTTTGTTGTGAAGATCTGATGATTAAGTTTACCTGTTTATGCATGAGAGTATATTGATACTATAGTATTGAGCTAAGAGGGAAGCTTATGGAGTGACCGGTTCATGACTGATTGAGCTGTACTGGATGTTACCAGTTGCACTCTGTTTTACCAGTATCCCTATTTGTCAGTCATTTGAAGTGTTTGTTGTCAAACCAGTTTTGGACTATATTTGTGTTTGTACTGATTCACCCCCCCCTCTCAGTACCGGTTTGGTACTAGTGGTTCATCATTGAGTTAATAATTGGTATCAGAGCACTCTAGGTCCTCTGTGTTGTAAGCTTAACTGCTTGAGGTAAAGATCCCAGTCAAATGATGAAGAGGGAAGGTCCAAAGTTTAATAGGGAAACCTTCGGTATATGGAAAGACAAGATGAAGATATTCATCAAAAGCATGGGTGTTCAACATTGGAGTTATGTTGAAAATGTATATGTTGTTCCTACCAGTACTCTCACCGATGACCAAAAGAGAGAGATGCAAGAAAATGGGCAAGTCATGGAAGCCCTCATCAGTAGTCTATCTGACATTGAATTTATTGATGTTCAGGACAAGGCAAATCCCAAAGAGGTATGGGATGCTCTTGAAAATATATATGGTGGTGATGAGCATGTAAAACAGGCTAAGGAAGAAAGCCTGAGAGGGAAGTTTGAAGACATGCAGATGGTTGAAGGAGAGACCATTCAGCAGTATGGAATAAGAATCAAAATGGTTGTTGGAGAAATCAAGAGTACAGGTGACAAAATAGAAGATTCCACTGTGGTAAGTAAAGTCCTAAGATCCCTGTTGCCGGTCTATGCAATAAGGGTCGCTGCTATTCAGGAGCTGAGATCAATAGACAAGTCTAAGGTGTCCTTGGACTCCATCATAGCCAAGTTGACAGCCTATGAGCTGAATAGTTTTGATGGCAGCGTTCAAAAGACAGAATCAGCTTTTAAAGCCTCTACGATACCATCCAGAAAAGGAAAAGAGGCTAGCACTAGTGGGGAAGCTAGCCAGAGCAGAGAAATGAATGATGAAGAGTTTCTGATGGAATTTGAAGCACTTCTTGCCAGGAAATTTTCGAAAGGAACCGGTAAATACAAAGGTAAGCTACCTTTGAAATGTTTTTCTTGTAACCGGATACGACATATTGCTATGAACTGTCCTAATAGTGACAACAAGGATAAACCGGAAAGGTTCAAGAAATTCAAAGGAGGAAACCAGAGAAACTGTTTTGTGGCAGTTGATGAAGGTGTTACAGATGAGGAATTAGAAGATGAAGAGAATGAAGACATTGTGTTTGCTACTATAAAGGAAGATGTGGTAGACAAGAAGGCTCTTGTCTCTTGGTTTGATAATTCAAATGAGTGGATCATTGATGGTGGCTGTTCTCACCATATGAGTGGTGACCGGAGCAAGTTTCTATCCTTAGAGGAGTATGATGGTGGTGTGGTTCGCTTTGGCAATGATGCACCAGGCATGGTCAAAGGCAGAGGGTCCATCTCTTTGAATGGAAAGAGTAGTGCTGACAATGTGTAGTGGGTGGATGGTCTCAGACACAACCTTCTAAGTGTTGCCCAACTAAATGATAGTGGCCTCACTCTGCAATTCAAGAATGGAGTTTGCAGAATCAAAGGAAAAGATGGTAAATTGGTGGCCACCAGCATGCAGACCAAAGGTAACCTATTTCATCTGAATGCAAATATAAGTACATGTCTTATGGCTAAGCTTGATGATAGCTGGATATGGCATAGGAGACTCTGCCATGTAAACTTTGATAACATTGTGAAGGCTAGTAAGATCAAGGCAGTTAGAGGGTTGTCGGTGCTAAGAAAATTGGATAATACCTTGTGTAGAGAGTGTCAATTGGGGAAAATGTCTTCCTCAACCTTTAAAGGTAAATCTTTCACTATTGACAACTTGCTTGATCTTGTGCATACTGATTTATGTGGTCCTATGAAAACTAGAAGTGTGCAGGGTGATAGGTACTTCATGATTCTCACTGATGACTGCTCAAGAATGATGTGGGTCACATTCTTGAAAGACAAGTCTAAAGCCTTTGTGAAATTCAAAGCTTTTAGAGCATTAGTGGAGCAGGAAAGTGGAAAAAGGATCAAGTGTCTCATAACTGATCAAGGAGGGAATTCACCTCTGGTGAATTCAACAAGTATTGTGAAGAATTTGGCATCAAGAGGCAACTATCTGCCCCTCGGACTCCACAACAGAATGGCCTAGCAGAGAGGAATAACCAGACTATGGTTGAAGCAGCTAGAACCATGTTGATTCAAGGAAAGGTAGCTCACACCTTTTGGAGAGAAACGACGAGCACTGTAGTCTACACTATGAACCGGGTACTCATCAAAAAGGGTAAGGACAAAACTCCTTATGAGTATTGGACTGGTAAGACACCTGTGGTTAGCTACTTTAAGGTATTTGGTAGCAAATGTTACATCAAGAGGAGTGAACATCGGGGCAAATTTGAAGCTAAATGTGATGAGGGAATATTTCTAGGATATTCCACCAAGAGTAAAGCTTTCAAGTGCTACAACAATAGGACTCAGAGAATTATGGAAAGCATCAATGTAAGAGTTGATGAATTCTCTGAGAAGACTGAGGAAACTGGTAGTGAGCAAGCTATAAATGAATCGGTTGCAACCTTCTGGGAACCGGTTGTTAGCCAACCAAGTACCAGTAATAGTGTCCCTGAACCAGTGAATGCTGATACTGATGAAGATGAGGATGAAGAAGAAAAGCAAGAAGAACCAGTTAAGACCATTCCTCGGTATGTCAAGTTGAATCATGATCCTAAGCAGATCATAGGTGATAAGGATGCAGGAATCCTTACAAGAAGAAAGATCAGAGAAAACTCATGCATGATCTCTAAATTTGAGCCTAAATCATTCAAAGAGGCTCATAAAGATGAAGACTGGATCAAGGCAATGGAAGAGGAACTTGATCAGATAGAGAAATATGATACATGGTCCTTGGTACCCAGACTTGAGCATAAAAATGTCATTGACACCAAATGGGTGTTCAGAAATAAGTTGAATGAGGATGGCATAGTGATTAGGAATAAAGCTAGATTGGTATGCAAAGGATATGCTCAAGAAGAAGGAGAAGACTATGGAGAAACCTTTACTCCTGTAGCCAGATTGGAAGGAGTTTGTATGCTTCTTGCATATGCAGCTTTTAAGAGGTTCAAAGTATATCAAATGGATGTAAAATCCGCATTCCTAAATGGTGTACTTGAAGAGGAGGTGTATATTGAGCAACCAGATGGGTGTGCCCTATCTGAAGATAGTGACATGGTATGTAGGCTACATAAAGCATTATATGGTGTAAAGCAAGCACCTAGGGCATGGTATGAGCGCCTACATTCCCATCTTGTGAAGATTGGATATGAGAGAACAAGTGAAGATAGCAATATCTACTTGAAGTCTGAAGGAGATCAGATCCTGATCTGTGAAGTTTTTGGTGATGACATCATCTTTGGTGGAGATGACAAAATGAGTCATGAGTTTGTTGATGAGATGAAGAAAGAGTTTGAGATGTCACTCATAGGGGAGATTAAGTTCTTCATTGGACTACAGATCCAGCAGATGAAAGATGGAATCTTCATCACTCAGTCCAAATATGTCAAAGAGGTGTTGAAGACTTTTGGCATGGAAGATAGCAAACTGGTTGGTACACCGATGGTGACCGGTTGCAAATTGACAAAAGAGGATGATTCCGCACTGGTTGATGAAAAGGAATATCGATCAATGATTGGTAAGTTGCATTATGTAGTGCATAGCAGACCGGATATTGCACATGCAGTTGGCATTACTGCAAGGTTCTAGAAAAGTCCAAGAGAATCCCACTTGGTTGCAGTCAAGTGGATTATTAGGTATCTAAAGGGAACAGTTGACTATGGATTGTGGTACCCATACAATAATGATTTCAATCTAAAAGTGTTCACAGATACTGATTGGGTAGGTAATGTGGATGACCGGAAAAGCACAACCGGTGGTGCATTCTTTCTCGGTGGTAGACTGGTCTCATGGACGAGTAAAAAGCAGAGTTGTATCTCTCAATCTACAACGGAAGCAGAGTATGTTGCAACTTTCATGAACTACACTCAGACAATCTAGATGAAGCATGTACTGGAAGGCTTCAAGATCCCTATATCTGAACCGGTAAGTATATTCTGTGATAACACAAGTGCTATCATTATATCAAAGAATCTGGTTTTACATTCTAGAACCAAGCATTTTGAGCTTAAGTATCATTTCTTGAGGGAAAAGGTTCAAAATAAAGAGATTGCACTGGAGCATCTGTCCAGTAAGGAGCAGTTAGCAGACATATTCACCAAGCCTCTCCTAAAGACAACATTTGTGCATTTGAGAGGTGAATTAGGGGTATTGCCCCTTCAGGAGGTGAAGTAAAAGTAATTGTTCCACATCAGTCAGGTACTAGACAAACAAATTTTTGGTTGATTGATGTGTTGAAGGATGCTACTCCTTAGGGGGAGTAGCATGATGAAACAGAGATGCTTGTACCTCCACTTTGGCATTGTTGTCAAAGGGGGAGAAGGAGTGAAGCGAAAAGATATCTGTAGCAAATGGGAGAAGAAGTGAAGTGGAGAAGATATCTTTGTATATTGCCATCAATGCCAAAGGGGGAGATTGTTGGCATTATGTGAACCGGCATGAAGACATAATGATATTGTATGTTGTCATTGATGTCAATATGAGACATGGTGTGAATCGGCACATGTGATAGGTGAAAAGAGAGAGGAACCGACATATGTATGAACCAGTTTATATGCCAAAGTGAAGCGGTATATTTGTTCAAGGTGAACCGGCATGTAGTTATGGGAACCGGCACATGGAAGCATTGTATGACTACCAGTTGGTAGGTAGCTTCCACTTCAGGATTTCCAGTTGGATTATCTCAAGTCTATGTGACTCAATCGGTGATCTTCGTGTGATGAGTTAGTAGTATAATGGAGGACAGATCATGTTGCCACATAAGCTCTATGTGCATGAAGGATCCTACATGAAGAAGACTATTCCTATCTACCTCGGGAATGAGCGAAGTCTATCAAACGGTGATAACACGTTATGGGTTATCAGCCGCCATGAAATCGGTGGATAATGGACAATGGAGAATGTCTTGAGATCGATTCAAGATTGTTGCATTTAATGCAGTATGATTCAACGGTCAGGATCGAACCGCTTGAATTTCTTAACCTAATAGGTTTAGGGTTTAGGGTTTTTGCTACCGACCTGTATGTTTCCTATAAGGTCGATGTTGTGTTTCTTTCTAAGGTTGTTGGCAAAAGTTGTGTGTGTGTATCCTAAGGAAGTGATACGTGATTCTTGCCAGACCAAAGGAGAGAAGAGATACCTGCAAAGTGAATGTGCAGAAGGTGAAGAGGAGCCAAAATGATTCTACATTAGCATTGAGTGTTGTTAACAGATCATTGTAATTCCGATTGATCTCTAACCACTTCAATAGTTGTAAAATCCCCTAACAGGGTAGCCTTAACTGGCTTGTTGCAAAATCCCCTAACAGGGTGGTCTTAACAGGCTTGATTCAAATCCCTTAACCAGGTAACTCAAGGTTAATGAGTTCTGAGAAGCTATAGAGCTTAGGAGATCCTTTATCTATTGAGTTCTTTAAATCCTCTAACAAGGTGACCCTACCGGGTTTAACCCTTAACCAGGTATTATAGCTATCCCTTAACCAGGTGATCCCTAACAACATCGATTTCTAGCATAACCTATTGTAATGTCTTTAACCGGACAAGGCTCCTAACAGAGCGGACTTCTAAAGAGTTCAAAAAGTAGCTTGTGGGTATTCATTCCCACCGTGGTTTTTCCCAGTTGGGTTTCCATGTGAAAAATATGTGTGTCATGTGAAATGCTTTTATCTTGTGATGCTTTGTTTTACCTGTTGAGCATATGAAGGTTCTATGTTTTATGCCTGTCTATAAAACATATTGAACTCTTTGTTGTGAAGATCTGATGATTAAGTTTACCTGTTTATTCATGAGAGTATAATGATACTATAGTATTGAGCTAAGAGGGAAGCTTATTGAGTGACCGGTTCATGACTGACTGAGCTATACTGGATGTTATCGGTTGCACTCTATTTTACCAGTATCCCTGTTTGTTAGTCATTTGGAGTGTTTGTTGTCAAACCGGTTTTGGACTATATTTGTGTTTGTACTGATTCACCCCCCCCCCCTCTTAGTATCGGTTTGGTACTAGTGGTTCATCATTGAGTTATCACGTTTTGGCTGCCACATCACATGCCACATAGTTGAGTCCCACCACACTCAGTCTAGCTAGACTGGGCCAAACTAAGTTCGGCCAAACTATTTTGAACTTTAAAAAAAAATTCTAAGCTCAAGTGCTCATAAAAAGGGATAATATAGCCAATAGTCCGGCCAAACTCTTGGCGCCATGTGGCGGAGTGATAGTCTGGCCGGACTGAGTTCGGTTGGACTACCCCAAGTTAGCCCCAAGTGCAGCACAACTTCATGCTTTTTCCCCCCTGTTAGATTATTGGAAAGGGAAGAATTAAGATTAAGTTGCAGAATGGGAATCATTGTTACTACAAGAGGTAAGACACATTCAGAATTCAGATTAAGTTGCAGAATGAGAATCATTGACTACTATGAGAGGTAAGGCATGTTCCAATGCTAAGTAGGAATTCAATTTCAACAAGGCAACTAGGTGATGAAGGTTGCACAGTTACTTTTAATCATAAAAATTGGAAGGTTTCAAAGGGTGCCTTTATAGTAGCAAAAGGTGTGAAAGTAGGCACCTTATATCTTTGTACAGGTCATACTATTCCTTCTACTTTAGTTGTTGCAGAGAAAACCCAAACACATTCAGGAACAATTGTTGTGGGTTCACAAGAAGAAACTAAAATAGTTGTTGTAGGTTTTGAGACAACATTATGGCATAACAGACGGGCATATGAGTGAAAAAGGTATGAACTTACTTCATTCTAAAAAGGTTTTACTAGGTCTAAAATACATTAATATGGATTTCTATGAAAGTTGTGTGTATGGAAAATAAAAGAGAGTTAGTTTTCTCAAGGATGGGAAGAAAAATAAAGATAGAGAGATAGAGGGAGAGAGAGAGAGAGGTTGGTAAGTAGATAGGGATGTAGATATAGAGAGGTAAAGAAGGAGGGATGGTGAGACCTAGAGAGCGGGGTAGAGGGTGGGAGGGAGAGATAGTGATAGAGATAAGGAAGATAAATAATAAGAGATTGAGAGAGAAGAAGAGAAATGGAGGAATGCAAGGATAGAGATGGGGGTAAGGAGGAAATACAAGGTAGAGAGGGAGAGAGGAGTGGGTAGTAAGATATGGATTGAAAGGTAGAGAGGTGGATATGGAGGGAGTGAGAAACCTAGAAATGGGAGAGAGTGTGTGTGACTAAATAGATAATGAATAGAGGTGAGATGAGGGTTTAAGGAGGGAGGGTGAGATATAGAGGGAAAGAGAAAGAATGACTTGAAATGAAGAAAAGGAGAGACAAAAGAACAAATAGAGAGAGATGAGTAAGAGGGGATGGAGGGAGAGGTAGACATGGATGGAGTGAGATATCTAGGGAAGGAGGAGAGAGTTCATAAAGGGAGAGTGTTAAAGTAGGAGGGGGAGAGAGGTGAATAGGGAGGGAGAGAACTAGATAGGGGGAAGATAGAGAATTGAGATACCTAGAGGGGGATAGAGAGGCGAGGGACCTAGATGGGGAGAGAGAGGCAAGGGACCTAGATGGGGAGAGAGAAGAGTGAGATAGATGGAGGGGGATAGAGAGAGGTGGGTATTGAGATATGAATGTGTTAGTCTTGAATTTTCATCCCATTTAAGAGCATAAAAATCCTGTTAAATTTTTTTGAAATCAAATTGGTGGGTATATTCTTTAAAATTATTGACTTGTCACCCCGGTCAACATTAAATTAAGTCACCAATCGATGGGGCTAATACCATTCAAAAACCGGTCTCGGGTCCTTGTTACACTATTCAGTCGGTAATTTCTAAAACAAGAATAAATCCTTGTCAACTCATGCCAATTTTCTTAAGGATTTAATCAAAGGTGGGTCCCGAACCATGTGAGACCACTTAGATTACATGGCCATTCCAAGGTGTCCCTCAAAAGGAACTCGACACTCATCAGAATGTGTTTTTTGCTCAGGCTGAGTCCCAAGCCATGTTACAAAGAATTGAATACTCGGCCCTCGATGAGCCCAACTTTCCCAGCTGGACAAGATTTGAATCTTATGCTTGTGAGACATGTGGGACCACTTGGGACCATGTGGGAATGTCTTTTCCACTTCAGCAAGTCCTGAGCAGAGGGAAGACATTTGTTGTGTGTTAAATGGAGAGCGAGTTGGCAGCTTGATAATCAACGAGATGCCCAAGCTAACTTCAATGAGCCTCGAGTTTGTGGAAGATGAAAAGTGATTCCCAGTCAATAAACATGCAGAAAGTGTTGGCGTTTGAAGTCTACATTTGAATAAGTGTCAGAAAAGAAGGGATTTGAAGAATATTTCACAAGCGTTTGAGCGAATAAAACTATAAGAAAGTTGATATTTCATAATCATGTTATATATGTGGAGTCAGAAATGTGATGAGTGGTATAAATGGAGCTTGTGACGATGGTAGGGATGTTCTTAAATACAGATCAGTATAAGGATGAATAAGTCATTAATTCATATGACTGAATTGGCTAAAGATTAAAACTTCAAAAATGTTTACAACTATGTTAAGGCCTTGTGAGAAATGGACCGTGTCACAGAACAGGGGTCAAAGTCCTGAAAGAAAACCTTTGAAAAATCCATCGTATAACCAAAGGGGGTTTGAAAATGCACAAGACCACCAGAGAGGAACAAGTTGATTAATGTTCATATGCAATATTGTTTTATAGTTTGCATTTGATTTGATTTCTTTTGGTGGAACATTTTTCCCTTTGGATGCAGAAGTATAGGGAGACAGTGAGGGACGCAGACACTGAGGAAGTGGGTTGGTGTGGTGGTTAGTTCCCATTGATGCTTTCTGATCTGGGCATGATGGCTACCATGCATGACCATGCAGACGGTTATACCTCAAGACAAAATAGAGACAACCGGATCCATTCGATTACTTTTGAAAGAAAAAGATAATTAGAAGAGTAAGCTTGACACATGTAAATATCCCGAGGCTTATTGCATTCCTTACCATTATAAAAGGAATACCAAGGCTATTATAGGGGTTCTGAATTTTTTTATTTTCTGGGTTGGTAGAATAGGGCTGTGCATATTTTAGTGCTTGAATAAATTCCTTAGGGAATGAATGTATGAATCTCTCACTAATTTTAGTTAGTTCATGAGAAGACTGTTAAATTGTTGCAAAACCTATCTCCATTTGTATTTTCAGATTTTATGTGAATCAAAATGTTAAGGATGTTTTGATTTGACTTGATATTTTCTTATCAATGTGTAGTCATATGCATGGGTTTCCTTCAAGGAAGGAATTAAAGTCTTGTAGTGTCATAAAATTGTGACCCTAGCAATTTTCAACTGCATTAGGGTCCTCGTACATGCAAAATTGAATTCCTTAGCCTGATCGGAGACTGGAGACTGCTCAACACCTCAAAACTGCTTCTCTCTTGCCCTCCGCACCACCCTGTCTGCACTCTACCTTGGAGAAAAAGATAGGACAAGGGTGTGGCGCCCCTGTCCCCCCTAGGGTAGGGGTGTGGTTCCCCTGTACTCCCAATACAAGGGCGTGGCACCCCTATCCCTGACCTATTTTGGGGTAGGACCCTTCCTAAGTCTGCATTGAAGGTTGTGTAGTGAGTGGGAAAACTTCCCCGATGTCGTCGTGTGATGAAAATCAGTTTCATTAACCCTATTTGACAAGTATATAAGTGGCATTTGTCCTCTCATTTGCATAAGTTGGATGAGTGGGAAGTTTACTTGAGATCAAGCATTCAAGAGCATTCAAGCATTCCTTTCCAGCATTGAGAATTCTCAAGTCTCCCTTCAAGGCTAGGTGTTGCATTCAAGTCAAGGATTCAACCATTGAAGAGGAGTTTGATTCTAACATTCAATTCCACACAAGAAAATATACCTACATTCTATCTACAACCTCCCTTGAAGTGATTTACATTATAGTCTTTCAGTTACATTTACTTGCAAGTACTTTCTTTCATTACTTGGTTAATTCCAAAACTCGGGTTTGACCAGAAGGAAAACCCCCAATCCCAACCCCTTTTCCTCTCTTTTATGTGTGTAAGTTGCAGGTGCGTAACTGTACTTTCAGATTTGGACTCCATTTGCATAGGCGGAAAAACCCTTTTCGTTTCGCAGATTTTTTGGAGGACCGTGTACATTCCTGCCATGGTCCAAGCAACTTTTCCTCAAATTTGCAGGGCAGCTTCGTCTTGACATATTACTGCCAGATCCAGGTGCACAACTTCATCCCACTCTTCGATCTCAAGTGATAATTTGTTCTTTGTCACTTTTGCACTTAGTCTCTATACATAATTCAATCAATTCCTTTCTATTCCAAATAGAAGAGGGGATTCACTTATCATTCCCATTTCATTTAGAATTCTATCTTCTTCTTTGGAGGTTGAATCTAGTGAATTTTCCCTCCCCTCTTCCAATGTAATGCGTGAGAAGTGTTTGAAGGGAAATCCGTAGTGAAACTCTCATCTCTCCTTGGAGGGAAAGGCTAGCTTTCCTCTTGATCTTTCATTCACACATTTTTCACCCACCATTACATTTTGGTGACATTACAAGTCTATGTGCAAATTATAGTGAATTTGGGAAATATATTATGGATTGAGAAGAATGATTTATGTAACAACAAAAGGAGTTGCACTAATGTAAGGCATTAATGTTTGAAAGGTTCACTAATCTAAATTAATCTACTATTTGGGTTTGCATTTGTAATCTAGGAATTGACTCAATGCCCTGTGATAGACACTGGCCTGTTATTGTTTAGATTTTATTTTAGAAACATTTCTAATCAAATTAATCTTCCTTTTCCCCTTTTCCCTTTTATAAGTTATTGTAAATTATTTGTTCTCATATTTTCTCAAAGGCACGATGAATGGAATTAAGCTTGAATATGAAGTAATGTATAAATGTCATATGAATTTGAGAATAATCCATCTTTCATAAGCTTGTAGGAAGTGATATTGTCAGGTTATTATCAATGCAGGCCCAAATAGGAACACCCTCCTGAGTATAATGGAGATCGAAGTGAAGAAGGCTATGAGAGCCTTGTTACTATTGCATTTTCTTGTCCTTAGTCTATTGACAATGTAAATCTGTGTGACCTAGGAATTCAATCCCATACCCTATAGTTTAATAATTTCTCTTAGGATTAAGCATAATAGGAAAAAGAACGAACAAGATGGCAACTCTGCTAGGGATAGAACCATATAATTATTCATTTGGTAAAGAGTCAAAAAATGTTAATCTAAAATTTATTTTAGATCAGAAGTTTTTAGCCTAGAGAAGTTTTTTTTGCAACTAGTTTGAAGAAGAATTGTGACTCTACTATTGTGAGAAACTCAAAATGAATTTATGCTTCAAATAGCTTCCAGCTATTTGAAATCTTTCCTTTGCTAAGGAGGTGGCGACTCTATTAAAAAAGAACCTGATAATTGAAGAAGATCTTCAAAATTTTCAGTCAAAGAAGAAGATAAACAACAACTGCAAATTTCCAGGTATTCTCAAATATTTTAAGAGATGGGTGTTATGTTTGAGAATGTAAGATGATAATGATTCCCTACAAGTGATTTAAGCACTAGATTAGGGAAAAGATATAGGTTGTTTCAACATACTTCTCAGTTTTCATTAATTTTCTTTTGTTGTTATGAAAGAAGTATGTGTATTGTTTACATTTATGCTCGTGGAAAGAGACTTTAGCCTTTGTTGTAATAGGTGAGTTATGTATTTTATGAGGTCTCTTGTAGAAGAATAATGTCTATAATAGCATGTGTCATTTATGTTTCAGTCTATGCATCCTTGCATAGTTTCAAGTGTAACCATGCCTAATGAGTTGTCACAGTCATGTAATAGGAGAAGCTTCAACATTACAAGGTATAGAGCCATAAATTTTGATGGCATCTACGGTTACCTAAATCCTATTCCACCAAAGATTAGAAAAAGACTACAAATTTAGTGGTAAGAAGAATAAATAAGTTGAAAAGCATCTACACAGGTTTATTGAGTTAACAAATGATTATGAAATTGATCATGAAGATGTGATCATTAGGCCATTTGTGTAGTCTTTGATAGATGAAGCACGAGAGTGGTTCTCAAATTTATTCCCACATTCAATTAATTCTTGGTTAAAATTTCAATCAGCATTTAGTGAGAAGTTTGGTGAATGGGTTAGTGAGTTCTCTTTGCTCACTAATTTATTTGATATTCACATTGAAGAAGAGAAGTTAGTATAGTATTTTAACTTGAGATTTATGAATACTTTGAAGAGGATTCTTGAAGGTCAAAGAAAAAATAATGCTCAAGCATTGTGCATTTACTTACGAGCATTTGATCCTAATATGAGTTATACACTAAGGATGGAAGAACCAAAGAACTTGCATCAAGCATTAGAGATTTCTATAAACATAGAGAAAGTTGCCAAGTTTGGGATGATGAGAAGGTTCAAGCCTAAGCCTAAGAGATGTAATGAGGAATCCTATGCAAATGAGCAACATAGTTTAGAGGCTATGAATTTTGTTTTAAGTGGTTAGCAGCTTGATGCTCCATTTAAAAGCCTTGATAGTGTACCTCCCTTCAATGCTAGTTATGTTTCTCTTGAGGTAAAAGTTGAGCTAATAAAGTGCATAGTGTATTGTAATGAAGTAGACATGTTTCATCCTATTCTTATACCTTATGTATTGGTCCAAGATGACGCATATGAAGAATCACTTGAAGTGTATACACTTGAAGTAGCACCATTTCACATAGTAGATCAGACTGCTTCTCAGTATTCTTATCAGCAAAGTGTCCCTAATATGGAATGCATGGTTGAGAAGGTTGAAGCTCACAGTGGTCAGAGTAGTCACACTAGTTTTATTGAAGTTAATTAAGACCTTTCCTATGAGGATCATAGCCATGAGTATTCATCTCATGAAGCCAATGTGGATGGTAACTATTTTGATGTTACAAATAGTGATGTTGATTCTGATTATTCTTTTCTTGAGGATGACATTAAGGACAATGTTGAAAATGATTTTAGTGAAGTCTCTAATCCTCTGTTTGATGAAGAGGTGGACTCGGATCAGGTGGTTCTTTTCCATAATATTTTTAAAGGTGGATTCAATGAATTTTCTAATCCATTATATGAAGAGATAACTAAAGATTCAGATGATTTGAATGCTACACCAATTTGTATAATGAGTGATTATGGTGATCAAGATGTAATATTTGATGTAATGTTACTTTATGATGTTGAATCTCCTTGCAGTGCTAATTGTGATGATGTTGTTGAACATAGTTCAAATATTTGTGAGCATGGTTTTATTGATAAGGAAAGGAGTCATGAAATTGATTAGAAGTTAATATGTGTCCCTGCTGAAAATGAAATATGTAAATCAGAATCAGAGACTTCGGTTTCATGCGAAATGCAATCAAATGATGGAGTGAATAAAATTTGTCAATTGAATGATTATTTGATTGTATATGACAACGGTTACATATTATTTATGGATGCATTACCTAATGAAGGTGGCATTTATTCATCTGTGGATGAAGTCATGACAAAGAGTTCAGTACCTGGTATTGAACAACAATGTGGTACATTTGAAAATGATGGAATGTTCAAAGGTATGGTTGAATGTGCCAAGGATTGTGTATGTGATCAATTTATTTCCAGTGGTATTTCTAGATTGGAGATCAAATATTCAAATGAGAACCAAACTTCTGATAGAGGAAAATTTCTATTCTACATTATTGGTGGCCCAAGGACACCAAACAAAGTTTGGATCTTATTCTTGAGAGCAATGTACACAGTGGTTATGAGCCCAATGGAGTATGCACATGGTCTTCTTCTACCAGAGATCTGGATTGTTGCTATGCCTGCAAGGGGCATACATCCCCAACCAAAGCCACTATTAGCCTTGGATTTTAATCCCATTGAAGAGCATAAAAATCCTGTTAAAACTTTTTGAAATCAAACTAGCGAGTATATTCTTTTAAATTGTTGACTTGTCACCTCGGTCAACATTAAATTAAGTCACCGATTGATGGGGCTAATACCATTCAAAAATCGGCCTTGGATCCTTGTTACACTATTTAGCTAGTAATTTGTAAAAGGAGAATAAATCCTTGTCAGCTCATGCCAATTTTATTAAGGATTTAATCAAAGGTGGGCCCCAAACCATGTGGGACCACTCAACTTACTTGGCCATTCCAAGGTGTCCCTTGGAAGGAACTCGACAAAATGTGTTTTTTGGTTTGGCTGAGTCCCGAGCCATGTTGCATAGAATTGAATACTTGGACCTCAGTGAGCCCCACTTTCCCAGTTGGATGAGCTCCGAGTCTTGTGGTTGCGAGACATGTGAGACCACTCGGGACTTAATGGGAATGTCATTTCCACTTCAACAAGTCCCGAGCAGATGAAAGACATGCATTGTGTGTTGAATGGAGACCGAGTTGGCATCTCAACAATCAGAGAGATGCCCAAGCTAACTTCAATGAGCCTCAAATTTTGTGGAAGAGGAAAATGATTCCTAGTGAATAAACAAGCAAAAAGTGTTGGTGTTTGAAGTCTGCATTTGAACAAGTGTCAGAAAAGAAGGGATTTCGAGAATATTCCACACACATTTGAGGGAATAAAAATGTAAGAAAGATGATTTTTCACAATCATGTTATATGTGTGGATTCGAAACTATGATGAGTGGTATAAAACAGAGCTTGTGAGGATGGTAGGGGTGTTCTTAAATACAAATTAGTTTAAGGATGAATAAGTCATTAATTCATATGACTAAATTGACTGAAGATTAAAACTTCAGAAATGTTTATAGCTATGTTAAGGCCTTGTGAGAAATGGATTGTGTCACAGAAGAGGTGTCAAAGTCCAGAAAGAAAACCTATGATAAATCCATCGTATAACCAAAGGGGCTTGAAAATGCACAAGACCACTAGAGAGGAACAAGATGATTAATGTGCATATCCAATACTATTTTACAGTTTGCATTTGACTAGATTTCCTCTAGTGGAAAAATTTTCCCTTTGGATGCAAAAGTATAGGGAGACAGTGAAGGACGAGGAAACTAAGGAATTGGGTTGGTAGAACTGCTAACCCAAACTCTCAAAGTTCTCCCTACCAGGATGATTAACGGAAGCCGCTCGAACTAGTATCTTCTACATCTATAACCACCCATGGTCGGTGGTGACATGGTTGGTGTGGTGGCTAGTTACCATTAATGGTGTCTAATTTGGGCATGATGGCTACCATGCATGACCATCCATATGGTTACACCTTAGGACAAAACAGAGACAACCGGATCCATTCGATTACTTTTGAAAGAAAAGGCTAACTAGAAGAGTAAGATGGACACATGTAAACAACCCGAGGCTTGTTGCATTCATTGCCATTATAAAAGGAATACTAGGGATGTTATAGGGGTTTTGAATTTTTTCATTTTCTGGGCAGGTAGAATAGGGTTGTGCATATTTTAGCGCTTGAATAAATTCCTTAGGAAATGAATGTATGAATCTCTCAGTAATTTCAATTAGTTCATGAGCAGACTGTTAAATTGTTTGAAAAATTGTCTCCATTTGTATTTTCAGATTTTATATGAATCAAAATGTTAAGGATGTTTTGATTTGTCTTGGTATTTTCTTATCAATGTGTAATCATATGCATGGGTTTCCATCAAGGAAGGAATTAAAGTTTGTGAAAATTACAGTGAATCTGGGAAATATATGATGGATTAATAAGAATGGTTTATGTAACAACAAAAGGAGTTGCACTAATGTAAGGCATTAATGTTTGAAAGGCTCACTAATCTGAAGTAATCTACTATTTGGGTTTGCATTTGTAATCTAGGAAGTGACTCAATGCCTTGGGATAGACATTGGCTTGTTCTTGTTCAGAATTTGTTTTAGAGACATTTCCAATCAAATTAATCTTCCTTTTCCCCTTTTCCTCTTTATAAGTTATTGTAAATTATTTGTTCTTAGATTTTCTCAAAAGCGCGATGAATGGGATTAAGCTTGAATCTGAAGTAATGTATAAATGTCTTATGGATTTGAGAATAATCCATCTTCCATAAGCCTACATGCAATAATATTGTTAGGTTATTATCAATGCAGGCCCAAACAGGAAAACCATCCTAAGTATGATGGAGCTCGAAGTGAAGAAGGCTATGAGAACCTTGTTATTGTTGGGTTTTCTTGTCCTTAGTCTGTTGACAGTGAAAATCTGTGTGACCTAGGAATTCAATCCCATACCCTAGGGTTTTATAATTTCTTTTAGGATTAAGGATAATAGGAAAAAACACCAACAAAATGGAGAGGTAGAGAGGTGGAGAGAGAGTGAGATAGAGACCTAGAGAGGGAGAGAGATAGATATGGTGGGAGGGAAAGGTGATGATGTAGACAATGGATACAAAGAATAAGAGTCGGTGGGGAAGGGAGAGAGAGATGGAGATAAGGAGGGGGGGGGGATATAGAGAGGGATAGTGGAAAAGAGGGAGAGACCGAGAGAGGGGAGAGAGGGAGAAGAGAAGAGACAAAAGAAAAAATGGAGAGAGAGGAGTAAGAAGGAATGGAGGAACAAGTAGACATAGATGGAGTGAGGGACCTAGAGGAGATAAGAGAAAAGAGTAGAGTTCATAAAGGAAGATAGGTAAGGGGGATGGAGATAGATAGGTGGAGAGGGAGGAAGATAAATAGAGTGGGAAGATAGAGATTTCAGATACCTAGAGGGGGAGAGAGAGGTGAGAGACCTAGATGGAGAGAGAGAGGGGTGAGATAGATGGAGGATGATAGAGAGAGATGAATAATGATATATGGATAGAGAGGTAGAGCACTAGAGAGGGAGAAAGAGAGAAACCTAAAGAAGGGGGAGAGAGAGGATGAGAGGGAAATGTGATGATGTAGAAAATGGAGGGAGAGAATAAGAGTCAATGGGGAAGGGAGAGAGATATTGGAGTAAGGGGGGATATAGAGGGAGAGGGTAAGAAAGGAAGGGAGAGACCTAGAGAGGAGGGAAGGATAAGAGGAGAGATAAAAGAACAAAGAGAGAGATGAGTAGTAAGGGATGGAGGTAGAGGTAGACATGGAGGGAGTGAGGACCTAGAGGAGGGGAGAGAAAGGTGAGTGGAAAGAGAGAAGAGGAGAGAGTTCATAAAGGGAGATGAGTAAGGGGGGGATGGAGAGAGAGGTGGAGAGTGAGGGAGAGAACTACAAAGGGGATAGATAAAGAGGTGAGATACCAAGATGGGAGAGAGAGATGAGAGATGTAGATGGGGAGAGAGAGGGGTGAGATAGATATATGGAGATAGAGAGAGGCATAGACATGAATATAGAGGTATAGAGGTGGAGAGGGATGGAAGGAGAAACCTAGAGAGGGGAAAGAGAGGGTGGGAAGGAGAGGTGACAACCTAGACAATGGAGAGAGAATAAGAGAGGAAGAGAGAATAAGAGAGAGTGGGGGAGGGAGATAGATATGGGGGTGAGGAGGGAGGGGGAGATAGATAGGGAGAGAGGAATAAGGGAGTAAGAGACCTAGAAAGGGGAAAGAGAGAGGTGAGAGAGAATATGGAGAGATAGAGGAAAGTATCAATATAGGCAATATACCCTCAACCCTATGTGCCTAAAGCCTATACCATCAATCTTATACCCTAAACCCAATACTAATACCCTCAACCCTAAAACCTATACTCTATACCCTATATCCTACACCTATTCCCTATATGCAATAGAGGAGATGTGATGATTGAGAGAGGGGAGGGAGAGATAAAATAAGAGAGAAAAGAACAAAGAGAAAGAGAGGGCTATGGAGGGAGGGAGGGAGAGGTAGTCATGGAGTGAGTGAGAGATCTAGAGAAGGGAGTAGAGAGGTGAGGGAGAGATAATTTCACAAAGAGAGAAAGAGGGGTAAGAATGTAAGGAGAGAGGTGGAGAAGGAGAGAAAGAGATAGAGAGGGGAGATATATAGAGGAGAGAGACCTAGATCCTAGGGAGATAGGGGTGAGAGACCAAGGGAAGAGATAGAGGTGAGAGAGATAGATAGGGAGAGAGGTGAGAGGGTGATTGAGATAATGGAGAGAGAGGGTAGAGAAACAATAAGAGAGGTGAGAAGGTGATTGAGATAATGGAGAGAAAGGGGAGAGAGACAATACTTGAGACGGAGGGAGGGCAGAGAAACAATATGTGTGTGTGTGTGTGTGTGTGTGTGTGAGAGAGAGAGAGAGAGAGAGAGAGAGAGAGAGAGAGAGAGAGAGAGAGAGAGAGAGAGAGAGAGAGAGAGAGAGAGAGAGAGAGAGAGAACATGAGGTAGAGAGGGTAAGAGAGACCTAGAGAGGGGAGAGAGAGGTGAGAGAGAAGAGTTAGAGACACATAGGTCTAGAGTTTAGAGAAGATAAAGAGAGTAAGAGAGAGTTAGAGAATATTGATAGGAGCATGTTGACTACTAGCATTTGACTGTCTAAAAATTTATATGATCTTCTAAAACCTAGATTATACATTATAACTCCTAGATATTTGAAACCATTCTAAAACCAAAAAACATCCCTAGTGGATTAGTCTCACCTTACATCGACCCTTGTTGAACCCCAACTTGGAAATAAGTAAGACCTAGGTAAGGTAGGTTGGGCGCTGGGCTAGGTCACAGGGATACCACTGGCACCAAAAAAAAAAAAGTTCACATATTTTTGGCCATGCTCTCCATCAAGTTTGTACATGTTTCAATGCAAATAAAAAGTAGCTCAATGATATTAAGCTATCTCTTAGCTATCTAACCATATAATTATTTTCATATTTTAACTTCTTTAAGGTTTTCATGTATAATTTATTTTGTTAGTATGTTTTTTTTTTGTCAAAACCTAACGTGCTATTTTGGGTATATATTTTTACTTGTTCATCAAATTTTGAAACAAATTTCATTTCTATAAACTAGATTCTATTCTACATTTATTGAATTTTAATTTATTTTTTATTAGCTTTCAATAATTTTAGGAGGAACATGCTCAAATTTCTATTTTTTAGGATGTGTCCACTTTAAAAAATAGTAAAAACTCACATACTCATTAAAAAATTAGTTGAAAAATCTGGCATAAACTAGACCATGTTAGCTAATTTTTAACTAAAGAGATTTTTGAAATTCTAAAAAAAAAGAACGTTTTAGGGGCAGCACACCATACATTATGTTATGTTTTTTGCATAAAAATAGGACCACTTTGTGTGCTCCTCCCTTTTGAAGCCCTTAATATTCACCATTTTCAAAATAAATTAGTAGTTTAGAAAGTATATTTAGAGAACTACAACTCTTGTTCTTGGTGCATCTTCAAATTTTGAGTATAACTATTTTTGATTTCTTGTTAAAGTTCAGACTTCACAGATTTTTAAAAAAATGTGACATCTTAAGACCCCCTTTTGGTTCCATAATTTGGTGCATATATCCAATGGTACAACCCTTCTAGTCTAAATCGAGGTTGAAAAGTCAAACTAGAGAATTAAGATCACAAATTTGGCATTGGTGTGAGCAAAATCTGTTGGAAATGTGTTTGTATGATTGTAATTGATGCCAAACTTGGTTGTTCAGATGGATTCTGCTTTGGATGTCTCTTGTGTTGGTGTTGCAATTGGTGTTCAAAATCTGTTAGTGTTGACTGTGAAAATATGTGGGAAAGAGTTTTTAATATCTCATTAATAGTGCAATGTTGTAAATTGCACCCCGTGTAATTTCAACATAAGCACCTTCACTTTAGATTGATTGGAGTCATTCTTTGTCTCCTTGTCCTTTTGTCCACATGGATCACCTTATCAGATTAGAATTTGACCTTTTCTAGATCATGTTGATAATTTGACTTATGGATTCTAGTGCACCACAGAGACGTCCATGCTCCACCCAAGAATCTCATGATTATGTCAGCCTGTAGGTGACCATTTGAGCATTATGCCTACACATGGAAGAATTTTTAATGCTTTTATCTACAACCATCGATGTAGGGGTTCTCCCCTAGGCTCTATATCTCATTCATGGTGGCTTATTTTTTGTTTTATGGATCATTTGGATATTTTTTTGAGCTCTGGGTATCCTATTCTTTTTCTTACACAAGATTTTCTAGTATTCGATGTCCACCATTATCACATCTTCAGAGAAAATCTTAGTGCTCAACTTCATTCCCTCAGGTGATGGTTTCTTAGGTTTTAAAGGGGAGTCTTCTCTTTCCATTCATATGAATTTCATAATTCCATATCCATTAGTTTCTATCAAGCATGTCTATTATCTACTCGTTTCTTTATGATCTTTCTTTTATCTGATGAAAGAATAAGTGTCCGATAGGATACTGAGAGGGGGGTGAATCAGTATATTGAAAAACTGATACAAAGTTCCCAAACTCAAACTCAGTCAAACAAAGGAAACATATATCAGTCAAGATCAATATTCATAAGAATACTTGACATCAACCGGTTTAACTGTTATG
Organism: Cryptomeria japonica; assembly: GCF_030272615.1. NCBI lineage: Eukaryota > Viridiplantae > Streptophyta > Pinopsida > Cupressales > Cupressaceae > Cryptomeria > Cryptomeria japonica. Next base: position 136,220,846 of record NC_081405.1, on the reverse strand, counting down.
ACAACTTTAATAGTAAACAACTTCCATCTTGTAAACATCAACAATGCTTAATCATAACTCAACATATTCAACTCTCAATGCTTCTACTTAACATGCCTTATCAAAAGTTAACCAAATCAACAAATAAGATCACAACCACAAAAGAATTCACCACTTGACACAAATGTTTATACGTGGAAAACCCAAATAGGTAAAAACCACGGTGAGATGAGACTCACAAGGATAGCTATCTAAACTCTTCTAAAGTTTGCCTTGTTAGGAGCCAAGCCTGTTAAAGCTTTACAATAAGTCTTGTTAAGAACTAATTCCAGTTAGGAATCACCCAGTTAAGGGATTTACAAATATGCCTTGATGAAAAGAACAATACCCTGTTAGGAATAACCTCGATGGAGGATTTAAGAATCCAAGCTAATGGACCACCTTGTTAGAGGATTTAATGAGTAACCAAGCTTGTTAGAGTTTACCCGATTAAGGGATTTCACTTATGCTGTAATTGTTAGAAAACAACAGGTTTTCTTGATCTGTCTCAGTAGCACTACATTTGCTTGATCAGATCCTTCTAAGCTTCAATCTGCCTTCACTCAAAGTGCAGATCCATTAACTGGTTAGGCAACTACACACTCAACAGGTTTCTATGAATCTTGCCAACAACCTTTACAAACAACTTCATCGACCTTAAATAAAAATCAATTAGGTCAGTAACACAGCAAAAACCTAATTCTCATCATCGAGATTACAAACAAGTCGGTAGAATCTTAACCATTAGAAATCATGACAATCTCTTCACATTCTTCAAGAAAATTCCAACCGCTCCATGATCACTGCTTCATCGGACTTTGTAACTCATCACGTACTGTACATTAGATGCAATCCACTTTTCTCCTTCCCTAGACAAGAAACAAACGTGCCAAAACAATTTGAACATATCCTCATACAATGATCACATGTGTCTCCATCATTACCGCTTATCAGATAATAAACCACCAAACTTGATCGGTTAGGGTTTAACAACTGATAGGGTTTACCGGTTACACTACATAGAAAGGTTTAACCCTTTACACCGGTTCACTGGTTCAACTCACAAACTTTTCATACCTTTTTACAACATCTTCCACAAAGCTCTTCTTACCGGTTACTAGCCAATATCAAATACAACAATATCAACAATAACATGAATACCATTACCAGTTCAATTGACATCAATGACAACATATCATTAATGCAATCTCTATGCAAAATGCCAACAATCTCCCCCTTTGGCATTGATGGCAATACAAATATCAATGCCTCTAATTGTTGCTGAGATTGGTGAATAGAAATCCTGGTTTAAATTACCAATTATTCACCTTGCTCTATCTTTCTTCAGCCTGACGCTAGTTCACCTAATCAGACACATAATTATTCTCCTCAATCACATAATTCTTCTCCCCCTTTGACAGCAATGCCAAAGTGAAAGTAAAACATGTAATTCTTCTCTCATTGTGCATCAATACCATTTTGCAACTTGATGCTCCCCTTGTGGAATACATCCACTTCTTCATCAATCCATGTAAAATTAAGCAAGTGGTTCAGGGACTGATGCAATCAGCATCATGCTCAAATAACTTCATGAAGAGGGACAACCCCCAATTGACTTCTAAGCTACTCAAAAGTGGTCTTAGGTAGAGGTTTGGTAAAGATATCTGCAAGATGCTCCTTGGTAGAAACATGCTCCAAGATAACATCTTTACTTTGAACTATTTCCCTCAAAAAGTGATATTTCAATTCAATGTGCTTAGTCCTTGCGCGTAAAACAATATTTTTAGAAATATTTATTGCACTTGTATTATCACACAAAATCTTTATTGGTTCTGATATTTCCATCTTCAAACCTTCCAAAATGTGCCTCATCCACATAGCTTGTGTGCAATTCATATAAGCTACTACATACTCAGCTTCAGCAGTAGATTGTGAAGTGCAACTCTTCTTTTTACACTCCATGAAACTAGCCTTCCTCCTAGAAAGAATTCTCCACTAGTAGTACTCTTTCGGTCATCAATATTTCCTACCCAATCAACATTTGTGTATGCTTTCAAATCAAAATTTCCACCATATGGATACCGTAGCCCATAGTCAACAGTACCTTTCAGATATCTAAAACTTCTCTTGGTTTCCATCAGATGTGCCTCCTTTGGGCTCTTCTGAAATCTGGCAACAATACCAACTGCATGGGCGATATCTGGTCGACTGTGAACAACATAGTGTAATTTGCCAATCATTGACCTGTATTCTTTTTCATCTACAGACTTAGATGCATCTTCCTTGGACAATTTACAACCTGTAACCATTGGGGTTCCAACTGGTTTACAGTCACTCATACCAAAAGTATTCAAAACCTCTTTCACATACTTGGATTGAGTAATGAAAATACCATTCTTCATTTGATGTATCTGTAAGCCTATGAAATTTTTTATTTCCCCTACTAAAGACATCTCAAATTCATTCTTCATTTCATCTGCAAAATAATTACTCATGTCATCATTACCTCCAAATATAATGTCATCTACAAATACTTCACTGACCAATATTTCATCTCCTTCAGACTTGAGATAAATGTTGTTGTTGTCACTGGTTCTAGCAAAGCCTATCTTCATCAAATGAGTATGAAGCCATTCATACCATTATCTGGACACCTACTTTAACCCATACAAGGCTTTATGTAGTTTGCATACCATATCTTCCTTATCTGTCAATGCATAACCGTCACGCTGCTCTATATAAACCTCTTCTTCTAGTATCCCATTCAAGAATTCAGACTTAACATCCATTTGGTATACCTTGAACTTCTTATGAGCTACAAATGCAAGCAATGTTCTGACACCTTCCAGTCTTGCTACTGGTGCAAAAGTTTCTCCATAATCCTCTCCTTCTTGCGCATAACCTTCGCATACTAATCTTTCCTTATTGTGAACTACAACACCATCTTCATTTAATTTGTTTTTGAACACCCATTTAGTACCTATAACATTCTTGTTTACCGGTTGGGGTACCAGGGTCCAAGTGTTGTTCTTCTCAATTTGATCCAACTCCTCCTCTATAGATTTCACCCAATGATCATCACCAAATGCCTCCTTAGCACTTGTAGGTTCAAAGGTGGAGATCATGCAAGAGTTCTCTCCTATTCTCCTTCTAGTTAGTACACCAACATCCTTATCCCCAATTATCTATTCAAGACTGTGATTCAGTCTCACATACCTAGGAATAACATGATCATTCTCTTCAAGTTCAACTTCTTCATTATCATCTTCCTCCGAATTTATTAGTTCTAGTTGAACAAGTACATCAGGATTTGCTTTACCAGTTTCTAATTTAATAGTTTCAGGTTCCAAAAACAAAATGAAAGAATCTTCATCATTCTTCTCAGAACTGGTTCCTTCTGAAACTTCAGGACATTCATCTACACAAACATCAACACTCTCAACAATTTTCTGTGTCTAGTTGTTGAAACATTTATAGGCCATACTCTTGGTGGAATAGCCAACAAATATGCCTTCATCACTCTTAGCTTCAAACTTGCTTATGTAATCACCTCTTTTAATAAAACATTTGCTTCCAAATATCTTAAAATAGCTAACATCAGGTGATCTCCCATACCAGTACTCATATGGGGTCTTGTCCTTACCTCTTTTCACCGGAACTCGGTTCATTGTGTAGACATCTGTACTTACAACTTCTTTCCAAAATGTTTTTGTTACACCTCCTTGTATCAACATAGTCCTAGCAGCTTCAACCATTGACCGATTGTTTCTCTCTTCTATACCATTCTGTTGTAGTATCCTTAGTGCAGAAAGCTACCGCTTGATACCATTATCATCACAATACTTAGTGAACTCCACAGAAGTGAATTCACCGCCTTGATCTGTTCTTAAACATTTTATCTTTCTGCCACTCTCTTTCTCAGCTAAGGCTCTGAATGCCTTGAATATACCAAAAGATTCACTCTTATCCTTCAAGAATGTGACCCACATCATCCTTGACCAATCATCAGTGAAGATCATGAAGTATCTGTCACCTTGAATGCTTTTTGTTCTTATTGGTCCACATAGATCTGTATGAACCAAATCTAATAAGTGCTCTGTTGAGAAGGACATTCTCTTAAAAGTTGAAGAAGTAATCTTTCCTAGTTGACATTATTTACAAAGAGTATTAACCGGTTTATCTAACTGAGGTAGACCTCTTACTATCTTAGATTTTCTTACTTTAATAATATTGTCAAAATTTATATGACAAAATCTCCTATGCCAAAGCCAACTAACATCTATTTTTGCAATCAAATAGTTGCTAACTTTAGGATTGAGAGGAAATAGATTACCTCTGGTCTGTTTCCCGGTTGTAATCAATTCACCTTTGTTGTCAAAGATTTTACACATTCCATTTCTAAACTCTAGTGGGTATCCTCTGTCATTAAGTTGTGCCACACTTAAAAGATTGTGCTTTAGGCCTTCAACCCAATAAACATCGTCAACACTGCTCTTCCCATTAAGAGAAATAACTCTCTTACCTTTAACCATACAGGGTGAGTCATTGCCAAATCTGACAACACCGCCATCAAATTCCTTCCGGGAAAGAAATTTTCTCCAATCACCGATCATGTGATGTGAACAACCACTATCAATGATCCAATCATTAGAGTTATCCATTATGGATACTAGTGCCTTCTGGTTTGATATTTCTTCCTTAATAGCTACAAACACAATATCTCCACTAGCATCATCATTAGATTCTTCATCAGTAATACCATTGTTAATAGCTACAAGACAATCTCTCTTGCCTTTACCCTTGTACTTCTTAAATTTGTCTCTCTTGTATTCATTTTCACCATTAGGGCAATTTGCTGCTATATGACCAATCTTGTTGCATGCAAAATATTTTGAAGGTAGCTTACCTCTATATTTACCAGTGCCTCTAGGCAGTTGTTTTGCCAACAATGCTTCAAGTTCCACTAAGCTGTCTTCATCTTCAGCATCTCTGTTGGATCTAGGTTCATAGTTATGGCCGATATCTCTACTTATTCTCACAGATGGGTTAGAGACAGAAGCTCTAAATGTAGATTCTGATTTTTGTACACTACCATCATAGCAATTTAGTTCAAAAGCAGTAAGTTTGCCAATAATAGAGTCAAGAGTTACCTTTGTCTTGTCAATGGATTTCAGCTCCTGAATAGCTACAACTCGGATAGCATAGACTGGTAGCAGGGTTCTCAGTACCTTACTGATTACTGTGGCATCTTCCACTTTCCCTCCTGCACTCTTTATCTCACCAACTGTCTCTTTAATCCTTTGACTGTACTGCTGGATATTCTCACCTTCAGACATTCTCATGTCGCCAAACTTTCCTCTTAAACTCTCCTCTTTGGCAATCTTAACATGTTCATCACCGCTATAAATCTCTTCTAATTTCTTTCATACTTCATATGCAGTTTCAAGACCATGAACATCTACATATTCAACATCAGACAAGGAACTGATAATAGCTTCTAATGCCTGGTGATTTTCTTGTTGTTCTTTCTTCTAATCATCAGTCAGGGGTCCAATAGGTGTAGTATACTTATTTTCTATATGATTCCAATACTGACTACCAAGACTCTTAATGTAAATCTTCATTCTGTCACTCCATATTCTATAGTTATCTTTGTTGAACTTCGGACCTTCTTTCTTCATCATGATCTACAAGATCTTTTCCTCAAGCTGTTAGGCTTTTAGATTAAGAGGACCTGAGATGCTCTGATACCAATTGATGGTATGATGAAAGTAAGTATCCGGTAGAATATTGAGAAGGACATGGATGGGACATTGAGTATGGGAATTAATTTGACCATGACTAATCTTCTACTTGATCTTGCGTATATTTGAAAAGGAGTAATATCTCTGATGAAACTCAAAATTTGTGTTTCTTTACAACTTTCAAATGCAACTACTTCCTTTCTACTCCATGACAATAATGAAAAGATAATTCATCAATTTAAAGTATACTTCAATTGTCTCCTGGATCATTTCATGCTACTAAGAAAAGGCACAATTCTTGTAACACTTAATGAAGGAAAATATGAAGGTATCTCTAATTATGGAAGAAAGATTAGTTTTTTAATTGTTGTGGCAATCAAGATTTAAATGAGGTTGTGGAGATGACTTTAGCTACTAAGGTTTTTAATTTTGATAAATGTAATGACAGGTCTAGGGGTTGTTCATGGCTTGTGTAATTTGTCCTAAACCCCTTTTATTGCCTCGTAAAAAGTTTAGATACTTTGTTCAGGATTAGTAGTCCATTAGATTCTAGGCCTACTTTGGAAGGTAGTAAAAACTCTTAATAGATTTAATATTAATCTTTAATAATAGTTCTTTTTTTTGTCATTGGTTTTGTTCTAGTTCAAATTTTTCATAGTTGGTGACAGATCTGTAATAGATTGGGGCCCTTCCCCACTTAATTTAATAAAAAATATTTCAATTTTTTTTTCTTAATTATTTTAGTTGATACCTCATCAATACTACAACTAATATTTTGTTATATATGTTATAATGGTAAATTTGAATATGTTTATATTTTGTTATTAATACTTTTTATTATATTTGACTACCTTCCAATTTTATTAAAAACAAAATTACAAATGAGTACTCTTAGAAAAACAAGGTGAAGTGAGAGCGCGAGGAATTCATAAACAAGGCGTAGACATTTTGTACCCTTTATCATTTTGGCATATGTACCTCTCCAAGAAAAACCAAAAAAAAATAAAAATTGAAGATGATGTAATCGCAACAACCACATACAATTATTGAAACAGAAGACTAATAAATAAATTCAACAAATTTATTGGAGGTGGGATTGAGCTCATAATTTGCCTTTCGAGTTTTTTTATTATTCATTTAAATTAAAAAACGCATAACATATCCATTCAAATGACTTTCATCATTCAAAATGTCCCGGGTATGCTACCCTATTGGTTGATATTACACATTCCGGGGTTGAAGAGACACCACATTGGTTGCAGAGGCTCTGCTTTAATTCCCCTGCCCACCATACGATATCTCCACTCATTCAATCTGTCGGTGGCCTCTGCATATCTCTTTTTCCCACTTGAGTCTCTATTTCCCGACCACAATGTCTCCGCCATGGCAGAAGCTCTGGGCCAAAGTCGAGCATCTAAAACAGTCCCATCAGCTTGTTCGGACCAGAGGGCCACCTCTCCCCCTAAAACAAGCTTTGCCTCCTCCTCACTCAGCCCATAAGTGATATCGTAATCATAAACTCGTTGCCAAGTCTTGAAGGGCCCACACCATGACCCGCCATTGCCTCCCGCATAGTTGAAAGGATTCCCTGGGTCGTCGGCAATCTGCTCATCATAGCGGCTGTCATTGCCCACGAAGTCACCATGGCCACAGTCTAAATAGTAGAAATCTGACGACGAAACGATGGCTCGGTAGCCTGCTGAAGTAATGAGCTTTGTATTGTTGGGGCCGTTGTTCCAGGTGTGAAGAATGGTGGTTTCTTTCGGAAGAAGATCTGCTCTTACCTTTATGGTTGCGTCCAGTAGCACGTCCTCCCAATATATTACAGTCTTGTTGTGGGCAGTAATAAAAGGGTGAGTCGTGTTCACGAATTTCTCGAGCACCTCGCTGAGGGTTCCTCCCTCGCTTAGGAATTTCTGGATCTCTGCGTTTGCCTTCCAACAGCCGGGGATGATTTCATCGTTGCCACCGTGATAGAAATGATCAGGGAACATGGAAGCCACATCATTTACGACATTTTTTACTACTTTGTATGTTTTAGGGTGAAGAGGATTGAGATGACCGGGTCCTGGCTCTGAGGCCGTTCGGTCTCCCCAGCTGCTCCCGGGCTTCCACCAGAATGTGTTCGCGCACGTCATGATCTCTGGATAGGCCTTGGCCCATGACAACGTATGCGCTGAACCATAAGAGCATTTCAGTTTGTGTAATATCGATTGAAAATGGAAGTTTATTCCAATCCATAAACAATTTCCTTACCAGGTCAGGAATGAAAGCGAAATCAAAAACCAAATTAATATACGTACCTGGAGAGTCAATTTCTGGGATGACACGGACGCCATGGTTTCGCCCATATTCGATTATTGCACGCACATCTTGGGTTGTATACGTCATGCCAGGGTACGATCCTTTTTGCGCCAGGGCAGGCTCGGAAGGCAACTCGATCGGAAATGAATGCGAGTCGGTTATGTGCCAGTGGAAGACATTGAGCTTGTTGTAGCTCATGGCCCTGATGGTCCTCAGAATTTCTTTCACCGTATAAAAATTCCTGCTTGTATCCAGCATAATTCCTCTGTGAGGGAATATCGGGTAGTCCACGATCGTCAAAGCGCTGGGGATGAGGAGAGGGTAATAGGAAGTGGCGTTGTAGGCGCCGATCAGCTGTGAGAAAGTCTCCAACCCCCAAATGGCTCCCCATGCCGTCTGCGCTGATAAAGTGGCGGGCGTTCCGTCGGAGGGAACGGTGAGATTGTATGACTCATCGACGCCGTGCTGCAGGTCGGCGTTGAGATTGCGGACCAGCACATTGAGCTGATTTAACGGTGTGGAAAAAAGGGGTGTGGATTGTACTGCAGCGTCGGGTGAGTGGATGGAATAGCATGGGCTTTTCCAGATGATGGTTTTGTAGCGGGAGACTGCCTTTGCAAGGCTTGTATGATTGGGAAACGAGATTTGAAAGGCCGAAGACAACGGAATCTTGAATTCGCCTTTAATTCCCCTAACTACAGAGATGGGCTTTGGCCATACGTAGATATTTTCAGATGCAGTAGACTTGCATGCAACGAGAGAGAAGAATATACAGCACAGGGCGATCCTCATGGCTGATGCTGATCCGTTTGCTGGTGAGAATAAACAATCAATTTATAGACTGTTTTCGATAGGATGTGGGTGGATATACGATTATTTTCTTGTTTTTTGTCGTTTGGTCGCTACCAGCGAGTCTGTGCGATTATCAATTGAGATTGTTAAATGGGGTTTGGACACGTGTCCGGCGATCGTACAAGCTAATATCAAGTCATTGCTGACTTTTAAAACAAGGCAGTGAAAGCGAAATAGAGTCTGCCGGCCATTGCTTGTATGGAGTTAGCACTAATGAAATATACGTGAAAGCTTCGTTGAATTCTGTGTGTTGAATTCTTTGGATATGCTAAATTCAAGGATCAAAATGACTTAAGTCATAGTTTTCAAGATAAATACTAATGATTAATGCTTTTTGCAGGTTGTGATTCACTTATTTGTTGTATGCGCATTCTACACAAGGTTTACGACAGCCCGTATGAAAGGTAAACAAGTACACATCTGTGTGGAAATATTTGTTTACAAGAGAGATTTGATGTTTATTTATTTTTATTAGTTCTTGTTCATGGTGGGAATATTTATGCATTCATTATGTTTGTAAATAGTTTAAATAGTAATTAAGCATTATTTTTTCAGCATTTCAATTTTTAGAAATTTTCAAATTAAAATAAATTTTTCTTTTTTTAAAAGTTAACTTGCTTATTTTGATCAGTCTATATGAATTCTGTAGACATAAAATTTAATTTTTGTAAACAAAAAATACATAATTTTTTATGTACAATTAAAAATTGTCAAATATTTAATGCAATGATAGTAAAATGTATTAAAAATTATTTACGTGTGTTCAGAATTAAAAGAGATTCATTAGTGTCCCACCACGAATGCTCGTTCATGTCACTTTCATTCACGGTTTTGCGGAATCCCAAAGCATCTTGTATTAAACCACTGGTTGGGTTCATAGAAAAAGCATTGAATATCTCGTTCGTGTTATAGTTAATTTATTTAGTATATTAATATCACTTGTTTCTTGGATTTACATGCAATTCGATTACCCTTTTTGCCCTCATATTATGTCATAATTATATCATGAATAAAAGTGTTTATTATTTATTTAAAATTTATTAATATGATAAGATTTCACTTCAATGAATGAATTTAATTTAAATTTTTTCATGAATATTTCTTATAATAAATTTAATGGATATTTATTAAAAGTTAATTTTTATTTTAATAAAAATAGTTCAATAAAATTAAAATTGTTTAGATTATAATAAAATTATATATAAACTCTTAAATAAAATTAATTAAAATTATTTAAGAAAATAAATTTGATAATAATTTAATAAAAATATATTATTTTATTAAGATTTGAATTATAAGTTTATATTATATTTTAATTTCATGTTCATACGTCATGAAATTAAAATATAATATAAACTTGCAATATATAAACATAAAATAATTCTTGGTTGAAAATTTAAAATGATTGTAAAATATTTATAAAAAATTTAATCAATTATATTATGATTGTGATTCTAATTGAATATTATTGTAAATTTTATTATTATAAAAAATGTTTTAATCAAATAGGATCAGGTGATATTACCACACCTCTTCAACATTCCCATTACATGCCAAGGTGATATTTCCATCTCTTTATCTCTCATTTCTATTTGTATCTCTCCCCCTTTTTATCACTATCTCTCTCTCCCTTTTCTAAACTTTAGACTTCCTCAGCTTGAATGTCTTCTCATTTTATAGGTTTTCTTTTAGTTGTGTTTGGATCTCTATAATTGGGTTCATAGTTTATTTGAAGTTATTACTTATCCATTCAAAGCTTTGTTGCACAAATAATCATGGTCAAAATTATGAGCGGTTTTACTGTATTTTGATATTGCTAGACGAATTTACAAAAGACTCAAATTTAAAATAATAAGAAATATTTTACTTTATTATTTTTAAATAATCATTTGTTCATCTTAAACTCTTTTAATGCAGATATCTACAATTTCACAATACATTTCAAATTATTTTATTACTAATAATAAATCTAAATATTTGCATTTAAGTAAATGCATTTTCTATTGTTTTCTACTCTAAACTAATAAAACTATTGGCAGGAACTTGACACTTTGTGTCTCTTGTTATTGGATAAAGAATTATTTAATATGTTGTGACAAAATAATCAAAATTAAATTTAGATATAGATTTTTTATCAATAGTACGAATATTCTTTTTTTACAATGTGTTGTGTCAATTAATCTAATTTGGTTGAATCAAATAAAATGAAATCAATATTTTTCTATAGATTTGCGATTCAATCATAGAAAATACTTTATTCAATTAAATCTAGTAGTGTAGATTAAGATGTCTTGTGTCTTGATTAATGTAATTATTTGGTTGGCATCAAATTAAATAAATTTTGATTTATTATTCTGGATATGCAATCAAATAATAGAGTATATCTTGTGCAATGAAATCTAGTATTGTAAACAAGGCTATGTTGTGTGGACTAGTACAAACGATATTATTTGGTCCTCTATCAGCATAAACTCTTCAATTAACATGATTTCATTTAATGTTTATTTGGATATAGTTGTGTGTAAAAGCATGATAGAGCTTGCTTCAATATGAGAAAATGGGTCATTGTCTTGTATTGATATCAATCAAGATTGTAGGGAGGAACAAGATCAACAAACATGCTACACATATAATGTTGATGTAGATCTAATATAATAATGAAGTTTTAAAATGGCCAGATGTAGAATATAGGTTTAAATGTGCTTGTGCCAAATAATCTTGGAATTGATTTCTTTATTATTTCTAAATGTTAATAAGAAGCTAGGAATGTATATAAATACATGTCAATAATTTCATATTTCAATATTTCAGCACACATACGAATAAAAAATCAAATACCCGCTTTCTAAAGGGGTTGCCCTAGAGTTGGGAATATTAAAATTTTAATTAGATGGACTTGATCAAGGTCAAGTGAGCTAATCTATAGTTGTATATGGCTATAAAATGTGGATTGGTTAGGGATAAGGCAATGTCTAGTTGTGACAGGTTGATGGATTCTAGGTAGGAGTTAGTTTATGCCTTGATAAGACAAAATTGCATTCTATGTCTCTTACTTGAGAAAATTGCAAAGTGGTATAAATCAAAGATGTAAAAGTGTAATGAATATCATAAATGATGTGTCCTAACACTCAAATAATTTTCACAATTGAACAAATATTATTCTTAGTCTATTAGCTACATGTCACTCATGATCAATACACATCAACTACATGACCCCAATCACTATTTTGAGTATTTTTCCATATTGATTACAACAATTTGATTAAACAATTCACTCTTTAATATAAGAAACATTAAAGTGTCTCTATCTTGAATCCCTAATTTCTATATCTATCCAAATTTTAGGATCCAATCTTTCATAACAATACATCAATCTATCATAGATATCCAAATCAACATCACACTAAAATTTAGACAAATGTTATTCGGTCTCCATCATTCATAATATTATATATTTTGATTAATTCAATATTACATAATTATAAATATTTAATTGATAAAAAAAATTATAAAAATTATCTCACACTAAAAAATAGTATTCAATTATTTCATTTTAATAAAAAACTCATTTTTCTGAATATAACATTACTATATATCTATATTTCCTATCGAAAAACCCACTACACTTCCTAACAATAGTTCAATTATAATCACTAAATAGTCACATACAACTCTTTACATTTTGTTGTTCATGTTCATACGTCATTCAAACCTGGAAACAAACTAATCTTGCTCATTTTTTTGTCATCCCTGCCAAGAAAAGTGAGAATGGAATTTTAAATAAGCAGTCTTCGTTTTTGACAATTTTGTGCTTGCAACATCTGTAGATGAAGCATTGAATTCTCTATAATATCATCAGTTCTGTCGTTTGGAATCAGTTTATTTAATTTTATTAGATATAGATGAATATTTGATCTTATAATTAATTGAAATCAAAATTTTATTGTGGATTTGTATTTAAATACCAGAGAATATTTTGTACAGTAAAATCTACTGCTTTAGATCAGGTGCAATTGTGTAGATTGGCTTGATTTTCTATTGACATACACTTTTGAATTAATATGCTTTTGTTTATGAATATATTTTGCTTAAAAATATTATTGATTAGATAACTGTTTTCAATTTATATCAATTAAGATCACACGGAAAAATAAGATGATACAAACATTTCACATATGTAGTGCAAATATAGATCTAATGTCGTAGTGAAGTTTTACAATATATTAGATGTAGAATATATATTTAAATGCTCTCATATCAAATGACCTTACAATTGATTTATTAATTATTTTTGGATGTTTAATTAAACCTAAAAATGTATATATATATATATATATATATATATATATATACCTATAGTTTAAATTTAATTTTTGCAAACAAATAAGAAAATACCTACTTTCTTAAGTGGTTGTCCTTTAATTGAAAGTTTTAAAATTTAAGTAGATGGATTTCATCAAGTGACCTAGTTCATAGTGAACATGACTATGAAATATGAATTGGTTATGGATGAGGTAATGTTTAAGGGTGATTAGTTGATAGATTATAGGTAAGAGTTGGTATGTGTCTTGGAAAAATAAAATAAAATTTGACATGTACAAGTAAGAAATTGTGCAATTTGATATTAGTCAATGATGTAATAGTGTCATGGATATCATAATTTATGTCTCAGAACTCAATATGACTCATTTTCAAAATTAATAAAGATCATTCTAAGCCTATTAGCTATATGTCCCTCATGATTACTAATTATTAATAACACGAATTATAATCCCTATTTGAGTATTTTCCCACATAAGAGTACATTTGTTGAATTAAACAAAGTAAATTAATTAACTTGATTAATGTTATTAAAAATAATTATTTAAATATTTAAGTATTTAATTGATTTAAGTAAGATGCAAATTAATAAACTATAGAAATGAAATGAAAGACTCACAATTATATTTAAACCAAAATTATTCTAGACAACAACAATTTGTTAGACTAAGTTATATAGTAGGCTAATATAAGACTAGGTTGCAAAAGACAATTCACTTCGGAAAATTAAATGTCTCTATCTTGAGTCTCTAATTTCTATATCTATTCAAATTTTAAGATCTAATATTTCATAAATATACATCAATCCATTATAAAAATCAAAATCAATATCATAATAAAATTTAGATAAACTAATTATTATTGTCAATTTTCTCTTTCATTTAATGTGTCTATATTCCCTTGTAGACTAACCAACGACACTTCCTAACAACAATTGTGAGTTGTAACTTTTTGTCGTTCATATTCGTACGTATTTCAAACTTGAAAACGATAGATTCTCGATCAATGTTTGCCATCGCTAACAAGAAAAGTGCGAATGGCATCTACCCCAGAACAGAGAATCGACATTGAAGCAACCGAACATTAAGCCCATTTAAATAAGTACTCTTTGTTTTTGACATTCTTGTGCGTCCAACATCTGTAGGGGAATCCTTGAGTTATCTATAATATCGTCACTTTTGTCGGTTGGAATCAATTTAACACTTCAAAACTCCCCGCTCTTTGTACAATCCGCCATTCAGAAAGCGACAGAAGCTCTCATAGTCTAACGTCTTCCACCACCTCTATAAAATTCCCCATTATCAAACACAACGAAAGCATCTCACAGTGCGGATCTTTCATCAAAATGAGCATCTTCTACACTGTCTTTGTATTTCTCTTTGCATCTGCGGCTGCTGAGAACGGAAAAGTTTATGTATGGCCAAAGCCAATCTCTGTCGAATGGGGAACCACTCCTCTGTTTTCCATTCCATTGTCTTCCAACTTTGAAATCGCGTTTCCCAGTCACAAAACCCTCTCAAATGCGGTCTCCCGCTGCAAACGAGCCGTTAATTTGTCAAAGCAATGGTACCCAATGGAACCAACTGGGGCAAAACCAGCACCCATCTCTTTTACACAGTTGGAAAAACTGAATGTGGTGGTCTTCGATCTCAATGCCGACCTGCAGCACGGCGTGGACGAGTCATACAATCTCACCGTTCCGGCCAACGGAACGGTCGCCACTCTATCAGCCCAGACGCCATGGGGAGCCATGTGGGGCTTAGAGACATTCTCGCAGCTCGTGCGCCGTTACAACGCGACGTCGATCTACTCTCGTGTCATCGTCGGCCCTGTGATGATCATGGATTACCCGCTTTTCCCACATAGAGGGATTGTTCTGGACACGAGCAGGAACTTTTACCCTGTTACAGACATTCTGCGGAGCATCAGGGCCTTGAGCTACAACAAGATCAATGTTTTCCACTGGCATATAACTGACTCGCATTCTTTTCCGTTAGAGTTGCCTTCGGAGCCGGCCTTGGCGCAGAAAGGATCGTACCCTGGAATGACGTATACTAGCCAAGACGTGCGTGAGATAGTTGAATATGGTCGAAACTATGGCGTCCGTGTGATTCCTGAAATAGACACTCCAGGTTTGTTAGTTTTGGCCTGTTTACCCACAGTTTTTTAAAGAATTCTGTTGACAGCTTCTTTCCAGTCGGATTTTCATTTTATTTGCGATTTTCCCAGAGTTTTCTATAGTGACAAATCAAAACTTGGGCGGAATAATATCCAGTTTTTTCTTTTCTAGCATCGATAACTTTTATTTGCTTTCCCCACAACACGCAAGTGAAAAGATTGATGCGATGGATACCTGCTGAAACCTTCACTACTGCTGTTGGACAAAATCAGGGGATTTCACAAAATTTGGGAAAAATGCGTAGATGGCAAAATAAACTTCCTGATATTAATTCAGAAAATTGCATTCATATTTATTTTCAATATTTAGCCCTCAGCGGTCTAAACAAAGTGGTAATCAAACAGAACTACAATTAAAATCGTAGAGTGGGAGCATTATTTTTTTAACCAATTAAATGTTATCAATAAATGAACTAATTTCAGATTAGTTAATGGGTAACAAGTACGTTTGATCTTGAGAAAATTTCACAGTTAATCATTTTGAAGTAGTATTGGGATGGTGATATGTGGTGATGTCTTGATGTTTCATTCATCTACATGGAATAGATCATTCATTTTTATGAGTGAAAAATTCATACAAACCACAATTCATAGAATATAGGTCAGTGGGTTTGAGTGAAAAAACTACAGAATTGAATCTTGGTATTAATATCATAAATCAAAGATTAGCTATAATATATTGATTAATCTGTTAATAATATTCAACTATTTCTCTATCTTATAATTTTAATATATTTTCTACAGTTTAAATCTAGGGTAAAGGTACCAATAGTCATTATAGGTAACTTCAAGCTCCCTAAGCTTCTAAACGGTATATTAGATTTTCACAATTTTCTTTATTTCTCTTTATATGTGACTTAAGTGCTTATAGCTATTGTTTTGGTTTCTAAGTAGTTATGACAAATATGATGGGATTTGTTATGCATCAAGGGTTAAAAAAATTGCCATTTCAAGCTAACATCCAATACATATTTTCTATTGTACTGTTATTCATTCACTTTGACCAACACAAAATTTAAGTGATCCAATACTTATGTACAAATGTCCCATTAATTGAGTTCTATTAATACCAATGAAATTGCATAATTCCTCTAATTATTAACTTCTTTCAGCAATTAATTATAGTAGTCAAAAGCTATTAATCTATTAAATAATTTCTCAATAGACTTTTCCTTAACAGAATCTAATGAAACATGAAACATGAATGATAATTGAATCTCTTCCCCTGTAACTGGAGGGCTTTTGCAAACTATAGATGATCTATGAATACGCTCACTCCTGTAGGGTCAAAGTAAAATTCTGCATCTCTCCAAGGAAATTCTTACGTTTATCATTTCTCCAAGCATTTCTTTGTAAATTGTGAAGTTAACTTGTGATTTGAATGTTATAATGATTTCAGGTCATACATTGTCGTGGGCCAAGGCGTACCCAGAGATTACGACATGCTCCGATCTGTTCTGGTGGGAGGCCGGCACAAGCTGGGACGACCGAAAGGCCTCTGAGCCTGGATCCGGCCATCTCAATCCCTTACACCCCAACACATACAAAGTCGTGAACAACGTTGTAAACGACGTGGCCTCCATGTTCCCCGATAATTTCTTTCACGCGGGCAACGACGAGATAATACCAGGCTGTTGGATGGCGAATTCTGATATCCAAAAATTTGTTAGTGGGGGAGGAAACCTGAGCGAAGTCCTGGAGAAATTCGTGAAAGAAACCTACCAGTTAATAACAGCCCACAATAAAACTGTAATATACTGGGAGGATGTTCTTCTGGACGAAAAGATTAAGGTGAGGCCCGAGCTTCTGCCCAAAGAGACCACCATTCTTCAATCCTGGAACAACGGTCCCAACAATACAAAGCTTATTACTGCAGCTGGATACAGAACCATCGTTTCTTCTACCGATTTCTTTTACTTGGATTGTGGGCATGGCGGCTGGCTGGGTAATGATAGTCGCTATGATAAGCAGGTCAGCGACGATGGGAGCCCTTTCAACTATGCGGGAGGCAACGGTGGCTCTTATTGTGCGCCCTTCAAGACGTGGCAAAGAATTTATGACTACGATATCACTTATGGGCTGAGTGAGGAGGAAGCCAAGCTTGTTTTAGGTGCAGAGGTGGCCCTCTGGTCTGAACAGGCTGATGGGACTGTTTTAGATGCTCGACTTTGGCCCAGAGCTTCTGCCATGGCGGAAATACTGTGGTCGGGGAATAAAGATTCAAGTGGGCAAAAGAGATACGCAGAAGCCATCGATAGATTGAACCAGTGGAGATATCGTATGGTGGGCAGGGGAATCAATGCAGAGCCTTTGCAACCAATGTGGTGCCTCTTGAATCCTGGAATGTGTAATTTGAATCAATGATCTTGTCAGTGCACTCTTCTCAATTTATGATTATGCGCCCATGAATTCTCAATTCTTTGTGTAATGGTCGACATGGCCTATCTCGAGTAGATGGGCTTGAGCGGCAATGCATCTACTGTGGATCTGCTGAATTAATTTATGGAATATTTGGTTTCAGTAAACTTAAAATTCGTTGTGAATGAAATCCAATTGCTTGTGTATTGATTGTTGTTGATATCTTTTCTGGTTTGCCTTTTTTTGGATCTGCTGAATTAATTTATGGAATATTTGGTTTCAGTAAACTTAAAATTCGCTGTGAATGAAATCCAATTGCTTGTGTATTGATTGTTGTTTATATCTTTTCTGGTTTGCCTTTTTTTTGGTTCACATTTTAAACCCACGTTTATTGATAATCAATTTGAGAAGTGTCAATTTAGGTTTCTGCTTTTGGTTTAAACAACACATTTTAAGTTTTGACTTATTCACGTGACTGATCTGAAATCAGTGTAATAGATGGGTTCTAGAGAAGCTAGTGTAATTTAAGATGTGCCACTTAAACAAATCAAAGCTTAGAATATGTTGTTTAGGTTTTCCTATTACAAAATGATGATTGGTTGATTTAATTTCTTTTATTGTTCTCTTGCAATATTTATGTACTCTTGGGCCCCTCCCAATAGTGGTTGGCTAAAGTTGAATTTTGATGGCTCGTCAAAAGGAAATATAGGTCAAGCAGGTGGGGGTGGTGTCGTACGTGATCACAAGGGTAATTTTGATATGGCCTATGTGGCCAACTTAGGCACACAAACGTCGAGCTTTGCAGAGGTGGCAACTATTTACTACGGCCTCATTATTATCAATGAAAGAGGGTACAATCGAATCATAATAGAAGGTGATTCAAGAAACACTATCCTCCTTAAAAATGAAGCTACTCTGGACTAGAAGTGTGAGAATTTAAAAATCTAGATGAATATCTATGATATTCCAAATTTAGTTTATTGGGCGATCTTTGAAGACATAAAGTTTACTGATGGGTTATAATTCAAAACTTGCCATTTACATTTTCGTCGCCACCCTTTTGGCTAGTCATTTTTTGCTTTGGTGGCCAATGTCCTTTTCAAGTAGTGTCACTTTCCCCTTTTCTAGCAAGTGTTGTGCTCAAACTGTTGGTTTTTGCGCTACCAACCTATTTTTTCCTATGAATCCATTTATGATAGAGATGGGAGGGGATTTAATACAAATAGAACTTGATTTGTGTGAAAAATTCAAGAACAATACAAAGCTATATCAAAAAGTAGTAAAAGGGAACTTGAACGGTTATGTTGAAGGCATGCAAGGTTTTGACCTAGAGCTTTCAAAGAATTTTTCCCTAGCTTGGCAAAAGGGGGAGGTGAAGATTGGAAAGGTCACCTTTAGAGTCACTCCAGAGTTGATTGTCACCATTACTGGGCTTTCGTAAGATGGGATAACCTTCCCTAAGAAGCCAAAGGGGTCTTATAAATAGGAATTCAAGTGATTCTTCAAGGTGGGTGAAGGTGTTTCTAGGTTATAAACTAGGTATAATTAGGAAGAGTTTCCTGGTATATGGAAGGATGCGGCCCTATTGTTGATGAAAATATTCACCTTGGATGGTCATTTCAAAAGATTTAACACCCATATTTTCCTGATGTTAAATCACCTGAGGTATGGTATTTAGATGAATTTTGCTTATTGGGTTTGTTCCTCATTGTCCCAATTTGCTGCAAGACTTAAGGCTAAAAGTTCCCTCCCCCTTCATCAAGGTTTGATTCATAGACTATATAATTTTTACCTTGCTTTAACACCTACCAGTGGGTCCCTGTCAAATCCTTATGACCTCCCACTAGACCCAAATTTATTGATTGAGCTTTCTGGGGCCCCTATGTCAAAACCCAACCCTACTATTGGGTCTTCTTCCAAACCTAGACTTGTTCCCACTCGCTTTAACCCCATTAGAGAAGCGAAGCATAAGTCCTCTCCTAATCCACCTCTTAAGGATGTAGAGGTGTCGGAGTCAAATGAAGAGGAAGAGGTTGAGGATTCTGATTCCTCTTATGATTTGAAATCCAACTGGTCCCCTTGGGCTTCCTAGGAGGTTTCCCTCTTTCTCCCTAATCAATTGACTGATTCCAAGGATGGCCCCCTTACCTTGGAGTCTCTGATATGAAAGTTGGAGGATAATTTTGAGTGGCAAGACCTAGTGATCAAATGGCTCTTATCATAATTCGACGTAGCTATCAGGAAGATTAATAGACTTGAGGGAATGGTAGAGGTTGGGGTGAGAGAAGATAACTAGGCCATGGAAGAGAGGGATCATCTCATCTAGGAAGCGGCAAGAAATATGGCTGAGAAGTTGGAAAATTGGGAGAAATTTGAGGGGATGCTAAAGGAGCTTAGTGAGAAGATATCGCAAAAAGATGAAAACAAGATTGTTTTGGAATTGAAGAAAAACTAGGAGATCCTTAAGAGTAAAATTGAGGAGATGTTTAAGCAAAGCCGGGAGATGGTTTTGAAGAATTTGGCTTCTCTAAAAGCTATATAGGAAGAAATTGACTACATGAAAAACAAATGCAAGAGACATGTTTTATCCCCCTCTGCTTCGATGGTGCTCCCTACATCCATGGTCATAAACAAACCTAATTCTGGTACTCCAAACACTACAAAGGACTCTAATAAAAATTCCTCCTTTTCTAATAAATTTTTAGGTTTATGTAAGGATTGGCAAGAAGGCAATGCCTCTGGCCAATAGCTCATCTCTTTGTGGCTTTGGCAGCTGGCTAGTTCTCTTTTGGTTTTTGTTGTTGGTTTTGTCTCTGGTCGTAATTTAGTTTTTGGTGGTTCTCTGTTGTTTATTTTTTATCATTTTGTCTTTAGCTAGGTGTGCACTTCTCATGTGCCTTAAGTGGCGCTCTTTTTAGGTCATGTAATGGTACGGGCCTAATTCACTTTTTATTAATCAAAACATTTATGTACTATTGTATGCATAATTAGACCCCTCTATATCTTTGTTCTTTGTGTACACTTCTACCAAGCTTAATTTTGTTATTTTCCTTCCCACTTTATATTCACAATGAACTTTGTTTCTTAAGTTGGTCTTGATCATGTATTGACAACAATATAATTAAGTCCAAATCTTTGTTTACTTTTAAGGAAACTTGCAGCCATCTTTATGATAATTTCCACATAACCCATTTAATATTTCAATCAAATCAACACATAGAAGCCACATGCAAAGAATAGACAATATACCCATGAAAATGTGATACAAGATATATCCTGGAAAAACCCAGCCTCCAAAAGCATCATCCACCATGTATTATCAGCAATGCATCCATTACAATACAACTATGGAAAGCCTTCGAAAACCTAGCCATAACCAAGCACTCCATGTGACCAAGCATGAATCTACACATCCCATGCCATGCTTCCTCCTTCGCAAATGCTAGCCTGGCTAACCCAAACAACTACCCTTGTGGTTGCTTTTATAAACACAAGCTCCCACAAAACCACCAAGTGGTATTACATCAAAACCATGTGATAATAAAATATAATTTTTTTCCTACCTACCCTTGACCCACATTTAATATTGGGCACTTCATCGCAATTACATTCTCCAATATTAAATAAATACAATATAATAATACCAATGTGTCAATACAACTCATCAAGTGGTTACAAGAATATTCCAAGGGAATCTCTATATGTTGTACATCCATCTAGGTGCACTCCAAGGTGCAACAACACAATATGATATTACAATATAATTTCATGTCCACCTCACACAATAATAAAATAATAAAACAATGAAACATAATTATGCAAGGTGTACAACACCATTTTCCCAACATATTTCAGTATGCCCTACTAGCGGTAGTTATCATATATTTATCCTCCCATTGTAGAAACGATTCTATAATTCATAAAAATATTCTATGTTGTATTATGCATGTTGAACATCATCACTCTTCTATTAGGGAAGTCATGTTGATAGTTTTTAGTGGTTTAGACTCGGTAATACATCTTTGATGGTTATGTTGAATGGGTTGTATATGGTGATGGACATACAAATTACATGTTGGTTTTATGTTAATAATTTATGTTCAAGTGGTATATGATGCTTTTTATAAATCAATTTCTAATTTGAGCCTAATGGTTATTTATTGCCATATGTTTTTTTTAGCCACTATGTTCCTATCATTATATCTCCCTCTCTACATGTATCTAAAATTAGATATCCCTCCCCATATGCAATTTTCATCAAATATTATGAATGATTTCTTATGTATAACATATGTAACAACACACAGGCAAGTTCTGCTCAACTAGGGTCTTGAATCTTCAAGGGGTAGGTAAGTATATTTTAATGATAGTGTGGACTATGTGGCATTTTTATTGATAAAATATTGTGAACTTGATTCAAATACAAGATTCATGTACTCACTTAACTCACAAGATGAAATATTATATATTTGAGGTACACTAGGGAGGATCCAAGTTCATTGAATTGCCTCACCATTATACAATATTCATTACAACATAATGAATGAAAACTCTACCATAATCAAGCAAACTAATAGACTCTTCCTCTTCAACTTGCATCTAAATCTCTTCTAAATCACTTTATACATGAAAAAGTTATTATAATTCACACTAAATGGAAAGTTGTCATATGCAACAAATTAATCTTCATCCTCACTAAAATCAAGAAATGGTCCCCCAAATTGTACTTCAACATCCATGGTATTACTAAGAAGAATACTCTAATATTTAAAGTCTATTCTATTTAATGCATTAATAAAATCCCCAATAAATCTAGTCATATATGGCACTACAAGTATTCTCTTATCTTCATGGATGTGAGTACATGTGACAAGTAATGTTGATTCAACTTGAGCACATATTTAAATTAGTTACTCTAGTTGTATATAACTAGAAAAGCGCTAGAATTAACATATAAATCCTTCTTGGATCAATCTTATATACTTAATTTGTGTAATTTCTTGTACTTTGCTTCAATAGAGGAAAATGAAATAGTTGGTTACTTCTTGTTGCTTGAAGAATTATTGCTTAACCCTATATTGAATGAATAACTAGTTCTAGATTTTTCATCATGTGGATTATCTACCCAAGTAGAATCTAAATAGATTGTCAACTCAACATTCTAGTATACTCAATAGAAAAAAATATAGTACCCTATAGGTATCAAATAACTCTCTTTTCTACTTTCTAATGAATCTAAGAGGTTTATCCATGAATTGGCTAAGTGTATTGATTGAATATGTGATAATAGATTTTATTGTGCTTAAGTGGTTCAAAATACCCACCATCTATCTATATAGTGTCCCATTTACTTCTTGATTATCATTATCATTAAAAAATATAACAATTATGTTAATGAAGTTGATATTGATTTACAATATTTTTTATTAATCCTTCGGATCATTTGTTTTACATACTTTGAGTAATCAAAGTCTTACCATCTTGTCTCCATACTTCAATTGCTAAACAATTATATATATTCCACCAAGATCCTTCATTTTAAATTCCTATGATAGATCTTTTTTTATTTCATCAATAAAGTATATAAAACTTCTTGTTGTAATTAAGTCATTGACATAAACTAAAATCAAAATAGCATTTCCATATTCATTTTTCTTTTTGTACAAATTTGGATCATTCTTACTCTTGTAAACCCTTGTTGGAAGAAGTTGTAAATTTTCACCTACCATAGTCTTGGTGTTTGTTTAAGACCATACAATGCATTAACCTACATACTGGATGTTCTTGTCTATTCTTTACAAAATATTTTGGTTGAAAAAGGTAAAATTCTTCTTTTAATCACCATTCAAAAAATTCTAACTCAACATCCATTTCATGTAGATTCCAACTAAACATTGTAGAAAAGTGCAATCATAAGTCTAATAGTGTTTAGCATAGCTACAAATACAAATATCTTCATAATCTATTCCTTCTTTTGGGAATATTCTTTTGCAACCAATCTAGATTTGAATTTGTCAATATTGTGAACACTAAACTTTCATGACTTGTGAAGCAATTTTGCTAAGGTGTATACTTGACGAAATACAAGCAAGAAGTATTAACTAAAATCAAATATGACAATCAAATTTCAATTAAAGTGGCCAACAATATAATCTATCATGCAAGTTCAAAACACATTTAAACATAACATCATTTTTTAAGAGAAAATATTCAATAGCAAGAAGAATTGATATATTGTAACACAAATGAATACATGGCTGATATATTTACTAAGCTATTGGGCAAGAAAAAAATTGAACTCAATAGAGATATACTATGAGTCCGTCAAAATTCAATTATTCATTAAGAGGAAGTGTGAGAATAAGTCATAACTAAATCATGAATATGCGTCAATATAGATACATATATGTCAATAGGTATTATAAAGGTGTCAATAGTCTTCATTTTTCTCATCAATCAACTATAATTAGTAATCAATATCTTTAACACAATTATAAGAAAGTTGATAATTATTTTATATCTATAAATGTGTAGATCATCATTGATGAATAATAATGAGTCTTTCAAGTATCCACAACCTTTGTTTCTAAAGAAATCACTAGGCAAACTTTAATAATATGACTTTAAAGAATAAAGGGATGAATAATAAGAAAAGGATAACCCTTGTTTGCTGGTTTTGGGAGCCAGTTTAAAATCCTTGATGAAGATTAGGGGAGCCTTTCAAAACCCTATTATTTTGTAGGTTAAGGGAGCCTTGTAAAACCCTTGTTTATGTGTTAGGGATGTTTTGTGTCCTATTTGTGGCTTGGCTGCTGGTACGTTGATGTTCTTTTCTTTTAGCAGCATTGTTATGTGGGTTCCAGATCCTAGTAAAATCTGAGGGTTTCAGGTCCCTTCAAAACCTGTGGGGTTTCCGGTCCCCTCAAAACCTGTTTACAAGGTTTCTGGTCCCCTCAAAACCTGTTTACCCTTAATCAAAAACAAGAAAAGAATGACATCATTACAACTGAATTTAAAGACAACTAAAAGACACACATTTTTCTTTATAAATCAACAATATTGCGTATTTATAGTTAAAAATGATTTTAAAACTTCCTATACATATGTTAGTAATCTGGTAGCTAACTACAACTAATCGAAAGCAAACTAGAAACTCAAAAAGACCTCTACAAGACGTATCGAAACATGTTCAATACTTGTTGATACAGATCTTTCACTAGCATAATTTAATTATTGTTGATTATTCTAAGTCCTACCAAATATTTCATAATAGTTGAACATTTCTTCCTTCGTACTTCCTTTTGCATTGCTAACACTATGTTCTTGCAGTCACTGAAAACTGATAAATTGAAGAGGAATTTGATGAGAAAACAATCCACCACTTCCAAAGAAAAGAAAAACTTATACTGAGTAGAAAAATCAAATACACTGAATCCATAAAAAAATTAACCTGTTGAGCTCTTCGCCGGTAATATATGAAACATATTTTTTTTTAGGTGCCTGGATTTAACGCAATATTGAATGAATGCTTTGCCATATTGGATAAAACTCCACATCATAAAAATGGGAATAATCTTAGCTTTTCTCTGCAACAAGTCGATGTCCGACTTAGTGTCTCCTATGATAATGATACAAAATCTGATTGTAACACCACAAGTTGCCTGCATAAAATATAAGATATTTTTCTAATGGGTGACAAGTGTAGGCATAAATTATTAGGGTTTGCAAAATTTGGCAGATACGAAAGTGTAAGATATTATACAAATTTGTAAGATGCTTCAAACTGCGACATCAGGGAGGAACCTTCACGTAATTTTCAATGTGTTGGATGATGTGGAAGGTGGTCCATGAGCTTTCATAATCATGCTAATGACTCGAGATATTCTTTTCTCAATGTTGTTAATGAAGAGTGTTATTCTCCTCAACAAATTACTTAGATGTATGAAATATAAAAAAATAAGTGTTTTGAAAATAGAAACAAAAATGAATGATATTGTATTGATACGATACATTCGCATTATAGTATATTATTAGTCTTTTTTCGAGTTTTTTTAATGTTTAATAGAATATAATTTATTGATAATTAAATTTTTTTTATCAAATTTTTTATTTAAATGAATTTGATCAAAGTTGTAATATTTTAATTCTAGAATATTTTTTTTTAATTACATATCGTTAACAAAAGTATATATAATACGAGGTGAAAACCATCACCCTAGAAACATCATCATGTCTGCATTGAACACAACATAGTCAAAAGCTATACAAAAAAAATGATTAGGTCTTATTATTAAGAGAAACTATTAGCACCAATATCAGAACAAAAGATCAAAATT
The DNA here is from genome assembly GCF_030272615.1 of Cryptomeria japonica. Lineage (NCBI taxonomy): Eukaryota > Viridiplantae > Streptophyta > Pinopsida > Cupressales > Cupressaceae > Cryptomeria > Cryptomeria japonica. Next base: position 136,194,736 of record NC_081405.1, on the reverse strand, counting down.
AATGTCATAGAAGTAGCATGTGAAAGTCCACCACTACTTCAAGCAACATATTCTTTTGTTGTTGGATTGATGCATGTCACACTCAAAAGTGCTAATCACTAGAACAACTAACTCTTCAATATCCAACTAGTTCAAACTTGACATTATAGAGTTAACTTTCTGAAAATTTTCAAGCATGCTAATCTTATGTTTCTTTATATGATCCCTTTATATTTGCAACTCTTTCTTGTTCAATTTTCTTCTATCTTGAGGCCAAAATACTTTCCTCTCACTTATTTTTTATATACCATGCCAAGTCCTAAAAAAATCATAAACCTATCTTTCAAGATTTCTAGGATCATAGAATCCTACATCAAATTTCCATGATGGGTGAACTCACATTGTGATTCTATAAGGTATCTTCTTTTTCCCTAGAAGGTATGAACCTTGATGTGGGGTCATGTGAAAAGATGTGCTATATTCAATAAGCCACACATGTTTCAATGCATGTGTAGTCAATGTTGTTCTTTTTTTTTTCTCTTTTATCATCTTTATAATCTATTGGCGTTTTGAATTGTAGATCCCAAATCCCTAAGGTCGGATAATCTACTAGGTGCTAGGAGCATCAAACTTGGGAAGATCACCACAAACCTATCTTCAAGTTAAGTAACATAAACCCAATTGTTCAGGTGGTTAAGTCCTTTTAACTCTACAAGACAGAGGATTTATCCAAGGTTCTAACATGAAGATTGAAAGTATGATTGAACACTTCCTTTAAACAACAAATTATACCCACTACATAGTATATCCAAATACTAGTGTCACAATATACCTTCATGCTAGTTTGGACATAAAAATATTAACACCTTTTTAAATGAATTATCTACCACATAAACATGTTTAAGAATGTGTTCTACGATAATATTTGTGTTCTTATATGCATTCAAACACGACAATAAAACACACAAACTTATGAACTCAAAATATATTTAAGTTTTATTAAATAACTATGTAAAGGATTATGAGAGAGTAAGCTAGTCATAGACTAGTTCCATTATCCATTAGAAATATAGTATCTAAATTTAATCAAACATGTAATAAATGAAAATAAGGTAATGCCTTAATCAAGGCACCACAAAAGGTTATGCCTTTCAAAATGCACATGCATGTTGTGATATACGTATACATTCAAAAAAAAAAATTATTTATATTATAGTAAGTGAATATACTTGTTAATCCAAGAATATGCCCATATACTTCCTTTATTATGACGAAAAAATACCTTACAAAGGCTTTCCAAGGATTTTACACAATTCTAGCTGAAAAACTTAATAACATATATATCAAAAAATGCATACCATACACAAGGAAACACTCAACTAATGTTGGTTCTACCTTTTATCATTTAATATTTAATCTTCAAAATATGTTTTTAAAAGTTTGGGTTAAACCTAGATCACTACAATACAAAAATAGCTACACACGAAACTATAAATTGAAACCCTAGGGATTCTTTTATCTCTCTAATATTGGCTTTGTAACTACTCTCTTATAAATGTATTTGCCTCTTTGTGAATACTCTCTTATAAATACTCCATGCAAATCTCCACACACTAAGGTGAGACCCATAACAATATCCCAACTTGTCATCGATAGCATATCTAGACCAAAAACATGATCAAAATAAGATAAACCAATAGGACACATTGAACCATAACTAAATAAATCACACTCAAATCAACATAACTCACTTGTGAAGCACTAACACCACAATAGGATCTTATTGAGAACATTGTAAGAATCATATAATCAGACTCTCTAAACTACAACATAAACTTCAACATGTCTGGAGGCCGTCAAAGACTTTTTAGACCAGTAGATGACAGACACACTTCCTATCAGAAAGTAGTAACAACTAACGTAAAACCAATCCAACCTATCTATAGATGATGGGATATGCAACTCTCAAAGTGATTAACTTCAAGGACCAAACCAACCTCCACTCTACATCACTTTACTAACGCTCTAGTGAGATAGGGGATATAAACGATGAAACTAAACAGACAAGCCGCAAAACATTCTGAATGACCTTTGCTAAGTCTATGTTCTCGGGGTGAACTTGTAGAACTAGGACACCAACAAGACATGCTAATGTCCTATACAAACAATGTACAAAAGTCATACAATGAATATAGATATAACAACAATATTAAGCTAAAGACACTACATTAAACAAAAAAACCAATACAAAATTATAGCAACTTAAAGAAGACAAAGAGGGATAAAAAAGGCTCACAACCGGTCCGTGAGTGAAGCCTCCAGCAGAGTGACCTTCCTCCCTTGATAACAAACCTGCACATAGACAAAAGAAAAATTGTTGGGGCTGTGTTAAGAGGTATTCCTCAATTGGACCCTTGTTTTGGTATTTCCACCTCCACAACCAACCAAAATAATAGCCATGGATAAAAGAAAGATGATAAAGAAACAAGTAGATAATAGATAATCCTGATAGAAACTAATGGATGTGGAATTATGGAATGTAGATGAATGGAAAGAGAAGAATCCCCTTCAACACCTGAGAAACCATCAATCGATGGAATGAATTTGGGCACCAAGATCTTCTCCAAAGCTACAATAATGGCAGACATTGAATGCTAGAAAAAATTATGCAAGATGAAGAATAGACTACCAAGATCTCCAAAAATCTCCAAATGATCTAGAAGACCAAAAATAAGCCTCCATGAATGAGATATAAAGCCCAAGAAAGAATCTTGTTGTCGGTGACTATGGACAAAGGCATTACAAACTCTTCTAGGCACATGCGTAATGCTCAAATGGTGACCTGCACGCTGACATATTCACGGGATGCTTTCACAACATGCAAATGTCTTCGCGATGCACTAGAGTCCATAAGTCAAATGATCGACATCATCGGGAAAAGGTCAGATTCTAAGCTAACAAGGAAATCCATGTGGACAAAAGGAAAAGGAGACGAAGAATGACTCCAATCCACCTAAAGTGAAAGTGCTAATGTGGCATAAAATTGTATGGAGTGTACTTTACGATGTTATATTTTTCCCCCACTTTAGTGAGCATATCATTATCAAGAGATATGAAGCTAAAGTAGAGAGATGTTACCGAGATTGCGAAGGGGAAGTATAATTAGCTCATTGAACAACGTTGCCCCCAATTAGATAAACTTGAAATTGTGTTAGATTTTGCTAGGTTGTTTCATCACAAACACATTAGCTATAGACAAATGTGTTAGATGAGAGATTGAAAATAAAGTGACTAGGCACGAAGTAGACAAGATAGTGTAATAGAAATAGATCCCACTTAGTGGAGGAGAACCCCTATTATGAAAGATACAAGATAGGATTGGTATGGGTAGCAAGTTTTGTTATTCTAGATAGCCATATGATTAAGCAAGATTTTGTCGACATGGGTAGCAAATTGTGTTATGCTAGATAGCCATACGATTGGGCGACTATAGATTGGTTTGATGAGTAGTGAATTAGCCCCCACATAAAACAAAAATATAAATAGATCAGTTGGTTTGGCCCCAAGAAAGGCAAAAAAGATAAATAGATCAATTGTTTTGGCCCCCACCAAGGCAAAAAAGATAAATAGATCAAATGGTTTGGTCCCCATCAAGGCAAAAAAGATGCCAAGATAAATAGATGCAAATGCAGCCATGTCAATATGATAGCCCCCCCTTAGAATGGTATGCATGAAAGGCATGTCAGTCTAAGGAGAAGAAATGATGTGTTGTGTTAACATAGCAAGATGTTTTCATGGAATGCCACCTTTAGCTGATGACACATAAGAACCTCAACCTCGACAATAAATGCAATAACATAGGGGGATATGATTATTTGGTGTCAGAACCCATAGTAGTAAGATAAAAAAAAATAGTATAGTAACATATGGGTATTTCATCACAATGGAAAAGTTCTTGGATCTGAGGAAGGAGACATGAAAACAAAGATAAAAATAAAAATTTGGGTCAACATGGAAGAAGGCCTAAATGCCCCCAATGCTTTGCATCATCTTGAATGTTGAAAAGAAAGATACAACAAATAGAAGAAAGAGATTAACAAATAGAAGAAGTACGATAGAAAATCTCCTATTTCCAGGAACCTACAAAGTAACCTGAGTCCTCGAGAAGATCATAATAGATAAAGATAATCAACCTCCAGTTGCCAAGCACCAACTAAGTAACGTGGGTCATCTCAGAGGGAACAAACATGTAAAGCAAGCATGGGGGAAACAATCATGCACATTCTAATGCTACAAGATAAGAAGGGTATTATCCTAGAGGTTATCTCTTAGGAGATCATCGTCCTCCCAGTCTAGATCAAACAAGGAAGGAGGATGATCGCAAAGAGGAACAACCAAAAGGGAAACATCATGTGCCTCATCGGTAGCTAGAGCGAGGGATGAGGAAAATTCAACATCTAGGTCCACAAGCTCAAAAGATGCAAGAGTCAACGATCAAGTGAAGACCATAGACAACGCAAAGATATCCTCCAAAGAGTCAAACAAGCATGCCTCTATAGAGGAAGTAGGTGATTTAGTTTGAGGAATTGATATAGGAGTTGGACTGTTGGCCTCTGCAAAAGGGGCAGTGACAAACTCGGGAGAAGGCGAGACTCTCTCAACAACACAAATAGAAATAGGTAAAGAAATAGACATTGAAGCCGGAAAGAGATGGGTGACGAAGATGGCTGAGATGATTTGCACTGATGAAACTATAGAATGGGGCCCTACTCAAACTTGCATTTAGGCTATGTAGGATGCACAGGCCACCTGTCAACTGTAGCAAGTTGGAGAACCCTAGGAAAGCTCTGATGAACAAGTAGTTGTGAAATAGGAGGATCAAGAAAAGCAGCACTAGAGCCTACTTGCATGTGCAACATGTCCAATTGCTAAGATAATGGAGGTATCTCAGGTAATGAGGTGATGAGAGGCAGCTCTAGGGACGACGCAATGAAGACTTGCACCTGCTTGGGGGGAGGTTCATCAAGAGTCCTAAAAGAAGCCAATAACAACACCAAAGATGATGCAAATGTTGTAACTTTCAAAGGAACAGGGTCAAACACAACAGGAACAGATGTCGAAGGCACACCTTTAGTTTGCAAGGTAGGGTCACATTACCAAGTCGTTGCCCATCGATGACACTTACGCTCACATGCACTCTGATTACAGTGAAGATGGAGACTAGGGGTTGAAGCCCTGAAAGGGTCAAGAGATTCATGCTCAATAGGAGAGTCTTTTGAGACCGTGTTTGGCACAGGAGAAGGTCCCACTGATGGAATAGGAGGTTCCCTTGAGATAGGTGCTATATTCACAACGATGGGCGTCCTACCTATCTTCACTCGAAGAGTAGATGGAGGAATAGGGGGGTGCTCTCAGAGGCCGTGAATTAGGAGAATTTTTTTATGAATGAGCATGAGGGGAGTGCTTCCCTTTCTCATATTGAATTAGATAGGGGATATCTGCCAGGATCAGGAGCTTGAAGGGAGGGTGGGCCACAAACTTTGACAGCGTGGGTGTTTTTCCTTTGTCTGCAGTAGGTACAGTCATAGGATGGAGGATACTATTGAAGGTTGTGTATTCTTGGGTGTATGAGGAGGTCTACTCGAAGGAACAGGCTTAACCTCAGCCCCTGATGAAGAAGGGGCAGAAGCACTATTCGCTCCAACACATGAATGGACAAATCAAAAGTTGATATAGAAAGAGGCAACTAATAGCTAGGATGAACCAATTTAGGAGCCAAATCCCCCATTTTATATTCATAATAAGCTCTATAAATTAAGTCACCATGGGGAAGCATAGGCCCAATCAGAAGAGGCCAAAAATGATCTTCTAAAAAATCCCCATGGGCTACCAATGGTCAATATCTAGTATCCTAGACAACATGCCCTGAACCTTCATGAGGAAAATTTAAGCACTTATGAATCATTAAGGGGACTACATCCATAGATACCAACAAGAGAATACCTAGTCTACCATGAGAGAGGTTTGATTCAGGAATGATGACAAATGTAGTTGAAACGGCCTTGGGTCCCATGATGACTATCTTGTCCTATGCCATCCATTTACCAAAAAAATATTCCTCTGTGATGACATTGACTTTGCATGAAGGATCAACCATTACACCAATAATAGTTTGACCATTGAGCTTTGCATGGATGTACAAAGGAGTAGGCTCTACACAATATGGGGCATCCAAAAGGGTGAATGATATGTTAGAGAATTTCATCTTCTAGCTAGGAGGTGATATTGGACTAATAGTGACCATGTTAATTGTGATGGTGAAAAATTAGCATTTCCACCATTAGATGTATGAAAACTGCTAATTTTTACTTAAGATCATTACATTAGGGAAAGATAGGAATTAGATAGATCTACATTTTGATATGATTACAAGGGTGTTTGGAATGTACCCATCTTTTTCCCTTGAGTTGAATTGATTTGTTGACTTTGCTAAAATTAGGGTAAATGGACTTAAATTGAGGTAAAAATGTGCCAACAATGAGCTACATTCATCGAATAGAGCCACAAACCTAGATCTAAAGATTGTAAGAGTATTCAGACCTGTTCCCAGAAGGAGCTCCTAATTTTTCAGGACCGATATGATGGTTTCTTTGGTCCTTTGAACTTTCTAATGGGGGAATGATTTGTCTCTGTAAATAAAGCTTATCTTGAAGATCACAGATCCGTACTTGTTTCCTACATAAAGAAAGAAGGGGAAATAGGTTGGGAATATTTGGTCCTTCAAACTTTCTGCACTCTAATGGGGGAATGATTTGTCTTTGTAAATAAAGCTTATCTTGAAGATCGCAGATCCATACTTGTTCCCTACATAAAGAAAGAAGGGGAAATAGGTTGGGAATAGGGGTTTGCATAAGTCAAACCCCAGTTTAGGAATTAACCTTGAATGAAATGTTGTAAATACTGAAATAAATGATGGAAAGATATATACCTCAAATTTGCAATGACTGATAATGATGCTTTGCTTCTTGAATGTAATCACATATGTTGTATGAAATGGCATGAACATAACAAAACCCTGATCACACACACATGTTTGCATATGAAAGTTATAATTTTCTCCACAATTATTGAATGAAGAAAATCTAGCCTTGAAGACCTTTGGAAATGCATGATGATGGACACTTCAATTCTTGAATGGTTGATTGCTTAGATGTGAAGACTTCAGTTGAAATGAATTGATTAATGTCTTTATATATGAGGATCTATGTCAATTTACCGATTAGGTCGACCTCAAATGGTCATATTGAGCCATCGACTTCATTTCCTACCAGAGAAATGGGTCTCATCCTCTCCTTGAAAATTGGACCCCAAAGAGGGGGACCAAAGCACTAAGCATTCTGGTCTTGGACCTGGGCATTAGTGGCACCTTGGTTCTCCTCAATTAGGGACCAAAATCATTGCCCAAGGAGGACGATCCAACTCTAGAGGGTCATCTGGTCAGTGTATAAGGCATAAAGGTTGGAGTTAAGGCACTGAAAGGACACAGATTGAAGGTGAGGGGGGAACGCACTAAAGTAGGGGCACAAATATTAGGTGTAAATTATCCTAGTGACAATTTATGATGCTACATTAATATAAGGGCCCTCATTTGATGTTGGATCCATAGATGATGTAGAGATGAAGTTGGGTGACTACAATGGAAAAGGATCCATATAAATTTTTAATTCACTATTTGTTTTATCACCAGATTTATTAGACATATGTTTTCTTTCACCCAACTTAATAGCTCCACTATCAATGCGGTCTTAGACTATGTGTCTAAGACGATAACAATATCAGTATCATGTCCAATCACACGGTGATATTGATAGAATTTTGACCATCATACCAATGATGGTATGGTCTGTTGCTAGGCAATAATCTAATCTCTAGAAGGGTTATAAGGTTATTCTTTAATGAATTTTGCATTATGCTCAGATAGGAGTCATTCAATTTGGTGAAGACCATATTACGTTGTGGTTCCTATACAACAACTATTGATGGTGTAGCTATGACATTAGACACAAATTTTTTCTTTCTATACCCTTCCATGGACATACCCCCAAAAGCACCAGTACAAGAGTTCAAAGCAAACTCTCTGAACTGAGTTATCGTATGTTGGTAATCAGTGTGCAAAACACAAGCTAGAAAATGTTTGGTATCGATTAAGGGACAATTTCTCCCTCAATGTCAGCAGCAGATTTTTAATAAATATTTGTTACAAGTTACTATTTAGCAAGTCAAAGGGGATTTTGGTAGAGATAGATTAGTATCATGAAATAAAATCTGTAACCTTCTGATTTGGATTTCGCTTAAATTGAAAAAGGTCTAGGATGGTGACCCTACTACCAATGTTGGCTTGGAACCATTTGAGAAACAATTCCATAAGTTGATCAAATGTTTGGATGGAATGATCAGGTAATGAGTTGTGCCATTCTAACATAGTTTTGTTGAGGGAACAAGAGAGAAGCTTAAGCAAGATGAAATCTAAACTATGATAATCATTACACATGGTCATGAATGAGTCAATATGCACATTAGGATAACTATCTCCATTGAATCAATCAAACTTCAATACTTTAGCCCCTTGGGGAAGGATAGTGTTAAGGATGGTCAAATCGAATGAGCTCTTCCGGTAATAAGTATATATAGAAGAGTGGCTAGAGATGGATGCAAGATTTGTGAGTTGTTGCAATTGACCCATGTTCTACAATATGGTATTTAAGATAGGATTTTAAGGTGGAGGAGCACCACGTGTGCCACCACCTCCACCAATACTAACATGAGGACCAATACCACCACTAGGGATAGTGTTACCACCTATGCCAACACTGATAGAAGTGATATGAGCCACAGTGGAAGCAATAGAGGAGCTATTAGAAATGCCTGTGTAACCAGGGGAATGGTAGAAGCATTGATGCTAGGGATAGTGGGTGTTGATTCAACCATGTGTATTGTCATCCCAAGTATATAAACACCAATTTCAAAACTATAGGTGTCAAACTAATTGTCTTGGGGAGGAGTACCTGCTAGGGGAACATGACTCTTAACAATCAAAGACAGTTCCCTCAACATCTCTAGGCCTCTTCTATCTGAAATCAACATGTCTCTTAAAGTATTCACAACATTTCTAGCCTAAGGGAGGATATTTCCTAATTTAAGAAACCTTTGAAATATCTCAAGTTCTCATCTAATATATGAATCTGGTCAAACTCAATAGTGATAGTGAAGTCATGATAAATAGAAAGAGGATAAGACAAGGGATAGCTCATCAAGGTGTTAAATCGAGAATTAGATTGTGAAATAGATGGAGAAAAACCCCCTATCAAAATGGTCCTAACAAGGTGAGAAGCCATGAAGTCATTTGGATTGGGAAGTGGTTCATTATACAATGGACCTAGCCGAGGAGGACTATAATGATTTAAAGGAATTATCTTCCTAATAGTCCTTCTTAGAACAGCCCCTATGGCAGTCTGGGTCGTAAAGCTCGTAGACAAGATCTATGAGGGTACTATAATGGTCTTACAACACTTATAAAGGAAACTTTGTTGAAATTATTTTATACATATATACATATATATATAGATATATAGATATATATATATATATATGTATGTATGTATGTATGTATGTATGTATGTATGTATGTATGTATGTATGTATGTATGTATGTAAATTTTATAACCACACATACACACAATGAGGAATTAAAAATGAAATTGTTTCATTTTAGGTTCACCAAAATGTAGAGGATGGGATTTGCTACTGTCAAAGTGATGAAATTCAAGAAAAAAAACCAACCTTTGCTCTACCTCACTTTACTAGCACTTTGGTGAGCCAGGGGATATAAACTATGAAACTGAACAAACAAGCTACATAAATTTCTAAACAACATCTGCTAATTCTCTATTCTCGGGATGAATGCGTAGAACTTGGACACCAGTGTGATGCACTAACATTTTGTATGGATAGAGTACCAAATCCGTACAACAAATGTGGATATAAAAAAAACATTAAGCTAAAGAAACTATACTAAACGAAATCACCAATACGAAATAATAGCAACTTAAAGTTAAGAAAAAGATGAATTAGGAAGGCTCACAACCAAGACCCATGATTGAAGCCTCCAACAGAGTGATCTTCCTCCCTTGATAATGAACCTTCACATAGATAAAAGGAAAATTATTGGGGATATGTTAAGAGGTCTTCCTCAATCAGACCCCCATTTTGGTGTTTCCACCTCCATAGACAACCAATATAATAGCCACAGATAAAAGAAAGATTATAAAGAAACAAGTAGATAATAGATATGCTTGATAGAAACTAATGGATGTTGGCATTTTGAGTTTGTTGGCAATTTGCATAGAGATTGCATTAATGATATGTTGTCATTGATGTCAATTGAACCGGTAATGGTATTCATGTTATTGCTGATATTGTTGTTTTTCATATTGGCTAGTAACTGATAAGGAAGAGCTTTGTGGAAGATGTTGTAAACTGGTATGAAAAGTTTGTGAGTTGAACAGGTGAACCAGTGTAAAGGGTTAAACCTTTCTATGTAATGTAACCAGTAAACCCTACCTGTTGTTAAACCCTAACCGATCAAGTTTGATGGTTTATTATCTGATAAGCGGTAATGATGGAGACACATGTGATCATTGTATGAGGATATATTCATATTGTTTTGGCACGTTTATTTCTTGTCTAGGGAAGGAGAAAAGTGGATTACATCTAATGCACAATGCATGGTGAGTTACAAAGTCTGACGAAGTGGTGATCATGGAGCGGTTGGAATTTTCTTGAAGAATGTGAAGAGATTGTCATGATTTCTAATGGTCAAGATTGTACTGACTTGTTTGTAATCTCGATGATGAGAATTAGTTTTTTGTTGTGTTACCGACCTAATTGATTTGTATTTAAGGTTGATGAAGTTGTTTGTAAAGTTTGTTGGCAAGATTGATAGAAACCTGTTGATTGTGTAGTTGCCTAACCAATGAATGGATCTACACTTTGAGTGAAGGCAGATTGAAGCTTAGAAGGATCTAATCAAGCAAATGTAGTGCTACTCAGACAGATCAAGAAAACCTGTTGTTTTCTAACAATTACAGTAGAAGTGAAATCCCTTAACCGGGTAAGCTCTAACAAGGTGGTCCATTAGCTTGGATTCTTAAATCCTCCAGCGAGGTTACTCTTAATAGGGTATTGTGCTTTTCATCAAGGCATATTTGTAAATCCCTTAACCGGGTGATTCCTAACCGGAATTAGTTCTTAACAAGACTTATTGTAAAGATTTAACAAGCTTGGCTCCTAACAAGGCGAACTTCAGAAGAGTTCAGATATCTATCCTTGTGAGCCTCATCTCACTGTGGTTTTTACCTATTTGGGTTTTCCACGTATAAACATTTGTGTCAAGTGGTGAATGCTTTTGTGGTTGTGATCTTATTTGTTGATTTGGTTAACTTTTGATAAGGCATGCTAAGTAGAAGCATTGAGAGTTGAATATGTTGAGTTATGATTAAGCATTGTTGATGTTTACAAGATGGAAGTTGTTTACTGTTAAAGTTGTCATATTAGTTAAACCAGTTGATGTCAAGTATTCTTATGAATATTGATCTTGACTGAGATATGTTTCCTTTGTTTGACTGAGTTTGAGTTTGGGAACTTTCTATTAGTTTTTAAATGTACTAATTCACACCCCCCTCAACTCCAACAAAGTTATAATGTTTTATTATAAGTATCTAGAGTGTCTTGGGTGCCAAAAATTAAAAAGAGATAAGATATCTATGCCTTTCATTGAAAGGAAAACACCAAAATATGTTTTTTCATGGGATTTTAGGTTTGTTGGTCATATGGCATGGAAAGAACCTTCATTTGTGGTGTATAAACAATATTTTTTGCTCTAGCTTGGCATATTTGAAAGGTTTGTTAAGAATATTAGGTACATTGAAGAAGATAATGGATAAATTTCACCATGTTGTAGAGCAAACACAAGGGCTGAGGACATGAAGATGATATATCTCTATTCAAGATGTGTTGATGATAATGATGATGTCAAGGTATTTAGTTTGTAAAAATTATGAATTCCAAAATTTTATGACAATCAACACCAATATTAGTCCATAATATCATGTTGCTAGGATTGATCATGTAGATAGATATGATAGTTTAGGAAGCTACAAAATCCTTGACAATTTTTTTGGTCATTTTGCTAATCATGGGTTCAAAGGCTTTACTCATATTCCATTAGGTTACTCTCCTCTTGATGCTTCTACATTTAACTCCTAGGGTGTGGTATCCATATAGATGGTTGTTTCAAAAAATCCCTAAACTTAACAAAAAATAATACTAATCTCTCACAGGAAAGTACTTTCCATAAACCCCTTGAATGGTATTCTCAAGCCTCTATATTTAGATTATTTTCCTAAATACATTTGAAATTTTAAGTACATATTTCCTCTATTTCTTTTGATAATTATTTCCTAAATCCACAAGTAAGTGATGGTATTCATAGCATTTTCCTAGGAAGATATCATTGCACAATAGAGAGAATTTCAAGGTTTCATCCCAAGTTGACAAGAATGGAAATGTATTTGAAACTACTAAGGAGAATATGGGTGACTATGATAGTTATGAAGAAATGTTAGCTAGGTTGTTTGATAACATACTTGAAAGTCCTTTTTGTCCATGAATAAATTTGAAAGGAGTAGTTGAAAATGGTGTAATTTTGGGTTCTATAAATAAAATCCTTTCATATAACAATGAGAAAATCAAAATAGGCCAATGCGATTATCATTAAGAAGAGTACTAATTTATGACAATCCATAATAGTTATAAACATGGAAGGAAAGGGACTATGCTATAGATAATTTCATAGTGATGTGATAAACCCTTTGACATAAGTTGATTGGAAGGTTATTGGCACCAAAAGCCACCTTTTTAATCTATACAAAACATCACCTTGCAAATTCACAAAAGGGTGTTAAATAATGATAAGAGAAGTCTCCTAAGTTATGATGAAGGGTTTGTGCTATATTTGGAGCTCCATATAGTGGTGATGTTTGGGGTACAAAGAGACAAGTATTAATTTTTTATTTCCCTAAAAAACACTTGTTTATTTTTTTCTTGGAATAGAGACTAGTAATGGACATTAAAGCTCATGTATGGAAATGGTATAAAGGGTTTAATTCAAGCTGAAGGGAGAATCACATCCCTTTAATAGATAGTGAATACATTAAGTAGAAGTGAAGGATAGTCTACTTTAAGTAAAAATGACAAGGAAAGTGGTCTTAAGGCATAAAGGAACATTCAAACAAGTAGATGATCATCAAGTTGAGGACAATAATACAAATTAGGAGTATCAAAGGAAATGACAAAGATATAAAAAAGCATGGGCAATATAAAATTCTAAATGAATTTTTATACCAAACAAAATTGAAATGAGAGTTCACAAGTGTAGCATGAAAAAAAAAAGTAGGCATGACAAGCTTTAAAAGACAAATCCCTTGAGATAAAATATAGAAAGAGAAATCTTTTTAAGTTGACATAAGGGAAAATATATAGTCTTAAAATCATGCTACAATAGAGTTAATGGTGTGTGACTGTGCAAAATAGACAATTTTTTAAACATGTTCAAAAGAACCTTGAGGTCACACATGCAAGAGGAAAGTTATGATGCATAATAGGGTAGGGACATTACTATCAACAAAAATGCATAGTCATAATTGTACTATTTGTGAGAGCATCATGATGGTGAAACAATAGAAAAAAGAAAAAGACACCGACTCTTCATGCATGATAGAAAGGTAGAAAATGGGTCAAAATCACATATGACTAACTTTATGACTTTATGGGTCAAAAATCAATGATATGGACTCTAGATGGTAGGGACCAAGCTTGAGTTGGATGAGGTCAAGAAAACCCAGCAGGCCCTTAACAAGAAAATTGAGAAGGTCCCTGCCTCCCTATAGGCTATTCATGATGAGATGGAAAGAAGGGAAAATAAAAGAAAACATAGGGAGTCCCTAGTCATGAGATTTTGTGCCGCAAATTCCTTGGTTAAAGCCACCCTTGACTCTGCATTGGTCTTCTCTAGCTTTGGGATAAGGTTGAGTAAAAAAGTTTCTTTTTCTAATAAAGTTCTTAATTTGTGCCAGGATTGGCAGGAAAAGGGTACCCACATGTAGTAGACCATCTCTTTGTGTCTGTGTTGGGTGGCTCTTTTGAGTTTTTGGTTGTTTTTGTTCTTCTCTATTTGTTGGTCTTTTAGTGTAGTTGTTGGCTCTCTATTCACTTTGCTATGTTTTGGTGGGTTTTTGTTTGCTGGCTATGCATCCCTCATGCACTCTTGGTGTCGCTTTGTGGATATGTAAGGATACAAGCTTATCCTATTTTTATTAATCAAAACCTTATGACTTTTAAATGAGTCCTAACCCATTATCCTATGACCTAGGACTTTAGGAGAGGCATTATAAAGTGAGAATGACACATTAAACTCACTTAAAATTTTGGAATAGAAATTAAATTCACACTAGACTCCTAAGTGTTACATATTATCATTTGACTCCCTCATCATCACATTTTCATGCACTTTACAACACAACATCATACTTCACAACTAAAAGGTAAATTTAATAGTATTTATATTTTTTCAGATCATAGGATATAAATGTGAAATAGAAGACCTTTACCTCCCCAAATAGGCTAGTTCAACTTAATTGGCTTAACACAATAGATCATTATGTCAAATCTTCGATCTGATTGGCCAAGAATGCTTTCATACTCAATTCCAAATATTCGAAAGACATGATACTTCCATAGCTAAAGCAAAGGAACACCAACATATACACAATCGCATACATCATTTCTAACCAACATATCTAGGTTTATTTCCATTCATAATAAAATTCCATTCAACAGTTAATGTATTCATAAGCTAGGTAATTAGGATTATCTAAAAGATAAACATATTTAACCCTAATTCATCAAATTAAATCATACATCACATTATAATACAAAATCATCAAATAATCATAATAAAATGTCCACAAAGATTATAACATTAATATCTCATGATAATGATAAAATCATCCTAAATGTTCTTTCCTGTAAATTGATAGATGAACTAGAGGGTGGGTCTCACAACTTTCTCCAAGTGCATTTTTTTCATCATACATTTTCAATTGAAAATTCCACAAGAAAATTAAAAGTGAACATGTAGTCTTATATCTTGTAAGTATTTAAATATATATGTACTATCTTTGAAATGAGCACACTAAATTCCACCATGTTGTGAATCATATTCACATGACATCCTCTTAATGAATTATGTATATATGGAGATTGACATAATAGTATAAATGATTAGTCCTCCAACAACAATAAAAATTATTTGAGCTTGCCACTTGCACAACATATCATCATATATCCTAAATATTAAATTACCTTCATGGGCCTAGATGATCACCAATACACACACACACACACACACACACACACACACACACACACACACACACACACACACACACACACTTGTACCACCTAATAGAAATGACCAATATACATTTAATCTATAATAATTGTCAATATATGATAGATAGAATCACCAACAAAGTCCTAGCCAAATGTAAAGTGAATGAGACCATAGGAGGTGTGAATACTATATATTACAAATGCTATAAACTATCCTCATAGCTCAATCTATTGACATAATAAGAACTTTCTACCTAGATTTGTTAGGATCCTCTAAACATCCAATTCACGACAAGAGAACAACGCACATTATATATGGTATCACATTATGCATATAAATAAAGCTTATAGGGTTGTACCACCTAATGGCCCTATCTAATGGATACAATATTGATGCAATAGTATGCATGGAGAAATAAAATGAAAAGTGGCACACTAATGATTACTCAATGAAAATGAATCAATACTAGGGGCACTAACATACCAAAATAAACTCTAACACCTTAGGGAAATTTCAAAGATAGTCCTAGATCACATCCATAGCTATCAAGAACTTGGAATCATCTGTATGTATAATTTAAGCTATGCAACATCAAACTATTAGCATATAAAACATATGATCATAATTTAGCTAATGAGAGCACATTATCATTGATCTCACATCCTCAAAGCTTATGATATCAAATGATCACAACCGAGATAATAGGAATACATTATTATAGCTCAAGAAAAGCACAGGGGTTGAACAATTAACATAGATTTAGGAAGGAAGAAAAAAGAGAATTTGAATTAAGATTAATAATTGTATTCAATGGGGTCAATTGAATACTATTTTTCCCATTCATGACTAATATCTAGGCACCATAGAGTACATCAAAAGCCAAAAAATGGGGATGCACGACTTAGTGTCGATTGGGTTTTTCTTCCATAAAAAATTAAACAACATTAAATGTGCTCCCCTCTTTTTTTGAGTTTTGTTAAATATCTGATAAATACCATTAGTAGAAACCTAGTATAAATTATTCAATAATTTAAATATTTATTCGTACAACACAAACACACATATACATAAATGTACATATACATATACATATGCATATGCTTATGCATATACATATACATATACATATACATATACATATACATCACACACACACACACACACACACACACACACACACATACGGAGAGAGAGAGAGATTCACTAAATTTGAAGTTTGAATGTGTGAATTATAATTACATATATATGTATGTTTGTGAAATTATATTATTCACACTTCAACATTTCAATTGATATATTAATAAAAAATCTAATATGTACACAAATATATAAATGTGTTAAGAAAGTTGTCTTTCATCTTATCTTATATCTCATATATCAAAGAGTTAATTGAGACCTAATCCTTATAACTTTAATCTGAAAACCACTTATAATTTTTTTAATCAAAAATTATAATCAATATTACAGTCAATACTTTGTGCATTTATTATCCATTACATTTACTATTTTATTTAGATCAATTAAGAGTAACCGTACAAATTGTTCATATCCGCTTTCACATAAAAACAAAAAAAAATTGAAAAAAATAAATAAAGAAAATCCAGCTAATATATTACGATGTCATAAATATTTTTTATTTTTAAATATAATAAAATCCAATCCATATTTCACAATGCCATCAGAGAATAATCTAATAGCCGGCAGCCGGGTTCAGCAGGCAACAATGCTGTGTTTCTTCAATCGACCTCAACGCCCGACACGTGTATGTCAAATTTTTTTTTTTCAATTCTAGTTTTGTCCCTCTCAATTGAATTAGCTTCGCATGATCCGCCTGCAACCTATCGACAAAAGCATAAAACAATCCATACACCTTTCTCCCTCACGCACTCCATAAATTGCTCATTCATCACCACAAGCAAACATAAAATCTTCAGCCATGATGAGGATCCCCCTGCGCTCTCTCATCTTCTCTCTCTTCGCATTCACAGCTGCGGCATCTGAAAACATTTATGTATGGCCAAAGCCCATCTCTGTAAAATGGGGAAATGAGACCCAATTCATGATTCCATTATCTTCGACCTTCCAAATCTCGTTTCCCAATCATACAAGCCTTGCAAACGCAGTCTCCCGCTACAAACAGATCATCTCGGAAAAGCCTTGGTATCCCATCCACTCACCCGACGCTGCACCATCCACGCCCGTTTCTTCGACCCCGTTAAAACAGCTCAATGTGCTGGTCCGCGATCTCAACGCCGACCTCCAGCACGGGGTCGACGAGTCATACAATCTCACCGTTCCCTCTGACGGAACGTTCGCCACTTTATCGGCTCAGACGGCATGGGGAGCCATTTGGGGCTTGGAGACCTTCTCACAGCTGATCCGCCTCTATAACGCCACTTCCTCTTATCCTCTCCTCATCCCCGGGCTTTTGATGATCGTGGACTACCCGCTATTCCCACACAGAGGAATTACGCTTGATACAAGCAGGAACTTTTATACTGTGGGAGAAATTCTGAGGACCATTAGCGCCATGAGCTACAACAAAATTAATGTGTTCCACTGGCACATAACCGACTCGCATTCTTTTCCGCTAGAGTTGCCTTCGGAGCCGACCCTGGCGCAGAAAGGATCGTACCCTGGCATGACATATACAAATCAAGATGTGCGTGCAATAATCGAATATGGGCGAGACCATGGCGTCCGTGTCATCCCGGAGATTGACGCTCCAGGTTCGTATATACAGTTCAATGAGCTTACTTTCTTTACTCCTTGAAAGATAATTCAATAGCTGATCTACACCAAAGAATAATATAGGCAGAAAGGTTTAGCTGGTATAGAGTGAAATTTTTTGGATGATTTTAGAATTATAATTTCACAGGTCAACCAATATCCGTCGTAGCTTACAAATATCCTTCGATTCAATGCCTTTTGAAAGCTATAGTTTCTTGTTATCTTTATATTTTTCATGTTTGTAATGCCCAATCAGAAATGCCGCCCGCCCTTCAGGAGGGACCATTAAATTTAGAAGATGTATAATGCGTAATTTTAAATATCTTATATTTGGATTTTATATTAAAATATAAAATTGATTGCTTAAATTTACATTCAGATTTAGGGACCATTAAATTTAGAAGATGTTTGTACGACATATTTACTATTGTGGGGTAAAATTTGTATAGTTATGTCAATTGTTATCTATTTTTGGATTTATTTTTACCGAATATTTTAATATAATTATATATTAATAAATAAGACATTTTTTTTATAGATTTGACTCATGACTCAATAATTTTATCATATTTTCATTTGTATAAAACTTAATATATTTTGATTATTTAATCTATGTATATTAACTATTATTTTCATATATTTGTTTCCTACTACAAACTTTCAGTTCTAATCCTCTCATTCAATTTTATGCTACTCAGACTAGTCTAGTTCAATCTAGGACATGAGACTGAATGTAAAATTAAAAAATTTAATTCAATTTTTAATATTCCTATATCGTTTCATTAGCCATTAAGAACTAGATTGATGTATGTTTGCATTTATTATTGTTATTTTTTTATATTTAAATATACTCAATGTTCAATAAATTTTTATGGACACCAACAAAAAAATATTAGAGCACACTTCATTTATGAAGGGTGAAAGAATTATAGTCTATAGAAAAATCATATAATACTTTTGTATGCTTACATATGATATTTATGATTATCCACTCAAAATTGCAAAGTCAATGTATCTAGAGGACTGACCTAGGAGGACTTGATCCTAGCAATTCAACAATCTCCCCCAAAGTGTTTGTATACACCACCTTAGTAGATTCATACACACAGAAGTTGAATAGATTTGTTAATTCATTCCCATATAATTATGCCCATTCTCATGTATTAGATCAAAGTTGTGGCACTTGGGTTCAAACTTAAGGGACTCAAATGTGAATCACATAAAGCATATATGCACAAAGTTTGCAACTTCTTCAAGACTAATATAATCAATTTCTACATATTTGAAAAGTGATTCCAACTTAATATCAATAACATTTCTTTATATTTAAAATTCTCAAAACTTAACACATCTATCTTTCCATTTAAATTTCTAAATACTCAACTTTAATTTGACCTAAATTAATTATACTACCTAAATTAATTATACTGTAATATTAAAGCAATTTTGTATTAGTCTATTGTCTCATTATGTAAGTGTTGATGCCATTTTACATTTGCACACATATATATAGTTATTATGTATACATATGTATATTGCAAATATATTGAAAGTAGAAGGAATGATATCGATAAATTTTGGATGATATGCAAATGCCTATCATTAAGCTATCCTCAATTCAATAGTTAAAAGATAAATTTTAAGTAACAAGATAAGACAACTATTTACCTATTTTTTATAAATGAAGTAAAAATATTCTATTGTTGAAAGATGATATATCTTTGTTACGGAAATATTCAATCTTTCAAACTTGTGAATTTGAGGCATACTTGTTCTTATGACTTCAATGCAAAGGCAAGATAATTAAATAATAATAGGTTATATTATATATTTTATTTGCAGTTATCAAGATTGAAATTTGTTGCTTCATCCTAATTGCCCATTGACTTTGCACATATAAAAATTCAACTCATGTTTATAGCTTTAATTATTTTAGTTATTGAAAACTTAAAATGGTTGAATGATTTCAGGGCATACCTTGTCATGGGCCAAGGCCTATCTAGAGATCATGACATGTGCAAACACATTTACTTATTCCTTAATTTAGTATTTAACTTTAAATATATTATTTTCTTATTTATTTATTTTTATTTACTTTTGGTGTTCAATTAGTCATCAAAGATCATATTACATTTCATTGTAGTTACATATGTCTTAGTTGACAACATGAGATATATGTTCTACTATGATACTTCAATTTCATATTTACCTCCTTAGAAGGAAGAGAAAAAGCTAGAAGAAAGTTGGCAGTGGATTTATATTGTCGTATCTTTTGAATCTATAATTTTTACCTTATAATCAAATGATTGGAGCTTAATATGACATCACCACAGGTTATAATATTATTGTTCTCGTCGCAAGTAAATAATATATTACTTTGTTGTTCAACTGATTTTTTGTAAGTTTTTCTTTTATAGCAAGGTTGGGTAATCCATCACTGGCCCTTATGGCCATGACTACATCAATTGATCTTAGAGTATGGTCATTCTAACTAGTTTTATAAAATAAATTTGATGAGGAATGATAACATGTGATGATTGTTGGTTCCCTGCAAATCAATAAATCCACTAAATCCTAAAGACTAGCCACGTTCTTATGCTTAGACCTAGTGTTGGATTTGGCCAACAAATGAGATTCAGTCATAAGGCTGAAATCGTCTACACTTCTTGCTTTGCTAGACCAAGGTGGGTGAACCTAACAATTCCTAAAGATTCAACACTTACTTTGCACAGACATTGTATTTTATAGCAGAGAATTCTCAAAAACAATTCACCAAGGGTAGTCTAAATAGCTATAAATATGGCTTTGATCTTGGCTATTTATCCTTTTCTTAGGAATTGGAAACAATTCCTACACTACACCTAATACCTATAAAAAAAATTCAAAAGAGATTTTAAGAATAATGTATTGTTTAAGAAAATGCATTAAGCTGAATGACAGATCAATGCCTCATTCTAGGCCATAGAGTCAGATATGAATCTATAAAGGAGATCATACCAACAAACAAATTTCAACTAGTGGATTCAAAATATTTTAATTCCTTACACTAACAGATCCACTCATGTTGTCATAAAATCATACTTATAGGTCCACCTTGTACACCTAATTTCACAATTGTCTAATCAAATTAATTTAACTTTTTTTTTGAAAGAGAACCATGAACAAACAATACAATCATAGGGAAGCTGATATGAAAAATTTAAATATATTTAATATATTGAATTCATATCATCAAAAGAATGCATATACAGAGACAACTCAATGATAGTAATATTTTATTTCATAAATCGGTTGGCATTTGCTCATAAAACTAGGCATTACAATTTACATCTTCCATCTATGATTCAAACTCAACATTTTTCTATTAACCTCCTCAATATAAAATTTTAGGACCATTACAATGGAAGAGAAAAGAGAATATATAGAAAGAGAAGTTTCCAAATTAATCTTATAACTGACAATTGTCCACTTTCAAATCTAACTTGTGAGAAACATAAATTTCCTACTATTTCTTCAGTCTAACTTTGATATTCATTTTCCTTCATTTGCATTATGTTTGCAACAACACATTTTCACCTCTTCCCGTTGGTGCTATGTCTCTTCTTACTCATGAGAGTATTTTCACCAAAAAATAAATTATTCCCCTTTATGCACATCCTTTCTTGTTAATGGCTTTTACTATTATGTAAAAAGAATATTACTACTTATTACACTTTGCTCCCTCCTATGAAAAATATTTTCACATGAAAAAAATACTATTGTTACATATTTTTTCCCTCATTAAATAACTACTTGCTACTGCATTATTTAACTTCACACAATATCTTTTGTGAGTACCCATGAGTAAAAAATACTTCACAAATGGATTTTGTAACGGACCTGGACTTTGCATTCATTTTTGGGACGAAGTCTTTTCTGTGTTCATGGTCATACTTGAACACTTAGCCGAATTCAAATGACACTTATCAATCTAAGGGGATCCACATGGATCACTTATGCATTTGGGGCCAACTTCGTGGAACAAGTACCTAGGTGGCCGCAGATGGGTGCGGACCTATATGGTGCACGTTATGGGGGATTGCAAGTCCCTAGGCAGATCGCATGCTTAAGTAGGACCTATATTGGGCTGACTTCCTTAGCGTGTTGAGCCGACTGTTGGAGGAATGTGGATCATCCTTCTACTTGATTTTTGTGTGTTGTGTGATCAAGCTGTTACAAGATCGATGGCGGGGAAAATTTTGATCCATCCGATGCATTTGTAGGTAGGCTTGGCTATATAAGGCAGGATGCCTTCGCCATTTGAAGCATGAAGATGAGTGACATCTGAGAGTTTGGAGCGAGGCACAGTCAGGCGAAAGTACAAGCAAGGCCGGCCGAGGAAGTCTGATTGTGGAGCTACGAACTGAGTTGGAAGCTCTGAGTGTTTTCTTTGTAATAAGTTTGGCTAAGCAATTTGTTAGCTCAGACAACACGACGACTAGTGTTTCTTAGCACAACATGCTTGGCTTTTGATTTTGTAATGCTGGTTTTACATAATAGAAAAGCATTTGTGTTCACCTAGCATCTTTTGTGTTCTTGTGCATACTGAGTTAGTGCATTGCATCTAACTTCTTATTTCTGCATTCATTTGGATTCCACATTGGCAGCAAATCACGACATTGATTTTTAGGTAACATTGAATTCCGATCCGAATAGGTATGAGAAGGCATAGTCTGGGTTGGTTGTCTACAAGCTTTTGCACACCTGAGACGATTAATGCTAGCGTCATGCAGATCTTCTTGATAAGGTTCATGACAGTTGGTATCAGAGAAGAACTTTGCAAAGGCTTTGCAAAGGAACTCAATGGTGGATTCTCAGGATGATGCACATCAAGAGGAAGTCACGGAACAACAAGAGCACGATCAGCATGGGTCGCATACCAAGCAATGGCTCTAGGATCATGAGCAGCGGATTTCTGATTTGGAGGCTTGGGAGGACTGATTTGATAGTATTGTATCAAGACTCAAGGAGATGCATGATGTCATAGACAGGATTCATCAGAGTGTGGAGGTTCACAACGATGAGATCAAGTTTCTAAGAGAAGGGCAGTCACTTCACCATGCATTGCTTCAAGATGGAACGCAGGGTTCCAAGACATCAGCACCCATTGGATCCTATGATGGTGATCGAGACGACAAAGTATTGGATAATTTCTTCTGGGATGTAGAATAATACTTGTCGAGCACACCTAAGTTGGTTGATGAGGCACAAGTCAGGAAGGTGGCCTTGTGCTTCACTGGAAGTACAAAGCTTTGGTGGCGGACGTATCTGGCGGACGAGAGAGTTGGAAAGGCAGTATGGTCGATTAAGAATTAACTCAAACTGAAGGCGGCTTTGCAAGATCAATTCCGTCTAGGAAATTTGGATTGGGTGGCTCGAGCTCGCTTTGATGAGTTGAAGCATACCGACAAGATTTCTAGATTATGTCCGACAGTTCCAAGTACTGGACTTGAAATGCACCAAGATAAAGGACTTTGAGAAGCTGTACTTGTTCATGAGGAACTTACAACATTGGGCTGCCGATGAAATGCGATGACAGATAGTGCAAACATTGGCTCAGGCGATTACTTTAGTCGATGGCTTGTTGGATTATAAGGGTGATGCAGCCAAAGGGTTTGCAGATCATGGTTTGACTCAAGAGATCGGCGCAAGAACTTTCATTGGAAGAAGGACAAGAAGAATGATGGTCCATAGCCGAAGGCGGATGAGCAGAAGAAGAGTAAACTGACTGGGAACCACCCTCCCAAGAAGGCGAAGAATCAAACACCTGCTAAAGATAAGAAGGCAGATAATAGCTGCTTAATTTGTGGGAAACCTGGACATTGGGCTCGGGAGTGCCCAGAGCAGACTCGCATCAATTCATTGCTGACCAAGAACCAGAAGGTCCAACCCAAAATGGGTGTGTTGTAATTGTTGAATGATTTGCAAGAGACGGCAAATCCGAATGCAGGCACATCAAGTCAACATGACTTATGCTTCATTGAGACATTCTTTGGAGGAAAGAAGGTCTTGGTGATGATTGATTATGGGGAAACGCATAATTACATGTCTATGAGCCAAGTGAAGTCACTTGGGCTCAAGATGGATCCGACTGAGACTAAATTCAAGGCGGTTACTGTTGCCGCACAGAAGGTCAGTGGCGAGATCCAGAATGCAGTCATGAGGACCGGATCATGGCAGGCTCCAGTCAACCTTGTGGCAATCGAAATGGAAGAGTTCGATCTAATTTTGGGACAAGCATATCTGAGACAAGAAGCAGTCGTTGTGGCTCCATACTTGGGTTGCGTTTTGATCTTGGATCCGACACGACCATGTATGATTCTGACAGTCTGGTGAGGCGACTCAACTCAGATTCTGAGTGCAGTGAGTGCTAAGAGGGTTGGAAGCAAGGCGACTGAGGAACTCTTTTTGGCTACCTTACTTGGTGGATAAGATGAAGGCAAACCATCTGGCTCATTTAATCCATCTGCGGTAGAGGATGTCCTGAAGGAGTTCGCAGATGTAATGCCAGAGAAGTTACGAGCAACACTGCCACTGAAGAGGCATGTGGATCACATGATTGAGTTGGAGACAAGAGCAAGACTATTGTCTCGGGCTCCTTATCGCCTCTTAGGACTTGAGATGGCAGAGTTGAGCAGCTTGCAGAGCTCGTTGAGGTAGGATACTTGCGGCCTTCTTGCTCATCCTATGCTTCTCCAGTCTTGTTTCAACGAAAGAAGGATGGGTCACTTTATTTGTGCGTGGACTACCAAGTGCTCAACAAACTGACCATCAAGAATAAGTACCCTCTTCCCTTAATAGCAGATAGCTTCGATTGACTTGTGGAGGTTGGGAACTTCACTAAGTTAGATCTCAGGCAAGGCTACTACCAGATCTGCATCGCACCGGGCGACAAAGAGAAGACGACTATCACAACAAGGTATGGATCTTATGAATTTCTGGTTATGTCATTCGGCCTAACCAATGCACCAGCTACTTTCAGCACCCTCATGAATGATGTGTTTAGGCCCTTGCTGGATAAATGTATTGTTGTATATTTGGACGACATCTTGGTGTATAGTCGCACTCTTGCAGAACACAAGGAGCACCTTAGGGAGGTGTTCGGCCTTCTGAGAGCACACTACCTCTTTGCCAAGAGGGAGAAGTGTGACTTTGCATGAGAGGAGGTCCAGTTCTTGGGGCACATCGTGGGACACAGTCAGATCTGACCTGATCCAGAAAAGCTTGTAGCGATTCAGGATTGGGAACCACTTCGGAATGTCCATGAGGTATGACAGTTTTTGGGATAGGCAAACTACTACAAGAAGTTTGTTGCAGGCTACTACAGGATCGTAGGACCCTTGACCGACTTGTTGAAGAAGGAAAAGAGATGGATCTAGGGCGAGCGGTAGCAGCATGCTTTCGAGGAGTTGAAGAGAAAGCTCACAGTGGAACCTGTGCTTGCATTGCCAAGATACAATAAACCATTTGAGGTTCAGATGAATGCTTTCGACTATGTGATCGGAGGAAATTTGATGCAGCATGGACACCCAGTTGCATACGAGTCAAGGAAACTTAACGACAGGGAGCACATATATTCTACCCATGAGAAGAAGATGACAACCATTGTTCACTGCCTTAGAGTTTGGTAGCACTATCTTCTGGGAGTGCCTTTTGTAGTGAAGACGAACAACATTAGTTCGACTTACTTCAAAACGCAAGCCAAACTCACCCCAAAGTAAGCAAGGTGGCAGGAGTTCCTTGCAGAGTTTGATTTCAAGCTCGTGTACAACCCAGGTAGACACAATGTGATTATAGATGCTCTTAGTCGAAAGGCACAGTTGGGCACACTAGAGAACCTGGAAGGAGGTTCTAGCCAAGTCACAGTGGCTAAAGATGTGCTAGATCAGATCAAGGAAGGACTTGAGAATGATTCTCAAGCCTATCAGATTATTCTTCAAGTTCGTGCTGGGCGGACTAGGAGGTTTTCACTACGAGATGGAATTCTCTACTATGCAGAGAACCATTTGTACATTCCAAAATGGAAGGAGTTGCGTAGAGAGTTGCTACATGAGTGTCATGATTCAACCTGGGTGGGCCACCCAGGGAAGAAGCGGACTTTGGCACTTATGGAATGTGGCTTCTAGTGGCTGAAGATGCAAGATGATGTTGAGCTCTATGTGAGGACTTGCCTCACCTGCTAGCAGGATAAGTCAGTTCATGAGCGACTGGGTGGGTTTCTCCAACCTTTGCCAATACCCATGTGGCCATGGACGAGTGTGAGTATGGATTTCATCACTCAACTACCGAATGTGGAAGATTTCTCCAACATTATGGTTGTTGCGGATCGGTTCAGCAAGTATGTTATTTTTGTTGCTTGCCAACAACCATGTCTAGTTGAGTTAGCGGCTGAGTACTTTTTCAAGAATGTGGTTAAGTACTGGGGCATACCATTGAGCATTATTTCGGACAGGGATACCAGGTTCACATCAAATTTTTGGACCGAGTTATTCAAACTCGTGGGCACCAAACTTTTGATGAGTTCTACTTATCATCCATAGACAGATGGACAGACTGAGAGGATCAATGCGGTGTTGGAAGTCTACCTGAGGTATTTTGTGGATTCCGACCAAGGCAATTGGCCGAAGTTGCTTGACACAGCTCAATTTAGTTATAATTTGCATAAGAGTGAGTCTTCCAAGTACTCACAATTCGAGTTGGCGATGGGACAACAACCACTCACTCCGTATACAGTGATGCGTGGATATCAAGGAGGTGATACCAATGCGACAGACATGGTGCAGACCTGGAATGAGCGAGTTGACCTGGCTCGTTATCATCTCACCAAGGCATCAGACCGAATGAAAAAGAATGTTGATGGAAAATGCAAGCAAGTGGAATTTCAAGTGGGCGACAGAGTTTTGTTGCGCATGGATCCTTACCAGTTCAAAGTGCCAAGGTGTTGGGCACTTCACTTGTTCGCAAGTGGGACAGGTCATTCTGCATTGTGAAGAAGATGGGTCTGGTAGCCTACAAAGTGGATCTGCCAGAGCATCTGGGAAAGAACCCCATTTTTCATGTGTCATAGCTGAGAGCGCACAATGTAGATGAAGAAGATTTGGTTCGCAACATTCCTGAGAGGGGGTCGGCTAATATTGTCGACCATCCAGGAAAGCGAGTGGGTCAAGTCTTGGCTATGCGAATCAGGGGCTATGGTAGGAAGGTGCACAGAGAATTCCTTATCATTTTTTAGGGTGAGCCACATGAATCTGCTTCTTGGCAAGCTGGCGAGACTCTTTGGCGCGATGAGGAAAAGATCATGGGGTTCCTCAAGAGGAACTCAACTCTGTAGACTTGACCGCAATAGAACACTCCCTCCGTAACTTTTGGTCTGAAGTTGCAACAACGAGGGCATTGCACCAGTTTAAGTGGGGGAGGATGTAACGGACCTAGACTTTGCATTCATTTTTGGGATGAAGTCTTTTTTGTGTTCATTATCATACTTGAACACTTAGCTGAATTCAGATAGCACTTATCAGTCTAAGGGGATCTGCATGGATCACTTATGCATTTGGGGTCGACTTCGTGGAACAAGTACCTAGGTGGCCGTAGATGGGTGCGGATCTATTTGGCACACATTATTAGGGATTGCAAGTCCCTAGGCAGATTGCATGCTTCAGTAGGACCTATATTGGGCCAACTTGCTTAGCGTGTTGAGCCAACCATTGGAAGCACGCGGATCATCCTTCTGCTTGATTTTTCTGTGTTGTACGATCAAGTCGTTACAAGATCAATGGCGAGGAAAATGTTCATCCATCTGATGCATTTAGAGGCGGGCTTGGCTATATAAGGCGGGATGCCTTAGCCATTTAAAGCATGAAGAGGAGCGCCATCTGAGAGTTTAGAGTGAGGTGCAGTCAGGCGAAAGTGCGAGCAAGGTGAGCCGAGGATCTCTGATTATGGAGCTACGAGTTGCGCTAGAAGCTCTGAGTGGTTTCTTTGTAATAAGTTTGGCTAAGCACTTTGTTAGCTCAGACAACGCAGCAACTAGTGTTTCTTAACACAACACGCTTGGCTTTTGATTTTGTAATGCTAGGTTTACATAATAGAAAAGCATTCGTGTTCGCCCACCATCTTTTGTGTTCTTGTGCATACTGAGTTAGTGCATTGCATCTGACTTCTTATTTCCACATTCATTTGGATTCCACTTTGGCAACAAATCGCGGCATTGATTTTAAGAGCTACCACAAATTCTCTCGTGGAAATTGGTCTTCTTCCCTAGAAATTTGCTTCTCCTCCTTGAGTTATTTAAATGGCCTTCCGTAAAATCAACAATAGGATATTTTAAATGATTTGTTACTTCCAAAACCAAAAGGACAACATATTCTCACTTTAGAAATTGAATTTAATGTCATTAGATGTCTTGCCATCTCCACCTCTAAACCTAGCAATTGATAATATCTATCAACAAGGCCTTCTCCTCCACTCACCCGGACCTCCACAATAGAAAGAGACCCAAAAATTACTCTTGGCACCAATTTGAATAGCTATCATTTAGGATGGAAATTATGAGTAGTAACAAATGATATCTCCTATAATATTACACCCAAAAAGGAATATTATAGGTTTGAAGTAGAATATGCCAAATTCAAATTTGAATCACCTATTTAAACTTTCCCTCAAACTATGGCCACAATATTTACCAAATATTGGCCTTTCATTAGAAATATATTCATCCTACAACTTTATTCAACAAAAACTTTAGAAAAATTATATTAAAATATTATTGGTGATGTAGGATTGCCCTTACACCATCCAAATTTCCACTATCAATTTATTTTTCTTTTGCCAACACATTCTTGTGTGTTCTAGAAAAATTGTCAAATGTAAATATATGAGCATACTATTTAGATGAGGTGGAAGAGCCTCTTTAATTTATAGTGGTCAATTAAAATTGGGGTTGATAGCTAGAGGTTGGCACACCATGATGAATACGTGTAAAAAAAATATTGTTGATGATGATTGCAAATCTCTACAATGAAATAAGAAATTATTAATTTTATTAATAATTTAAAGTGAACTTATTAATGCTTCTATGTGCTGGAATCTGTGGTGATCAGAATATCAACATTGAGATCAAAAGACCAACATACCAATGAAACTTTTGAGTACAAGGATTAACTAACTTAAACTAGTTTAACTTCTCAAGATATGTATCATTGTTCTCTATCTCATAGGATCCATAAAGCCAATGTTTTTATCTCATATCATTGAGAAAATTACTTTAGGAATGACAACTCCAAGAACGAGTGATATTGTGATCTATATGCATGCATGCATTCTAAGATCTAAATGATATGTTCAAACTATGATATTTAAGCTAGGATGAAGATAATGATATGATAAAGATATTAACAAACTATCCTAACATGATATAATAACATGGATATGTTATGGTATGAAATGCTTCTAAATGCTACATTGATATTATAACAAAGAGAGGCTAAAATGCTTGATATAATTAGATTATAATGTAGATGCATAAAACTTGGATATGCAGAATGAATAATGTGGGCTCTATTTATAGAGGAAATAGGGAAATGGATGGTTAAGATTGAATAATATTAACAATGACTAGGATTGAAAGTCACTCAATCCATGTTTACAATTTTCACCAATGAAATGGTGACAATTGTCAACAAGCGATGACTTGAGAGGAGATACAAGAGGTACTACATGCCTGAGAAGACATGAAGGTCACCTTAGGATATTGGGTGAGGGTTAGGTTAGGGTCATCCATTGGATAATGCTTTTACCCAAGGGATAAACTCTTGTGCAAGGGTTAGATGGGATAATTAGGGTCAAAGCCATGAGTGATTTGATGAGAGCCCTAAGTTAGATGAGAGTTAAGTTAGAGAGAAAGTCTCTAACCATGACGGAAGGTTGGACTAACCATTAATGGTTAATAGGAATTTGGGGACAAATTTGTAAGAGTCCTTACAAATTTGGGGAACTCAACAAGTTAACTTGTTGAAGAAATAGAGTCTTTATTGCATTTAGAAGACTTTCTTCCAAACTTGAGAAGTGATCTCCTCAAATTTAGGGAAATGATATGATTGGATGAAATAAGGCTAATTGACTAAGATTAGAGAGGTTCTAGAAGAATTCTTAGGAGGCAAGTGGGAAATGTAGGAAGGGGGCAAGTGGGAGAAACAAGATTTTAATTGAAATAAAAATGTTTTATTTCAACCAAAATAGATGCAACTTGCATCAATGCAAGTGAGAGGATTTTATAAATAAATTTGATTTATTTATATGCAAGGATCAATTGAATTAAATGTAAATTTAATTAAAATAGAGAAAGGGGATTTAATTAAATAAAGTGATTTATTTAATTAAATACTAGAAATAGGTTAGATGAATTTAATTAAATAAATTAAATAATTTATTTAATCAAATAGATGAAAAATGGATGAATTAATTAAATACAATTTAATTAATAGGGGGATGTGGTTTAAATAAATATTAAATATTTATTTAATAAGGTGGTCATATTTATACGTCTACAACTTCAAATCATAAAATTATTTTCCTTAAATTTGTAATAGAACCCATTCTTTAACATTTGGGCCTTAATCCTTATTTTAAATTATATTTTTTGTAACTTTTTTGCACTTATAAATAGGATTTCTCCTTTATGTCACCTATTGCATGAACCATAAGATATGTTAAAATAGACTCTTCAAGCGTTTGAGATATTTATAAGATACTTGATAGCATGCTTGAACAAAAAAGAAAGGCATTCATAGTAGTGATCCTACTTTGAGATTTGATGAGAATGTTAGGCCCATTGCGATACAATGATGGAACATTTTGAACACCACACTTCATATGACAACCTATGATCTAACTCTCAAATAATATGTAGGAAGGATTGGGAAAGTGAATCCATCTCATGGGGAAGAAGTGAAAGAAAGTCTAATGAATTCCCTATGAAAAAAGTATACTAATGAGGAGTCAACTCTATTAACACATCGGCTAGCCTTCCTCATTCTTCGTAATCCAACCTTAAACAAACTAAAGTAATGATGGATAAAGTCGTGCATTAGCTTAAGTTGACACTATTAAATGGTGAATTTCAAATGGGTAGGATGCACTTGAGCTAAGGGTGCTTTCCTTTAGCCTCCTTTCGTAGGTTGCCAATTATTTTTTTGCAAAGAAGAATTGGTCCACATGTAAATTCATTCAATCAATCAAGAGGAACAACCTTTACCTCTTAATGATCAAAGCAGTTGGTGATCACTCACAATGTCTCACAACTACAAAATAAAGAGATTTAAGTA
The DNA here is from genome assembly GCF_030272615.1 of Cryptomeria japonica. Taxonomy (NCBI): domain Eukaryota; kingdom Viridiplantae; phylum Streptophyta; class Pinopsida; order Cupressales; family Cupressaceae; genus Cryptomeria; species Cryptomeria japonica. Next base: position 136,163,155 of record NC_081405.1, on the reverse strand, counting down.
ATTCTAGACTCTGGTGACACATTCAGATGTTAATTCTTCAAATAGCATATAGGTTGTTGAGAAAGCACAAAAAAATATCGGTTGCCATTCTAATGGAAGAAGAAACTTCTCATAGTAGGAGTGACTCAAAATTAAACTCAAATTTTAATTCAAACCAAGTAGATGTTGGTTATGGATAACTGCATATTCTCTATATTTTATCATTTGTAGTTAAAATTTGTAGCCTTTTTTGTATTAAGTATCATAGAATCACAAAGCTCATTTTTTGCTCATTCGAGCATCCACGTTGCAAACTTATTACAAATACCAGCTCCTTTCGAGCAAACTTATTACAAATACTAGCTCCTTTCGAGCACCAAACTAGAAACAACAATTGGAAGACCAAGGGTCACAACTTAGAAATCCACTTTTAAACAACAACGGAAGACCAGGAGTCACAACTTAGAATTCTACACAAAGGTGTCTCTCATGGGAGTTGAACTTGGGTCTCCACATTGAGAACTCAATGCTTTAACCAACTAAGCTCAACCCCTTGGACAAAATTTGTAGCCTATATGCATTTGTTATAGTTTTTATATAATATATGCATATTAATAACAATAATAATAACATTTTTTAATTTATTTGTCAAATCTCCTATAAAATACCAATTCAATTCTAATGTTTTTTAATTAAATTATATAATATCTATGATGAATGGCTTAATAATGTTATAATATAAATATTTAAATTTTTCTTGTATTTCAAAATATTCTATATTTTAAAAGTATTAATCTATTGTCATCCCCTTACAAATTACTTCAAAAAATTCTCCTAGAAACACATCTATACTTCTCCTATTATCCCTAATGCAAGCCTAGATAATTCAAGCTAGTACTTAGTTATTACTATTTATGTTCTTAAGTTTAATTCTCCCATGCATAAAAACAATATTTATTTCAGGCTATACCCAAGAATAACTTCAATCCAAATGTCGTATGATTTTGTTAACAATGATTCCCTCTTGACGATAAGTCTTTAGAAGGAAGAGAATATTTAAAAATTATTATATTTTAGTAGAAGTTCAAACTTCATAGAAATCTCAAGTTAATAATCATTCCCTCTTCATGATAGGTCTTTAGAAGGAAGATAATTTTTTGAAAGATTATTTTATTTTAGTAGAAATTTGTTTAAGTTCAAATTTCATAGAAATCTCATGGCAATGGGAGGGAAATATCCTAGATTATTGTAATAATTTATTTTATTCTAGATCAACTAAAGCATTGCATGTATTAATAATGAATTATCTAAATATTTGACATTGTCATTCTTGAAAATTAAAATTGAAAGGTTAAATAAGTTAGCTGAAACCCCAAATTCTATGTGATAGTTCAAAAGTAATTATCAAGTGAAGCATATAATTAAAATAACCAAGCTAATCAATATTTAAGAAATCCTTTGATCTTTGGGAATAAATAGTATTCATAACAAACCACTTAGAAAGTATGAGATGCTCTATTGAGAAGCCCAAAAGTTAAGAGACTATTTCTTTTACTTTTGGCCACATGTCTCCTTCAAACCACTCATTATGATATCCAATAGCTAGCATTTATCTAGATGATTCTAGTGTATGACAAAGCTAAACCAAAACTTATATTCAAATAATAGACATTCTGCTTTCGGAATAGATTGTGTGTATATTCAATTGTTCAATTTTTTTTGAGACCGATAAAGTCATTCCATAAAATTAAGGGTAAAACATATAGCATAAATTATGATTTATCAATTTATATTTAATTAATGACTCGTTTTGTTTAAATTTTGGTAGCTGATTTTTCAATGTTATAGGTGGTCACTAAAAATAATCTGTCAATTATTTTTAAAAAGAATAAGTTGTACAAAAAATAAAATAACAAATACACAATTGCATGTGAATGACATTTATAATTATTTTTGTACAAATAAAAAGAAGTTTTAAAAAATAAATAAAAATAGAAACAAATAAAAACAATCAAATTATATAAATATGATTTAAAACTACCAATGAAAAATATATAATCAAATGACTAATTAATGAAGAGTATATAATAAAATGAATGAAACAACCTTCTGAAATTATATTAAAAGACCCCATAGTTTATATCTAAGCTGAAAATTTAAAGAGCTGATTAATAAATGGTAGATAATAGTTTTCTTCCACATTAAAAAAAAACAAAAAAGTGATGTAAAAGAACAGTAATAAGCTTTAAATCTTGCGAGTTATCCCTAAATTTAATCATGGGTAATGCCAAATGCCAGCATAGATCACATGCAACTAATTTCGACGTCTAAACTTTAGACCTGCCAATAGCATTTTATTGAAAATTTCTAAAGCATTTTAAAAAAAATCCAATTTCTTCATATCATGTTAACATGGTGTTCCATAAGAAAATATTTCTTTGAGGCATTCCGTGAAACAGTTCACGTGCCTTGTTTAAGCTTACACATTTTGCATATGTCTACCATGTCAATTGTAGTGATAAAATTACTACATTGTTTATCCATGGATGCCCATACCGTATTCCAAAGCTCCCATTTTTGCACCTAATAAATAATAAACCCTTTTAAACCAATTTGATAATGACGCTATGTTTTTTTTCAATAGGAAATTCGTCGTTTAGGGCGGTTAGATGGGACCCTGAAGCCTGCAATGATGAAATTCTTGCCCTTTCTTGCCCAAAGTGGATTACCATAAAAAATATTCCAGCTTTCCTTTGGTCCTGTGTTGACAAAATTGTGGAACCATTGGGGAAAATTGTAAAAATAGACTCTTCCCCTTCGGTTCTCCCTCATCTCGATGCTAGAATACTCATTGCATTAAAACCAGGCATGGTTTACCCTGCAGAGATTGCTATTTGTCTCCACAATAAGACCGACTATTGTCCGATTGAATACATGGGAGGAATAGATGCCTGTCACTTTTGTAAAGTTAGTGGCCACTTTAAAAGCAAATGTTCGTTACTTTCGAGCAAAAATTCAAGGTCCAAAACTAGGGCCTCCGGTCCCCCCCTGTAGCTAAAGTAGTGCCCTCTGAACCTGCCCTCGCCCCCCCCCCCCTCATTCCCCTTCCTCGCCATCCCCCCACCAACTTCCTTTCCCCCCACCTCGCCGCCCCCCCACACCCCTCCCCCTGCCTCTCCAACCTCCTCGATGGCTAATTCCATCTCAAATTACCGCAATGCTATCAAAGAGGCCCTCGTTGTTGCTCAGCCTCCCCCCTTACCCCCTTTGGAACAGTTGATACCCCGTCCGACCCCTCTAACCCAAGGACCCTTAATGCTCAACAACTAGTGATGGAGAACCTGAGAAAAGTAGCGGAAGCTAGGAAGATTCTTGAACTAAACCTCCTCAAGCAGAAAATGGAAATTGAGGCCTCTCAGTGCCACCTACCTGACCTTGATGACTTTGATAGAGGTGCTCCTGATATGACTGACACCATTAGTAGGGCCTCGGCCCTGGACCCTGAACTTTCCTCTTACAAAGAACATAATGGTCTCAATACTGAGGATCCCCTTACCCGGCAAGGAGTTGGGGATGATCCTACTCTGGAGGAGGTACCGGCAACCCCTCTAGATGAGTTGGGTAAGTTGCAGGATTCTAGGGGAGACCATGCTAGTGGTGTCCCCTACTCGGCTTGCACCCCTATTAGTGCCCTGAAGGCTGAGGTAGCCACCGATCAACCTGTGGAACTCGGCTCAGGCCCCTTCAATCCAATGGAAGCCAACTTCGAACAAGGATTGACAATCCCTCAAGATGAATTTACAGTGGTTAAATACAGAAAATCTAGGAGAAAGAGATCTCTTAAGAAAAACAAGGATAGTGCTAACAGGAAGGAATCTCTAGGCCCTGAACAAATCTCAGAGGCAAGGAAAAAGAGAGGTAGACCCTCCTCTTCTATTGCATTGATGCTAGCAATATAACAAACAAAGAGGACTGGCCCAAATGTTTTGAGGGGTTTAAATCCTAATCTGAACCTCCCCAACTAAGTGAATCATGTTGAAGATTATTTCTTGGAACATCAAAGGTGTGGAGGCCCCTGATAGGAAATACATCATAAACAGGTTTCTCAATGCACATAAGAACATGGACTGTCTCCTCTTGCAGGAGCTAAAGGCAGTGGGTTTCACACTGCAAATTGGTCTAAAATGTATCTGGAGGGAGGCCACCTCTTTTTACACTAACCATACCAAAGGAAAAGGTGGATCAGCCATTCTCCTTAGCCCTAAATGGGCCATCAATCTAGTTAATTGGGGTCAATCCCCCTGTGCTAGAGGTATATGGGTCTCCATTCAAATGGGGAACCAGAAATTTGGAATTTGCTCTATATATGCTCCGAATGACTACAGGGAAAGAGGTGAACTTTGGAACTGGCTAGCAACTCTAGAGGATATCGCTTGGATTATTGGGGGAGACTTCAATATGATGGAATCTCCTAGTGATAAAAAAGGAGGCAATAAATTTGAGTGGAAAGGAATAGAAAGGCTTCAATGGGATAGAATGATCAATAAACTACACTTGTTTGACCCTATTGCGGGGAAGAAAGACAATTTGAACACTATATGGTTCACCTGGTGCAACTATCAACAAGTGAATAAAAGGATATATTGCAGGTTGGACAGATTCTACCTCAACAAAGCCCACTTTGTGATAAACAAAGGCCCCTGTGGTGACCACTATGTTGTTTCCCCATACACCCTATCTGATCACCACCCGATAATTATGGGAATTGACATGTCCCCAGTGGCCCCCCCTCCTCCTCAAGGGCCTCTTCATTTATCCTAAACACTAGGCTTCTGGAAGATGAAGACCTTTGCTCTGCCCTAGACTTTATCAGACTATTTAACAAAAAGGATAGGGTCCAGCCATCCTATCTTGATGCCTGGAATGCAAACATTAAAACATGGACCATACTTTATCAAATAGTGGGGAAAAAAAGGCCAAGGATGCCAGGAGGGTTGAAAGACTTCTCCAAGAGGATCTATGTAATGCAAAAATGAATCTTCAAAACTCTCCGAATGATGACAACCTCACCTGCACTCTAATGACAAGCAAAGACCAACTCAGGAAGTTTTAGAACCAGAAAATTAAAGGGTTGAAAACCAAGGCCAAACTAAATTGGCTGGACTCGGGGGACAAGGGCTCCAAATTCTTTTTTCACATGCTCAAAGTTAAAGAGGCTAAAGTCAACATCAACACTATATGGGACAATAATACTCACATCACAGACTCCCAGGAGATCCTGCAATGCTTCTCCCTCTATTATTAGAAGCTTTTCGCGTCAGAGGAAGTAAGTGAAGAACACAAACAAGCTAGAGTCCTTGTTAAGCAATTAACCCCAACCAAAATTAATGAGGAAGACTATGAGGTTTTGGGAAGCTCTATTTCAAAAGAAGAAATAGTCAAGGCTATCTCCTCTATGGGCAACGACCGGTCCCCTGGTCCAGATGGATTCCCAGTGGAGTTCTATAAGAAAAATATGAAATTGATTGTGGATGACCTCCATGCCCTATATTTGGAGGCTATTTCCAAAGGAACTCTTGGTAAAGAGATCAATCAAGGGCTTATCAAACTCATCCCTAAAGAGGGAGACAAGACTTTGGTCAAGAATTGGAGGCCTATCACGCTACTAAATGTATCTTACAAAATATTAGCTAAAGTAGTAGCAAACAAGTTAATCAAAATACTACCTAAGATTATCAGCCCTACCCAAACAGGTTTTGTGAAAGGCAGGTTTATCCTTGAGAACTTGGTGACCTGCTAGGAATCTCTAGATTGGGCCAAAGCCTCCGGTCAGAATGGGGCTATGTTATTAATAGACTTCGAGAAGGCATACGATGGGATAGAATGGGGATTCATTACACAGATGCTAGACAATCTGGGCTTCCCAGACTCCTTTTGCAGGATTGTTCAGACACTTCTTACTGATGCCAATGCAGTTGTGGAAGTAAACGGACTAAAATCTGATAACATCATTCTATCCAGATCAATTAGGCAGGGGTGCGCTCTTGCCCCGACCCTGTTTGTCCTGGCTGCGGATGCTATGCACTACATACTAAAAGACTGCAGCGTATCTCCTAAGGTTAAAGGAATAAGACTCCCTAACAAAGAAGAAGTCATCAATATACAGTTTGCAGATGACACAGCTATTATCTTCTCCCTAGAAGAGGAGAATCTATCACACCTGCTTCACAATATAGAGATATTCTGCAAAGCATCAGGCAGTATAATTGCCCTCTACAAATCTACCATGTTAGGATGGTCTGATGCCCCTCCTATCTTGCTGTCTAAGTTTGACCTAAAGTGGGGAGGCCCGGATATAATCATTAGATACCTAGGAATCCCTTTCTCTATCTCTCCGAACTTGAAAGAAATGTGGGAATGGTTCAAAAATAAGGTTGATAAGAAACTCACCAAGTGGAAACGGAACTTCCTTTCCTTGGCAAGTCACTATCAGGTTTGCCAAAAACTGCTATCTTCCTATAATATATATTGCTCCCGAGCCTGGTTATTCAGCAATTATTAGTTCAACTACATTCAAAAATAGATCAGGAACTTCCTCTGGTCAGATGGAAAAGGAAAAAAGAAACAACATGCAGTTAAATGGGATTGGTGTATCAAATCTAAGACTCAGGGAGGTATTGGCCTCAAAGACCTCAAACTTCAAGGAATTGCCCTGGCAACCAAATGGATTTGTAAAGAAATTGATGATAACAAACCCTGGAAAGTGCTTATTAGAAACAATATTCAATGCTCCACCCCAAAATTAGGTAAAAAATGGAAGAACCTACCCATCATTGATCCGATTGTTGGGAGTTTCGAGGTCTCCCTTGCAGGGTCAGAAGTCTTCAAATCAATATGGAAAGCCTGGAACCATGTTAGGCAATTTATTAGCAATAAAGACATAGCAGATAAGGAAGGAACCCTTAATCTGGAAAGGTTTATTTGGTGGAATGTTCTACATAATGGAAAACAACTTGCCTATCTTCAAGGATGCTCTTCCCTAAAATGGCACAACCTGGGGCTAGTCTCATTTGAACACATTATGAAGGATGGCACCTTGATCTCTTGGGAATCTCTTAGCTCTAAATTCAACCTCCCCCTCTCCTAGGCCAGAACCTACTCTGTCCTTAAATCTGCACTGGCCCCCATCCTACCTGCTCCTTCCCCTGCCTCCCCCCCCTTAACCTCCCTCTATTGGTTAGATGGCTCCCCCCTCTTGCGAATCAAAGCCAAAATGATCTACTTTGCCCTTGCTGATTCTGGAGATATCCTTGACCACCTTAACTGCTCCTGGAACCTTTCCTGGGACTCCTTGCACTGGTGCTCTGCCCTCTCAAGATTCTGGTCTTCCCCGACTGAGCCAAAGAAGAAATTTTTTGCCTAGAGGCTCCTACTGCATAAACTACCTCTTAAAGACCTCAATGGAGACCTCTTGTTGTGGAGATGACTTTAATTGTTGTGGCAATCAAGATTTAAATGAGGTTGTGGAGATGACTTTAGCTACTAAGGTTTTTAATTTTGATAAATGTAATGATGGGTCTAGGGGTTGTTCATGGCTTGTGTAATTTTTCCTAAACCCCTTTTATTGCCTCGTAAAAAGTTTAGATACTTTGTTCAGGATTAGTAGTTCATTAGATTCTAGGCCTACTTTGGAATGTAGTAAAAACTCTTAATAGATTTAATATTAATCTTTAATAATAGTTCCTTTTTTTGTCATTGGTTTTGTTCTAGTTCAAATTTTTGATAGTTGGTGACAGATCTGTAATAGATTGGGGCCCTTCCCCACTTAATTTAATAAAAAATATTTCAATTTTTTTTTCTTAATTATTTTAGTTGATACCTCATCAATACTACAACTAATATTTTGTTATATATGTTATAATGGTAAATTTGAATATGTTTATATTTTGTTATTAATACTTTTTATTATATTTGACTACTTTTGTTATAGAAAAAGCATTGAATAGCTCGTTCGTGTTATAGTTAATTTATTTAATATATTAATATCACTTGGTTCTTGGATTTACATGCAATTCGATTACCCTTTTTGCCCTCATATTATGTCATAATTATATCATGAATAAAAGTGTTTATTATTTATTTAAAATTTATTAATATGATAAGATTTCACTTCAATGAATGAATTTAATTTAAATATTTTCATGAATATTTTTTATAATAAATTTAATGGATATTTATTAAAAGTTAATTTTTATTTTAATAAAAATAGTTCAATAAAATTAAAATTGTTTAGATTATAATAAAATTATATATAAACTCTATAATAAAATTAATTAAAATTATTTAAGAAAATAAATTTGATAATAAGTTAATAAAAATATATTATTTTATTAAGATTTGAACTATAAGTTTATATTATATTTTAATTTCATGTTCATACGTCATGAAATTAAAATATAATATAAACTTGCAATACATAAACATAAAATAATTCTTGGTTGAAAATTTAAAATGATTGTAAAATATTTATAAAAAATTTAATCAATTATATTATGATTGTGATTCTAATTGAATATTACTATAAATTTTATTATTATAAAAAATATTTTAATCAAATAGGATCAGGTGATATTACCACACCTCTTCAACATTCCCATTACATGCCAAGGTGATATTTCCATCTCTTTATCTCTCATTTCTATTTGTATCTCTCCCCCTTTTTATCACTATCTCTCTCTCCCTTTTCTATGCTTTAGACTTCCTCAGCTTGATTGTCTTCTCATTTTATAGGTTTTCTTTTAGTTATGTTTGGATCTCTATAATTGGGTTCATAGTTTATTTGAAGTTATTACTTATCCATTCAAAGATTTGTTGCACAAATAACATCATGGTCAAAATTATGAACGGTTTTACTGTATTTTGATATTGCTAGACGAATTTACAAAAGACTCAAATTTAAAATAATAAGAAATATTTTACTTTATTATTTTTAAATAATTATTTGTTCATCTTAAACTCTTTTAATGCAAATATCTACAATTTCACAATACATTTCAAATTATTTTATTACTAATAATAAATCTAAATTTTTGCGTTTAAGTAAATGCTTTTTCTATTGTTTTCTACTCTAAACTAACAAAATTATTGGTAGGAACTTGACGCTTTGCATCTCTTGTTATTGGATAAAGAATTCTTTAATATGTTGTGACAAAATAATCAAAATTAAATTTAGATATAGATTTTTGATCAATAGTACGAAATATTCTTTTTTTACAATGTGTTGTGTCAATTAATCTAATTTGGTTGAATCAAATAAAATGAAATCAATATTTTATTATAGATTTGCGATTCAATAATAGAAAATACTTTATTCAATTAAATCTAGTATTGTAGATTAAGATGTCTTGTGTCTTGATTAATGTAATTATTTGGTTGGCATCAAATTAAATAAATATTGGTTTATTATTGTGGATATGCAATCAAATAATAGAGTATATCTTGTGCAATGAAATATAGTATTGTAAACAAGGCTATGTTGTGTGGACTAGTACAAATGATAATAGTTGGTCCTCTATCAGCATAAAATCTTCAATTAATATGATTTCATTTAATGTTTATTTGGATATAGTTGTGTGTAAAAGCATGATAGAGCTTGCTTCAATATGAGAAAATGGGTCATTGTCTTGTATTGATATCAATCAAGATTGTAGGGAGGAACAAGATCAACAAACATGCTACACATATAATGTTGATGTAGATCTAATATAATAATGAAGTTTTAAAATGGCCAAATGTAGAATATAGGTTTAAATGTGCTTGTGCCAAATAATCTTGGAATTGATTTCTTTATTATTTCTAAATGTTAATAACAAGCTAGGAATGTATATAAATACATGTCAATAATTTCATATTTCAATATTTCAGCACACATACGAATAAAAAATCAAATACCCGCTTTCTAAAGGGGTTGCCCTAGAGTTGGGAATATTAAAATTTAAATTAGATGGACTTGATCAAGGTCAAGTGAGCTAATCTATAGTTGTAGATGACTATAAAATGTGGATTGGTTAGGGATAAGGCAATGTCTAGTTGTGACAAGTTGATGGATTCAAGGTAGGAGTTAGTTTATGCCTTGATAAGACAAAATTGCATTCTATGTCTCTTACTTGAGAAAATTGCAAAGTGGTATAAATCAAAGATGTAAAAGTGTAATGAATATCATAAATGATGTGTCCTAACACTCAAATCATTTTCACAATTGAACAAATATTATTCTTAGTCTATTAGCTACATGTCACTCATGATCAATACACATCAACTACATGACCCCAAAAACTATTTTGAGTATTTTTCCATATTGATTACAACAATTTGATTAAACAATTCACTCTTTAATAGAAGAAACATTAAAGTGTCTCTATCTTGAATCACTAATTTCTATATCTATCCAAATTTTAGGATCCAATCTTTCATAACAATACATCAATCTATTATAGATATCCAAATCAACATCACACTAAAACTTAAAAAAATGTTATTCAGTCTCCATCATTCATAATATTATATATTTTGATTAATTCAATATTACATAATTATAAATATTTAATTGATAAAAAAAGTTATAAAAAATATCTCACACTAAAAAATACTATTCAATTATTTCATTTTAATAAAAAACTTAAAAAAATCATTATTCTGAATATAACATTACTATATATCTATATTTCCTATTGACAAACCCACTACACTTCCTAACAATACTTCAATTATAATCACTAAGTAGTCACATACAACTCTTTACATTTTGTTGTTCATGTTCATACGTCATTCAAACCCGTAAACAAACTAATCTTGCTCATTTTTTTGTCATCCCTGCCAAGAAAAGTGAGAATGGAATTTTAAATAAGCAGTCTTCGTTTTTGACAATTTTGTGCTTGCAACATCTGTAGATGAAGCATTGAATTCTCTATAATATCATCAGTTTTGTCGTTTGGATTCAGTTTATTTAATTTTATTAGATATAGATGAATAGTTGATCTTGTAATTAATTGAAATAAAAAATTTATTGTGGATTTGTATTTAAATACCAGAGAATATTTTGTACGGTAAAATCTAGTGCTTTAGATCAGGTGCAATTGTGTAGATTGGCTTGATTTTCTATTGACACACTTTTGAATTAATATGCTTTTGTTTATGAATATATTTTGCTTTAAAATATGATAGATTAGATAACTGTTTTCAATTTATATCAATTAAGATCACACGGAAAAATAAGATGATACAAACATTTCACATATGTAGTGCAAATATAGATCTAATGTCGTAGTGAAGTTTTACAATATATTAGATGTAGAATATAGATTTAAATGCTCTCATATCAAATGATCTTACAATTGATTTATTAATTATTTTTGGATGTTTAATTAAACCTATATATATATATATATATATATATATATATATATATATATATATATATATATATATATATATATATATATATATATATATATATATATATATATATATATATATATATATATATATATATATATATATATATATAGTTTATATTTTATTTTTGCAAACAAATAAGAAAATACCTACTTTCTTAAGTGGTTGTCCTTTAATTGAAAGTTTTAAAATTTAAGTAGATGGATTTCATCAAGTGACCTAGTTCATAGTGAACATGACTATGAAATATGAATTGGTTATGGATGAGGTAATGTTTAAGGGTGATTAGTTGATAGATTATAGGTAAGAGTTGGTATGTGTCTTGGAAAAATAAAATAAAATTTGACATGTACAAGTAAGAAATTGTGTAATTTGATATTAGTCAATGATGTAATAGTGTCATGGATATCATAATTTATGTCTCGGAACTCAATATGACTCATTTTCAAAATTAATAAAGATCATTCTAAGCCTATTAGCTATATGTCCCTCATGATTACTAATTATTAATAACACGAATTATAATCCCTATTTGAGTATTTTCCCACATAAGAGTACATTTGTTGAATTAAACAAAGTAAATTAATTAACTTGATTAATGTTATGAAAAATAATTATTTAAATATTTAAGTATTTAATTGATTTAAGTAAGATGCAAATTAATAAACTATACAAATGAAATGAAAGACTCACAATTATATTAAAACCAAAATTATTCTAGACAACAACAATTTGTTAGACTAAGTTATATAGTAGTCTAATATAAGACTAGGTTGCAAAAGACAATTCACTTCGGAACATTAAAATGTCTCTATCTTGAGTCTCTAATTTCTATATCTATTCAAATTTTAAGATCTAATATTTCATAAATATACATCAATCCATTATAAAAAATCAAAATCAACATCATAATAAAATTTAGATAAACTAATTATTATTGTCAATTTTCTCTTTCATTTAATGTGTCTATATTCCCTTGTAGACTAACCAACGACACTTCCTAACAATAATTGTGAGTTGTAACTTTTTGTCGTTCATATTCGTACGTATTTCAAACTTGAAAACGATAGATTCTCGATCAACGTTTGCCATCGCTACCTAGAAAAGTGCGAATGGCATCTACCCCAGAACAGAGAATCGACATTGAAGCAACCGAACATTAAGCCCATTTAAATAAGTACTCTTTGTTTTTGACATTCTTGTGCGTCCAACATCTGTAGGGGAATCCTTGAGTTATCTATAATATCGTAACTTTTGTCGGTTGGAATCAATTTAACACTTCAAAACTCCCCACTCTTTGTACAATCCGCCATTCAGCAAGACAGAAGCTTTCATAGTCTAACGTCTTCCACCACCTCTATAAAATTCCCCATTATCAAACACAACGAAAGCATCTCACAGTGCGGATCTTTCATCAAAATGAGCATCTTCTACACTGTCTTTGTATTTCTCTTTGCATCTGTGCCTGCTGAGAACGGAAAAGTTTATGTATGGCCAAAGCCAATCTCTGTCGAATGGGGAACCACTCCTCTGTTTTCCATTCCATTGTCTTCCAACTTTGAAATCGCGTTTCCCAGTCACAAAACCCTCTCAAATGCGGTCTCCCGCTGCAAACGAGCCGTTAATTTGTCAAAGCAATGGTACCCAATCGAACGAACTGGGGCAAAACCAGCGCCCATCTCTTTTACACAGTTGGAAAAACTGAATTTGGTGGTCTTCGATCTCAATGCCGACCTGCAGCACGGCGTGGACGAGTCATACAATCTCACCGTTCCGGCCAACGGAACGGTCGCCACTCTATCAGCCCGGACGCCATGGGGAGCCATTTGGGGCTTAGAGACATTCTCGCAGATCGTGCGCCGTTACAACGCGACGTCGATCTACTCTCGTGTCATCGTCGGCCCTGTGATGATCATGGATTACCCGCTTTTCCCACATAGAGGGATTGTTCTGGACACGAGCAGGAACTTTTACCCTGTTACAGACATTCTGCGGAGCATCAGGGCCTTGAGCTACAACAAGATCAATGTTTTCCACTGGCATATAACTGACTCGCATTCTTTTCCGTTAGAGTTGCCTTCGGAGCCGGCCTTGGCGCACAAAGGATCGTACCCTGGAATGACGTATACTAGCCAAGACGTGCGTGAGATAGTTGAATATGGTCGAAACTATGGCGTCCGTGTGATTCCTGAAATAGACACTCCAGGTTTGTTAGTTTTGGCCTGTTTACCCACAGTTTTTTAAAGAATTCTGTTAACAGCTTCTTTCCAGTCGGATTTTCATTTTATTTGCGATTTTCCCCCAGTTTTCTTTAGTGACAAATCAAAACTTGGGCGGAGGAAGGTAATAATATCCAGTTTTTTCTTTTCTCGCATCGATAACTTTTATTTGCTTTCCCCACAACACGCAAGTGAAAAGATTGATGCGATGGATACCTGCTGAAACCTTCACTACTGCTGTTGGACAAAATCAGGGGATTTCACAAAATTTGGGAAAAATGCGTAGATAGCAAAATAAACTTCCTCATATTAATTCAGAAAATTGCATTCATATTTATTTTCAATATTTAGCCCTCAGCGGTCTAAACAAAGTGGAACAAGGTAACTGCAATCAAACAGAACTACAATTAAAATCTTAGAGTGGGAGCATTATTTTTTTAACGAATTAAATGCTATCAATAAATGAACTAATTTCAGATTAGTTAATGGGTAACAAGTATGTTTGATCTTGATAAAATTTCATAGTTAATCACTTCCAAGTACCAAGTAGTATTAGGATGGGTGATATGTGGTGATGTCTTGATCCTTCATTTTATTGAATATCATCTACATGAAACAGATCATTCAGTTTCGTGAGTGATAAATTCATACAAACCACAATTCATAGAATATAGGTCAGTGGGTTTGATTGAAAAAACTACAGAATTGAATCTTGATATTAATATCATAAATCAAAGATTAGCTATAATATATTGATTAATCTGTTAATAATATTCAACTATTTCTCTATCTTATAATTTTAATATATTTTCTGCAGTTTAATTCTAGGGTAAAGGTACCAATAGTCATTATAGCTAACTTCAAGCTCCCTAAGCTTCTAAACAGTATATTAGATTTTGACAATTTTCTTTATTCCTCTTTATATGTGACTTAAGTGCTTATAGCTATTGTTTTGGTTTCTAAGTAGTTATGACAAATATGATGGGATTTGTTATGCATCGAGGGTTAAAAAAATTGCCATTTCAAGCTAACATCCAATACATATTTTCTATTGTACCGTTATTCATTCACTTTGACCAACACAAAATTTAGGTGATCTAATACTTATGTACAAATGTCTCATTAATTGAGTTATATTGATACCAATGAAATTGCATAATTCCTCTAATTATTAACTTTCTTTCAGCAATTAATTATAGTAATGAAAACTATTAATCTATTAAATAATTTCTCAATAGACTTTTCCTTAACAAAATCTAATGAAACATGAAACATGAATGATAATTGAATCAATTCCCCTATAACTGGAGGGCTTTTGGAGGGCTTTTGCAAACTATAGATGATCTATGAATACGCTCACTCCTGTAGGGTCAAAGTAAAATTCTGCATCTCTCCAAGGAAATTCTTACGTTTATCATTTCTCCAAGCATTTCTTTGTAAATTGTGAAGTTAACTTGTGATTTGAATGTTATAATGATTTCAGGTCATACATTGTCGTGGGCCAAGGCGTACCCAGAGATTACGACATGCTCCGATCTGTTCTGGTGGGAGGCCGGCACAAGCTGGGACGACCGAAAGGCCTCTGAGCCTGGATCCGGCCATCTCAATCCCTTACACCCCAACACATACAAAGTCGTCAACAACGTTGTAAACGACGTGGCCTCCATGTTCCCCGATAATTTCTTTCACGCGGGCAACGACGAGATAATACCAGGCTGTTGGATGGCGAATTCTGATATCCAAAAATTTGTTAGTGGGGGAGGAAACCTGAGCGAAGTCCTGGAGAAATTCGTGAAAGAAACCTACCCGTTAATAACAGCCCACAATAAAACTGTAATATACTGGGAGGATGTTCTTCTGGACGAAAAGATTAAGGTGAGGCCCGAGCTTCTGCCCAAAGAGACCACCATTCTTCAATCCTGGAACAACGGTCCCAACAATACAAAGCTTATTACTGCAGCTGGATACAGAACCATCGTTTCTTCTACCGATTTCTTTTACTTGGATTGTGGGCATGGCGGCTGGCTGGGTAATGATAGTCGCTATGATAAGCAGGTCAGCGACGATGGGAGCCCTTTCAACTATGCGGGAGGCAACGGTGGCTCTTATTGTGCGCCCTTCAAGACGTGGCAAAGAATTTATGACTACGATATCACTTATGGGCTGAGTGAGGAGGAAGCCAAGCTTGTTTTAGGTGCAGAGGTGGCCCTCTGGTCTGAACAGGCTGATGGAACTGTTTTAGATGCTCGACTTTGGCCCAGAGCTTCTGCCATGGCGGAAATACTGTGGTCGGGGAATAAAGACTCAAGTGGGCAAAAGAGATACGCAGAAGCCATCGATAGATTGAACCAGTGGAGATATCGTATGGTGGGCAGGGGAATCAACGCAGAGCCTCTGCAACCAATGTGGTGCCTCTTGAATCCTGGAATGTGTAATTTGAATCAATGATCTTGTCAGTGCACTCTTCTCAATTTATGATTATGCGCCCATGAATTTTCATTTCTTTGTGTAATGGTCGACATGGCCTATCTCGAGTAGATGGGCTTGAGCGGCAATGCATCTAATGTGGATCTGCTGAATTAATTTATGGAATATTTGGTTTCCGTAAACTTAAAATTCGTTGTGAATGAAATCCAATTGCTTGTGTATTGATTGTTGTTGATATCTTTTCTGGTTTGCCTTTTTTTTGGTTCACATTTTAAACCCACGTTTATTGATAATCAATTTGAGAAGTGTCAATTTTAGGCTTCTGCTTTTGGTTTAAACAACACATTTTAAGTTTTGATTTATTCACGTGACTGATCTGAAATCACTGTAATAGATGGGTTCTATGACAGAAGCTAGTGTAATTTAAGATGTGCCACTTAAACAAATCAAAGCTTAGAATATGTTGTTTGGGTTTTCCTATTACAAAATGATGATTGGTTGATTTAATTTCTTTTATTGTTCTCTCGCAATATTTATGTACTCTTGGGCCCCTCCCAATAGTGGTTGGCTGAAGTTGAATTTTGATGGCTCGTCAAAAGGAAATATAGGTCAAGCAGGTGGGGGTGGTGTCGTACGTGATCACAAGGGTAATTTTGATATGGCCTATGTGGCCAACTTAGGCACACAAACGTCGAGCTTTGCGGAGGTGGCAACTATTTACTACGGCCTCATTATTATCAATGAAAGAGGGTACAATCGAATCATAATAGAAGGTGATTCAAGAAACACTATCCTCCTTAAAAATGAAGCTACTTTGGACTAGAAGTGTGAGAATTTAAAAATCTAGATGAATATCTATGATATTCCAAATTTAGTTTATGCGGCGATCTTTGAAGACATAAAGTTTACTGATGGGTTATAATTCAAAACTTGCCATTTACATTTTCGTCGCCACCCTTTTGGCTAGTCATTTTCTGCTTTGGTGGCCAATGTCCTTTTCAAGAAGTAGTGTCACTTTCCCCTTTTCTAGCAAGTGTTGTGCGCAAACTGTTGGTTTTTGCGCTACCAACCTATTTTTTCCTATGAATCCATTTATGATAGAGATGGGAGGGGATTTAATACAAATAGAACTTGATTTGTGTGAAAAATTCAAGAACAATACAAAGCTATGTCAAAAAGTAGTAAAAGGGAACTTGAACAGTTATGTTGAAGGCATGCAAGGTTTTGACCTAGAGCTTTCAAAGAATTTTTCCCTAGCTTGGCAAAAGGGGGAGGTGAAGATTGGAAAGGTCACCTTTAGAGTCACTCCAGAGTTGATTGTCGCCATTACTGGGCTTTCGTAAGATGGGATAACCTTCCCTAAGAAGCCAAAGGGGTCTTATAAATAGGAATTCAAGTGATTCTTCAAGGTGGGTGAAGGTGTTTCTAGGTTACAAACTAGGTATAATTAGGAAGAGTTTCTTGGTATATGGAAGGATGCGGCCCTATTGTTGATGAAAATATTCACCTTGGATGGTCATTTCAAAATATTTAACACCCATATTTTCCTGATGTTAAATCACCTGAGGTATGGTATTTAGATGAATTTTGCTTATTGGGTTTGTTCCTTATTGTCCCAATCTGTTGCAAGACTTAAGGCTAAAAGTTCCCTCCCCCTTCATCAAGGTTTGATTCATAGACTATATAATTTTTACCTTGCTTTAACACCTACTAGTGGGTCCCTGTCAAATCCTTATGACCTCCCACTGGACCCAAATTTATTGATTGAGCTTTCCGGGGCCCCTATGTCAAAACCCAACCCTACTATTGGGTCTTCTTCCAAACCTAGACTTGTCCCCACTCGCTTTAACCCCATTAGAGAAGCGAAGCATAAGTCCTCTCCTAATCCACCTCTTAAGGATGTGGAGGTGTTGGAGTCAAATGAAGAGGAAGAGGTTTAGTATTCTGAGTCCTCTTATGATTTGAAATCCAACTGGTCCCCTTGGGCTTCATAGGAGGTTTCCCTCTTTCTCCCTAATCAATAGCATGATTCCAAGGATGGCCCCCTTACCTTGGAGTCTCTGATATGAAAGTTGGAGGATAATTTTGAGTGGCAAGACCTAGTGATCAAATGACTCTTATCACAATTCGACGTAGCTATCAGGAAGATTAATAGACTTGATGGAATGGTAGAGGTTGGGGTGAGAGAAGATAACTAGGCCATGGAAGAGAGGGATCATCTCATCTAGGAAGTGGCAAGAAATATGGCTGAGAAGTTAGAAAATTGGGAGAAATTTGAGGGGATGCTAAAGGAGCTTAGTGAGAAGATAACGCAAAAAGATGAAAACAAGATTGTTTTGGAATTGAAGAAAAACTAGGAGATCCTTAAGAGTAAAATTGAGGAGATGTTTAAGCAAAGCCAGGAGATGGTTTTGAAGAATTTGGCTTCTCTAAAAGCTATATAGGAAGAAATTGACTGCATGAAATACAAATGCAAGAGACATGTTTTATCCCCCTCTGCTTCGATGGTGCTCCCTACATCCATGTTCATAAACAAATCTAATTCTGGTACTCAAAACACTACAAAGGACTCTAATGAAAAATCCTCCTTTTCTAATAAATTTTTAGGTTTATGTAAGGATTGGCAAGAAGGCAATGCCTCTAGCCAATAGCTCATCTCTTTGTGGCTTTGGTAGTTGGCTAGTTCTATTTTGGTTTTTGTTGTTGGTTTTGTCTCTGGTCGTAATTTAGTTTTTGGTGGTTCTCTGTTGTTTATTTTTTATCATTTTGTCTTTAGCTAGGTGTGCACTTCTCGTGTGCCTTAAGTGGAGCTCTTTTTAGGTTATGTAATGGTACGGGCCTAATTCGCTTTTTATTAATCAAAACATTTATGTACTATTGTATGCATAATTAGACCCCTCTATATCTTTGTTCTTTGTGTACACTTCTACCAAGCTTAATTTTGTTATTTTCCTTCCCACTTTATATTCACAATGAACTTTGTTTCTTAAGTTGGTCTTGATCATGTATCGACGACAATATAATTAAGTCCAAATCTTTGTTTACTTTTAAGGAAACTTGCAGCCATCTTTATGACAATTTCCACATAACCCATTTAATATTTCAATCAAATCAACACATAGAAGCCACATGCAAAGAATAGACAATATACTTATGAAAATGTGATACAAGATATATCCTGGAAAAACCTAGCCTCCAAAAGCATCATCCACCATGTATTATCAGCAATGCATCCATTACAATACAACTATGGAAAGCCTTCAAAAACCCAACCATAACCAAGCACTCCATGTGACCAAGTATGAATCTACACATCCCATGCCATGCTTCCTCCTTCGCAAATGCTCGCTTGGCTAACCCAGACAACTACCCTTGTGGTTGCTTTTATAAACACAAGCTCCCAGAAAACCACCAAGTGGTATTACATCAAAACCATGTGATAATAAAATATAATATTTTTCCTACCTACCCTTGACCCACATTTAATATTGGGCACTTCATCACAATTACATTCTCCAATATTAAATAAATACAATATAATAATACCGATGTGTCAATACAACTCATCAAGTGGTTACAAGAATATTCCAAGGGAATCTCTATATGTTGTACGTCGATCTAGGTGCACTCCAAGGTGCAACAACACAATATGATATTACAATATAATTTCATGTCCACCTCACACAATAATAAAATAATAAAACAATGAAAAATAATTATGCAAGGTGTACAACACCATTTTCCCAACATATTTTAGTATGCCCTACTAGCGGTAGTTATCATATATTTATCCTCCCATTGTAGAAACGATTCTATAATTCATAAAAATATTCTATGATGTGTTATGCATGTTGAACATCATCACTCTTCTATTAGGGAAGTCATGTTGATAGTTTTTAGTGGTTTAGACTCGGTAATACATCTTTGATGGTTATGTTGAATGGGTTGTATATGGTGATGGACATACAAATTACATGTTGGTTTTATGTTAATAATTTATGTTCAAGTGGTATATGATGCTTTTTATAAATCAATTTCTAATTTGAGCCCAATGGTTATTTATTGCCATATGTTTTTTTTAGCCACTATGTTCCTATCATTATATCTCCCTCTCTACATGTATCTAAAATTAGATATCCCTCCCCATATGCAATTGTCATCAAATATTATGAATGATTTCTTATGTATAACATGTGTAACAACACATAGACGAGTTCTACTCAACTAGGGTCTTGAATCTTCAAGGGGTAGGTAAGTATATTTTAATGATAGTGTGGACTATGTGGCATTTTTATTAATAAAATATTATGAACTTGAATCAAATACATGATTCATGTACTCACTTAACTCACTATATGAAATATTATATATTTGAGGTACACTAGGGAGGATCCAAGTTCATTGAATTGCCTCACCATTATACAATATTCATTACAACATAATGAATGAAAACTCTACCATAATCAAGCAAACTAATAGACTCTTCCTCTTCAACTTGCATCTAAATCTCTTCTAAATCACTTTATACATAAAAAAGTTATTATAATTCACACTAAATGGAAAGTCGTCATATGCAACGAATTAATCTTCATCCTCACAAAAATCAAGAAATAGTCCCCCAAATTGTACTTCAACATCCATGGTATTACTAAAAAGAATACTCTAATATTTAAAGTTTATCCTATTTAATGCATTAATAAAATCCCCAATAAATCTAGTCATATATGGCACTACAAGTATTCTCTTATCTTCATGGATGTGAGCACATGTGACAAGTAATGTTGATTCAACTTGAGCACATATTTAAATTAGTTTCTCCAGTTGTATATAAGTAGAAAAGTGCTAGAATTAACATATAAATCCTTCTTGGATCAATCTTATATACTTAATTTGTGTAATTTCTTGTACTTGGCTTCAATAGAGGAAAATGAAATAGTTGGTTACTTCTTGTTGCTCGAACAATTATTGCTTAACCCTGTATTGAATGAATAACTAAATCTAGATTTTTCATCATGTGGATTATCTACCCCAGTAGAATCTAAATAGATTGTCAACTCAACATTCTAGTACTCAATAGAAAAAAATATAGTACCCTATAGGTATCAAATAACTCTCTTTTCTACTTTCTAATGAATCTAAGAGGTTTATCCATGAATTGGCTAAGTGTATTGATTGAATATGTGATAATAGATTTTATTGTGCTTAAGTGGTTCAAAATACCCACCATCTATCTATATAGTGTCCCATTTACTTCTTGATTATCATTATCATTAAAAAATATAACAATTATGTTAATGAAGTTGATATTGATTTACAATACTTTTTATTAATCCTTCAGATCATTTTTTTTACATACTTTGAGTAATCGAACTCTTACCATCTTGTCTCCATACTTCAATTACTAACCAATTATATATATTCCACCAAGATCCTTCATTTTAAATTCCTATGATAGATCTTTTTTTATTTCATCAATAAAGTATATAACACTTCTTGTTTTGATTAAGTCATTGACATAAACTAAATTCAAAATAGCATTTCCATATTCATTTTTCTTTCTGTACAAATTTGGATCATTCTTACTCTTGTAAACCCTTGTTGGAAGAAGTTATAAATTTTCACCTACCATAGTCTTGGTGTTTGTTTAAGACCATACAATGCATTAACCTACATATTGGATGTTCTTGTCTATTCTTTACAAAATATTTTGGTTGAAAAAGGTAAAATTCTTCTTTTAATCACCATTCAAAAAATTCTAACTCAACATCCATTTCATGTAGATTCCAACTAAACATTGCAGCAAAGTGCAATCATAAGTCTAATAGTGTTTAGAATAGCTACAAATACAAATATCTTCATAATCTATTCCTTCTTTTGGGAATATTCTTTTGCAACCAATCTAGATTTGAATTTGTCAATATTGTGAACACTAAACTTACATGACTTGTGAAGCAATTTTGCTAAGGTGTATACTTGATGAAATACAAGCAAGAAGTATTAACTAAAATCAAATATGACAATCAAATTTCAATTAAAGTGGCCAACAATATAATCTATCATGCAAGTTCAAAACACATTTAAACATAACATCATTTTTTAAGAGAAAATATTCAATAGCAAGACATAGAATTGATATATTGTAACACAAATGAATACATGGCTCATATATTTACTAAGCTATTGGGCAAGAAAAAAATTGAACTCAATAGAGATATACTATGAGTCCGTCAAAATTCAATTATTCATTAAGAGGAAGTGTGAGAATAAGTCATAACTAAATCATGAATATGTGTCAATATAGATACATATATGTCAATAGGTATTATAAAGGTGTCAATAGTCTTCATTTTTCTCATCAATCAACTATAATTAGTTATCAATATTTTTAACACAATTATAAGAAAGTTGATAATTATTTTATATCTATAAATGTGTAGATCATCATTGACGAATAATAACGAGTCTTTCAAGTATCCACAACCTTTGTATCTAAAGAAATCACTAGGCAAAATTTAATAATATGACTTTAAAGAATAAAGGGATGAATAACAAGAAAAGGATAACCCTTGTTTGCTGGTTTTGGGAGCCAGTTTAAAATCCTTGATGAAGATTAGGGGAGCCTTTCAAAACCCTATTATTTTGTAGGTTAAGGGAGCCTTGTAAAACCCTTGTTTATGTGTTAGGGACGTTTTGTGTCCTGTTTGTGGCTTGGCTGCTGGTACGCTGATTTTCTTTTCTTTTAGCAGCATTGTTATGTGGGTTCCAGATCCTGGTAAAATCTGAGGGTTTCAGGTCCCTTCAAAACCTGTGGGGTTTTGGGTCCCCTCAAAACCTGTTTACGAGGTTTCTGGTCCCCTCAAAACCTGGTTACCCTTAATCAAAAACACAAAAAGGATGACATCATTACAACTAAATTTAGAGACAACTAAAAGACACACATTTTTCTTTATAAATCAACAATATTGCATATTTATAGTTAAAAATGATTTTAAAACTTCCTATACATATGTTAGTAATCTGATAGCTAACTACAACTGATCGAAATCAAACTAGAAACTCAAATAGAACTCTACAATATGTATCGAAACATGTTCAATACTTGTTGATACAGATCTTTCACCAGCATAATTTAATTATTGTTGATTATTCTAAGTCCTACCAAATATTTCATAATAGTTGAACATTTCGTCCTTCGTACCTCCTTTTGCATTGCTAACACTATGTTCTTGCAGTCACTGAAAACTGATAAATTGAAGAGGAATTTGATGAGAAAACAATCCACCACTTCCAAAGAAGAAGAAAAACTTATACTAAGTAGAAAAATCAAATACACTGAATCCATAAAAAATTAACCTGTTGAGCTCTTCGCCGGTAATATATGAAACATTTTTTTTTTAGGTGCCTGGCAATATTGAATGAATGCTTTGCCATATTGGATAAAACTCCACATCATAAAAAATGGGAATAATCTTAGCTTTTCTCTGCAACAAGTCGACGTCCGACTTAGTGTCTCCTATGATAATGATACAAAATCTGATTGTAACACCACAAGTTGCCTGTATAAAATATAAGATATTTTTATAATGGGTGACAAGTGCAGGCATAAATTATTAGGGTTTGCAAAATTTGGCAGATACGAAAGTGTAAGATATTATACAAATTTGTAAGATGCTTCAAATTGCGACATCAGGGAGGAACCTTCACGTAATTTTCAATGTGTTGGATGATGTGGAAGGTGGTCCATGAGCTTTCTTAATTATGCTAATAACTCAAGATATTCTTTTCTCAATGTTGTTAATGAAGAGTGTTATTCTCCTCAACAAATTACTTAGATGTATGAAATATAAAAAAATAAGTGTTTTGAAAATAGAAACAAAAATGAATAATATTGTATTGATAGATACATTCGCATTATAGTATATTATTAGTCTTTTTTCAAGTTTTTTTAATGTTTAATAGAATATAATTTATTGATAATTAAATTTTTTTTATCAATTTTTTATTTAAATGAATTTGATCAAAGTTGTAATTTTTTAATTCTAGAATTTTTTTTTTATTATAGATTGTTAACAAAAGTATATATAATACGAGGTGAAAACCATCACCCTAGAAACATCATCATGTCTACATTGAACACAACATAGTCAAAAGCTATACAAAAAAAATGATTAGGTCTTATTATTAAGAGAAACTATTAGCACCAATATCAGAACAAAAGATCAAAATTAATGTCATAGAAGTAGCATGTGAAAGTCCAGCACTACTTCAAGCAACATATTCTTTTGTTGTTGGATTGATGCATGTCACACTCAAAAGTGCTAATCACTAGAACAACTAACTCTTCAATATCCAACTAGTTCAAACTTGACATTATAGAGTTAACTTTCTGAAAATTTTCAAGCATGCTAATCTTATGTTTCTTTATATGATCCCTTTATATTTGCAACTCTTTCTCGTTCAATTTGCTTCTATCTTGAGGCCAAAATACTTTCCTCTCACTTATTTTTTATATACCATGCCAAGTCCTAAAAAAATCATAAACCTATCTTTCAAGATTTCTAGGATCATAGAATCCTACATCAAATTTCCATGATGGGTGAACTCACATTGTGATTCTATAAGGTATCTTCTTTTTCCCTAGAAGGTATGAACCTTGATGTGGGGTCATGTGAAAAGATGTGCTATATTCAATAAGCTACACATGTTTCAATGCATGTGTAGTCAATGTTGTTCTTTTTTTTTTCTCTTTTATCATCTTTATAATCTATTGGCGATTTGAATTGTAGATCCCAAATCCCTAAGGTCGGATAATCTACTAGGTGCTAGGAGCATCAAACTTGGGAAGATCACCACAAACCTATCTTCAAGTTAAGTAACATAAACCCAATTGTTCAGGTGGTTAAGTCCTTTTAACTCTACAAGACAGAGGATTTATCCAAGGTTCTAACATGATGATTGAAAGTATAATTGAACACTTCCTTTAAAGAACAAATTATACCCATTACATAGTATATCCAAATACTAGTGTCACAATATACCTTCATGCTAGTTTGGACATAAAAATATTAACACCTTTTTAAATGAATTATCTACCACATAAACATGTTTAAGAATGTGTTCTATGATAATATTTGTGTTCTTATATGCATTCAAACACGACAATAAAACACACAAACTTATGAACTCAAAATATATTTAAGTTTTATTAAATAACTATGTAAAGGATTATGAGAGAGTAAGCTAGTCATAGACTAGTTCCATTATCCATTAGAAATATAGTATCTAAATTTAATTAAACATGTAATAAATGAAAATAAGGTAATGCCTTAATCAAGGCACCACAAAAGGTTATGCCTTTCAAAATGCACATGCATGTTGTGATATACGTATACATTCAAAAAAAAAAAATTATTTATAGTATAGTAAGTGAATATACTTGTTAATCCAAGAATATGCCCATATACTTCCTTTATTATGATGAAAAAATACCTTACAAAGGCTTTACAAGGATTTTACACAATTCTAGCTGAAAAACTTAATAACATATATATCAAAAAATGCATACCATACACAAGGAAACACTCAACTAATGTTGGTTCTACCTTTTATCATTTAATCTTTAATCTTCAAAATATGTTTTTAAAAGTTTGGGTTAAACCTAGATCACTACAATACAAAAATAGCTACACACGAAACTATAAATTGAAACCCTAGGGATTCTTTTATCTCTCTAATATTGGCTTTGTAACTACTCTCTTATAAATGTATTTCCCTCTTTGTGAATACTCTCTTATAAATACTCCATGCAAATCTCCACACACTAAGCTGAGACCCATAACAATATCCCAACTTGTCATCGATAGCATATCTAGACCAAAAACATGATCAAAATAAGATAAACCAATAGGACACATTGAACCATAACTGAATAAATCACACTCAAATCAACATAACTCACTTGTGAAGTACTAACACCACAATAGGATCTTATTGAGAACATTGTAAGAATCATATAATCACACTCTCTAAACTGCGACATAAACTTCAACATGTCTAGAGGCCGTCAAAGACTTTTCAGACCAGTAGATGATAGACACACTTCCTATCAGAAAGTAGTAACAACTAACTTAAAACCAATCCAACCTATCTATAGATGATGGGATATGCAACTCTCAAAGTGATTAACTTCAAGGACCAAACCAACCTTCACTCTACATCACTTTACTAACGCTCTAGTGAGATAGGGGATATAAATGATGAAACTAAACAGACAAGCCGCAAAACATTCTGAATGACCTTTGCTAAGTCTATGCTCTCGGGGTGAACTTGTAGAACTAGGACACCAACACGACATGCTAATGTCCTATACAGACAATGTACAAAAGTCATACAATGAATATAGATATAACAACAATATTAAGCTAAAGACACTACATTAAACAAAATAACCAATACAAAATTATAGTAGCTTAAAGAAGACAAAGAGGGATAAAAAAGGCTCACAACCGGTCCATGAGTGAAGCCTCCAGCAGAGTGACCTTCCTCCCTTGATAACAAACCTGCACATAGACAAAAGAAAAATTGTTGGGGCTGTGTTAAGAGGTATTCCTCAATTGGACCCTTGTTTTGGTATTTCCACCTCCACAACCAACCAAAATAATAGCCATGGATAAAAGAAAGATGATAAAGAAACAAGTAGATAATAGATAATCCTGATAGAAACTAATGGATGTGGAATTATGGAATGCAGATGAATGGAAAGAGAAGAATCCCCTTCAACACCTGAGAAACCATCAATCGATGGAATGAATTTGAGCACCAAGATCTTCTCCAAAGCTACAATAATGGCAGACATTGAATGCTAGAAAAAATTATTAGACTACCAAGATCTCCAAAAATCTCCAAATGATCTAGAAGACCAAAAATAAGCCTCCATGAATGAGATATAAAGCCCAAGAAAGAATCTTGTTGTCGGTGACTATGGACAAAGGCGTTACAAACTCTTCCAGGCACATGCGTAATGCTCAAATGGTGACCTGCAGGCTGACATATTCATGGGATGCTTTCACAACATGCAAATGTCTTCGCGATGCACTAGAGTCCATAGGTCAAATGATCGACATGATCGGGAAAAGGTCAGATTCTAAGCTAACAAGGAAATTCATGTGGACAAAAGGAAAAGGAGAAGAAGAATGACTCCAATCGACCTAAAGTGAAAGTGCTAATGTGGCATAAAATTGTATGGAGTGTACTTTACGATGTTATATTTTTTCCCCACTTTAGTGAGCATATCATTATCAAGAGATATGAAGCTAAAGTAGAGAGATATTACCGAGATTGAAAAGGGGAAGCATAATTAGCTCATTGAACAACGTTGCCCCCAATGAGATAAACTTGAAATTGTGCTAGATTTTGCTAGGTTGTCTCATCACAAACACATTAGCTATAGACAAATGTGTTAGATGAGAGATTGAAAATAAAGTGACTAGGCACGAAGTAGACAAGATAGTGTAATAGAAATAGATCCCACTTAGTGGAGGAGAACCCCTATTATGAAAGATACAAGATAGCGTTGGTATGGGTAGCAAGTTTTGTTATTCTAGATAGCCATATGATTAAGCAAGATTTTGTCGACATGGGTAGCAAATTGTGTTATGCTAGATAGCCATACGATTGGGCAACTATAGATTGGTTTGATGAGTAGTGAATTAGCCCCCACATAAAACAAAAATATAAATAGATTAGTTGGTTTGGCCCCAAGAAAGGCAAAAAAGATAAATAGATCAATTGTTTTGGCCCCCACCAAGGCAAAAAAGATAAATAGATCAAATGGTTTGGTCCCCATCAAGGCAAAAAAGATGCCAAGATAAATAGATGCAAATGCAACCATGTCAATATGATAGCCCCCCCTTAGAATGGTATGCATGAAAGGCATGCCAGTCTAAGGAGAAGAAATGATGTGTCGTGTCAACATAGAAAGATGTTTTCATGGAATGCCACCTTTAGCTGATGACACATAAGAACCTCAACCTTGACAATAAATGCAATAACATAGGGGGATCTGATTATTTGGTGTCAGAACCCATAGTAGTAAGATAAAAAAAAAATAGTATAGTAGCATATGGGTATTTCATCACAATGGAAAAGTTCTTGGATCTGAGGAAGGAGACATGAAAACAAAGATAAAAATAAAAATTTGGGTCAACATGGAAGAAGGCTTGAATGCCCCCAATGCTTTGCATCATCCCGAATGTTGAAAAGAAAGATACAACAAAGAGAAGAAAGAGATTAACAAATAGAAGAAGTACGATAGAAAATCTCCTATTTCCAGGAACCTACAAAGCAACCTGATTCCTTGAGAAGATCATAATAGATAAAGATAATCAACCTCCAGTTGCCAAGCACCAACTAAGTAACGTGGGTCATCTGAGAGGGAACAAACATGTAAAGCAAGCATGGGGGAAACAATCATGCACATTCTAATGCTACAAGATAAGAAGGGTATTATCCTAGAGGTTATCCCTTAGGAGATCATCGTCCTCCCAGTCTAGATCAAACAAGGAAGGAGGATGATCCCAGAGAGGAACAACCAAAAGGGAAATATCATGTGCCTCATCGGTAGCTAGAGAGAGGGATGAGGAAAATTCAACATCTAGGTCCACAAGCTCAAAAGATGCAAGAGTCAACGATCAGGTGAAGACCATAGACAACGCAGAGATATCCTCCAAAGAGTCAAACAAGCATGCCTCTATAGAGGAAGTAGGTGATTCAGTTCAAGGAATTGATATAGGAGTTGGACTGTTGGCCTCTGCAAAAGGGGCAGTGACAAACTCGGGAGAAGGCGAGACTCTCTCAACAACACAAATAGAAATA
Source organism: Cryptomeria japonica (assembly GCF_030272615.1). Classification (NCBI taxonomy): domain Eukaryota; kingdom Viridiplantae; phylum Streptophyta; class Pinopsida; order Cupressales; family Cupressaceae; genus Cryptomeria; species Cryptomeria japonica. Next base: position 136,134,203 of record NC_081405.1, on the reverse strand, counting down.
GGTAAAGAAATAGACATTGAAGTGGGAAAAGAGATGGGTGAGGAAGATGGCTGAGCTGATTTGCACTGATGAAACTATAGAATGGGGCCCTACTCAAACTTGCATTTAGGCTATGTAGGATGCACAGGCCACCTGTCAACCGTAGCAAGTTGGAGAACCCTAGGAAAGCTCTGATGAACAAGTAGTTTTGAAATAGGAGGATCAAGAAAAGTAGCAAGTTGGAGAACCCTAGGAAAGCTCTGATGAGAGGCAGCTCTAGGGACGACGCAATGAAGACTTGCACCTGCTTAGGGGGAGGTTCGTCAAGAGTCCTAAAAGAAGCCAATAACAACACCAAAGATGATGCAAATGTTGTAACTTTCAAAGGAATAGGAGCAGACACAACAAGAACAGATGTTGAAGGCACACCTCTAGTTTGCAAGGCAGGGTCACATTCCCAAGTCGTTGCCCATCGATGACACTTACGCTCACATGCACGCTGATTACAATGAAGATGGATACTAGGGGTTGAAGCCCTGAAAGGGTCAAGAGATTCATGCTCAATAGGAGAGTCTTTTGAGACCGTGTTTTGCATGGGAGAAGGTCCCACTGATGGAATAGGAGGTGCCCTTGAGATAGGTGCTATATTCACAACGATGGGCGTCCTACCTATCTTCACTCAAAGAGTAGATGGAGGAATAGGGGGGTGCTCTCAAAGGCCGTAATTAGGAGAATTTTTTTATGAATGAGCATGAGGGGAGTGCTTCCTTTTCTCATATTGAATTAGATAGGGGATATCTGTCAGGATCAGGAGCTCGAAGGGAGGGTGGGCCACAAACTTTGACAGCGTGGGTGTTTTTCCTTTTTCTGTAGTAGGTGCAGTCATAGGATGGAGGATACTATTGAAGGTTGTGTATTCTTGGGTGTATGAGGAGGTCTACTCGAAGGAACAGGCTTAACCTCAGCCCCTGATGAAGAAGGGGCAGAAGCACTACTCGCTCCAACACATGAATGGATAAATCAAAAGTTGATATAGAAAGAGGCAACTAATAGCTAGGATGAACCAATTTAGGAGCCAAATCCCCCATTTTATATTCATAATAAGCTCTATAAATTAAGTCACCATGGGGAAGCATAGGCCCAATCAGAAGAGGCCAAAAATGATCTTCTAAAAAATCCCCATGGGCTACTAATGGTCAATATCTAGTATCCTAGACAACATGCCCTGAACCTTCATGAGGAAAATTTAAGCACTTATGAATCATTAAGGGGACTACATCCATAGATACCAACAAGAGAATACCTAGTCTAGCTTGAGAGAGGTCTGATTTAGGAATGATGACAAACGTAGTTGAAACGGCCTTGGGTCCCATGATGACTATCAAGGTGATACTACCCAAAGGGGAAGGAGACAACCCATTATACATTCTCAATTTAGCATGACACACATCATATCTTGTCCTATGCCATCCATTTACAAAAAAAATATTCCTCTGTGATGACATTGACTTTGCACGAAGGATCAACCATTACACCAATAATAGTTTGACCATTGAGCTTCGCATGGATGTACAAAGGAGTAGGCTCTACACAATATGGGGCATCCAAAAGGGTGAATGATATGTTAGAGAATTTCATCTTCTAGCTAGGAGGTGATATTGGACTAATAGTGACCATGTTAATTGTGATGGTGAAAAATTAGCATTTCCACCATTAGATGTATGAAAACTGCTAATTTTTACTTAAGATCATTACATTAGGGAAAGATAGGAATTAGATAGATCTACATTTTGATATGATTACAAGGGTGTTTGGAATGTACCCATCTTTTTCCCTTGAGTTGAATTGATTTGTTGACTTTGCTAAAATTAGGGTAAATGGACTTAAATTGAGGTAAAAATGTGCCAACAATGAGCTACATTCATCGAATAGAGCCACAAACCTAGATCTGAAGATTGTAAGAGTATTCAGACCTGTTCCCAGAAGGAGCTCCTAATTTTTTAGGACCGATATGATGGTTTCTTTGGTCCTTTGAACTTTCTAATGGGGGAATGATTTGTCTCTGTAAATAAAGCTTATCTTGAAGATCACAGATCCGTACTTGTTTCCTACATAAAGAAAGAAGGGGAAATAGGTTGGGAATATTTGGTCCTTCAAACTTTCTGCACTCTAATGGGGGAATGATTTGTCTTTGTAAATAAAGCTTATCTTGAAGATCGCAGATCCATACTTGTTTCCTACATAAAGAAAGAAGGGGAAATAGGTTGGGAATAGGGGTTTGCATAAGTCAAACCCCAGTTTAGGAATTAACCTTGAATGAAATGTTGTAAATACTGAAATAAATGATGGAAAGATATATACCTCAAATTTGCAATGACTGATAATGATGCTTTGCTTCTTGAATGTAATCACATATGTTGTATGAAATGGCATGAACATAACAAAACCCTGATCACACACACATGTTTGCATATGAAAGTTATAATTTTCTCCACAATTATTGAATGAAGAAAATCGAGCCTTGAAGACCATTGGAAATGCATGATGATGGACACTTCAATTCTTGAATGGTTGATTGCTTGGATGTGAAGACTTCAGTTGAAATGAATTGATTAATGTCTTTATATATGAGGATCTATGTCAATTTACCGATTAGGTCAACCTCAAATGGTCATATTGAGCCATCGACTTCATTTCCTACCAGAGAAATGGGTCTCATCCTCTCCTTGAAAATTGGACCCCAAAGAGGGGGACCAAAGCACTAAGCATTCTGGTCTTGGACCTGGGCATTAGTGGCACCTTGGTTCTCCTCAATTAGGGACCAAAATCATTGCCCAAGGAGGATGATCCAACTCTAGAGGGTCATCTGGCCAGTGTATAAGGCATAAAGGTTGGAGTTAAGGCACTGAAAGGACACAGATTGAAGGTGAGGGGGGAAGGCACTAAAGTAGGGGCACAAATATTAGGTGTAAATTATCCTAGTGACAATTTATGATGCTACATTAATATAAGGGCCCTCATTTGATGTTGTATCCATAGATGATGTAGAGATGAAGTTGGGTGACTGCAATGGAAAAGGATCCTTATAAATTTTTAAGTCACTATTTTTTTTATCAGCAGATTTATTAGACATATGTTTTCTTTCACCCAACTTAATAGCTCCACTATCAATGCGGTCTTAGACTATGTGTCTAAGACGATAACAATATCAGTATCATGTCCGATCACACGGCGATATTGACAGAATTTTGACCATCATACCAATGAGGGTATGGTCTGTTGCTAGGCAACAGTCTAATCTCTAGAAGGGTTATAAGGTTATCCTTTAATGATTTTTGCATTATGCTCAGATAGGAGTCATTCAATTTGGTGAAGACCATATTACGTTGTGGTTCCTATGCAACAACTATTGATGGTGTAGCTATGACATTAGCCACAAATTTTTTCTTTCTATACCCTTCCATGGACATACCCCCAAAAGCACCAGTACAAGAGTTCAAAGCAAACTCTCTGAACTGAGTTATCATATGTTGGTAATCAGTGTGCAAAACACAAGCTAGAAAATGTTTGGTATCGATTAAGGGACAATTTCTCCCTCAATGTTAGCAGCAGATTTTTAATAAATATTTGTTACAAGTTACTATTTAGCAAGTCAAAGGGGATTTTGGTAGAGATAGATTAGTATCATGAAATAAAATCTGTAACCTTCTCATTTGGATTTCGCTTAAATTGAAAAAGGTCTAGGATGGTGAGCCTACTACCAATGTTGGCCTGCAACCATTTGAGAAACAATTCCATAAGTTGATCAGATGTTTGGATGGAATGATCAGGTAATGAGTTGTACCATTCTAACATAGTTTTGTTGAGGGAACAAGAGAGAAGCTTAAGCAAGATGAAATATAAACTATGATAATCATTACACATGGTCATGAATGAGTCAATATGCACATTAGGATAGCTATCTCCATTGAATCAATCAAACTTCAATACTTTAGCCCCTTGGGGAAGGATAGTGTTAAGGATGGTCAAATTGAATGAGCTCTTCCGGTAATAATTATATACAGAAGAGTGGCTAGAGATGGATGCAAGATTTGTGAGTTGTTGCAAGATAGGATTTTAAGGTGGAGGAGCACCACGTGTGCCACCACCTCCACCAATACTAACATGAGGACCAGTACCACCACTAGGGATAGTGTTACCACCTATGCCAACACTGATAGAAGTGATATGAGCCACAGTGGAAGCAATAGAGGAGCTGTTAGAAATGCCTGTGTAACCAAGGGAATGGTAGAAGCATTGATGCTAGGGATAGTGGGTGTTGATTCAACCATGTGTATTGTCATCCCAAGTATATAAACACCAATTTCAAAACTATAGGTGTCAAACTAATTGTCTTGGGGAGGAGTACCTGCTAGGGGAACATGACTAATAACAATCAAAGATAGTTCCCTCAACATCTCTAGGCCTCTTCTATCTGAAATCAACATGTCTCTTAAAGTATTCACAACATTTTTAGCTTGAGGGAGGATATTTCCTAATTTAAGAAACCTTTGAAATATCTCAAGTTCTCATCTAATAAATGAATCTAGTCAAACTCAATAGTGATAGTGAAGTCATGATCAATAGAAAGAGGATAAGACGAGGGAGAGCTCGTCAAGGTGTTAAATCAAGAATTAGATTGTGAAATAGATGGAGAAAAACCCCCTGTCAAAATGGTCCTAACAAGGTGAGAAGCCATGAAGTCATTTGGATCGGGAAGTGGTTCATTATACAATGGACCTAGCCGAGGAGGACTATAATGATTTAGAGGAATTCTCTTCCTAATAGTCCTTCTTAGAACAGCCCCTGTGGCAGTCTGGGTCGTAAAGCTCGTAGACAAGATCTATGAGGGTACTATAATGGTCTTACAACACTTGGTGATAAAGGAAACTTTGTTGAAATTATTTTATACATATATACATATATATATAGATATATAGATATATATATATGTGTATGTATGTATGTATGTATGTATGTATATAAGTTTTATAACCACACATACACAAATGAGGAATTAAAAATGAAATTGTTTCATTTTGGGTTCACCAAAATGTAGAGGATGGGATTTTCTACTGTCAAAGTGATGAAATTCAAGGAAAAAAACCAACCTTCACTCTACCTCACTTTACTAGCACTTTGGTGAGCCAGGGGATATAAACTATGAAACTGAACAGACAAGCCACATAAATTTCTAAACAACCTCTGCTAATTCTCTATTCTCGGGATGAATACGTAGAACTTGGACACCAGTGTGATGCACTAACATTTTGTATGGATAGAGTACCAAATCCATACAACAAATGTGGATATAAAAAAAATATTAAGCTAAAGAAACTATACTAAACGAAATCACCAATACGAAATAATAGCAACTTAAAGTTCAGAAAAAGATGAATTAGGAAGGCTCACAACCAGGACCCATGATTGAAGCCTCCAACAGAGTGATCTTCCTCCCTTGATAATGAACCTTCACACAGATAAAAGGAAAATTATTGGGGATATGTTAAGAGGTCTTCCTCAATCAGACCCCCATTTTGGTGTTTCCACCTCCATAGACAACCAATATAATAGCCACAAATAAAAGAAAGATTATAAAGAAACAAGTAGATAATAGATATGCTTGATAGAAACTAATGGATGTTGGCATTTTGAGTTTGTTGGCAATTTGCATAGAGATTGCATTAATGATATGTTGTCATTGATGTCAATTGAACCAGTAATGGTATTCATGTTATTGCTGATATTGTTGTTTTTGATATTGGCTAGTAACTGATAAGGAAGAGCTTTGTGGAAGATGTTGTAAACCGGTATGAAAAGTTTGTGAGTTGAACAGGTGAACCGGTGTAAAGGGTTAAACCTTTCTATGTAATGTAACCAGTAAACCCTATCAGTTTTCTAAACCCTAACCGATCAAGTTTGATGGTTTATTATCTGATAAGCAGTAATGATGGAGACACATGTGATCATTGTATGAGGATATATTCATATTGTTTTGGCACGTTTATTTCTTGTCTAGGGAAGGAGAAAAGTGGATTACATCTAATGCACAATGCATGGTGAGTTACAAAGTCCGATGAAGTGGTGATCATGGAGCGGTTGGAATTTTCTTGAAGAATGTGAAGAGATTGTCATGATTTCTAATGGTCAAGATTGTACTGACTTGTTTGTAATCTCGATGATGAGAATTAGGTTTTTGTTGTGTTACCGACCTAATTGATTTGTATTTAAGGTTGATGAAGTTGTTTGTAAAGTTTGTTGGCAAGATTGATAGAAACCTGTTGATTGTGTAGTTGCCTAACCAATGAATGGATCTACACTTTGAGTGAAGGAAGATTGAAGCTTAGAAGGATCTGATCAAGCAAATGTAGTGCTACTCAAACAGATCAAGAAAACCTGTTGTTTTCTAACAATTACAGTAGAAGTGAAATCCCTTAACCGGGTAAGCTCTAACAAGGTGGTCCATTAGCTTGGATTCTTAAATCCTCCAGCGAGGTTACTCTTAATAGGGTATTGTGCTTTTCATCAAGGCATATTTGTAAATCCCTTAATCGGGTGATTCCTAACCGGAATTAGTTCTTAACAAGACTTATTGTAAAGATTTAACAAGCTTGGCTCCTAACAGGGCGAACTTCAGAAGAGTTCAGATAACTATCCTTGTGAGCCTCATCTCACCGTGGTTTTTACCTATTTGGGTTTTCCACGTATAAACATTTGTGTCAAGTGGTGAATGCTTTTGTGGTTGTGATCTTATTTGTTGATTCGGTTAACTTCTGATAAGGCATGCTAAGTAGAAGCATTGAGAGTTGAATATGTTGAGTTATGATTAAGCATTGTTGATGTTTACAAGATGGAAGTTGTTTACTGTTAAAGTTGTCATATTAGTTAAACCAGTTGATGTCAAGTATTCTTATGAATATTGATCTTGACTGAGATATGTTTCCTTTGTTTGACTGAGTTTGAGTTTGGGAACTTTCTATTAGTTTTTAAATGTACTAATTCACCCCCCCCCCCTCAACTCCAACAAAGTTATAATGTTTTATTATAAGTATCTAGAGTGTCTTGGGTGCCAAAAATTAAAAAGAGATAAGATATCTATGCCTTTCATTGAAAGGAAAACACCAAAATATGTTTTTTCATGGGATTTTAGGTTTGTTGGTCATATGGCATGGAAAGAACCTTCATTTGTGGTGTATAAACAATATTTTTTTCTCTAGCTTGGCATATTTGAAAGGTTTGTTAAGAATATTGGGTACATTGAAGAAGATAATGGATAAATTTCACCATGTTGTAGAGCAAACACAAGGGTTGAGGACATGAAGATGATATATCTCTATTCAAGATGTGTTGATGATAATGATGATGTCAAGGTATTTAGTTTGTAAAAATTATGAATTCCAAAATTTTATGACAATAAACACCAATATTAGTCCATAATATCATGTTGCTAGGATTGATCATGTAGATAGATATGATAGTTTAGGAAGCTACAAAATCCTTGACAATTTTTTTGGTCATTTTGCTAATCATGGGTTCAAAGGCTTTACTCATATTCCATTAGGTTACTCTCCTCTTGATGCTTCTACATTTAACTCCTAGGGGGTGGTATCCATATAGATGGTTGTTTCAAAAAATCCCTAAACTTAACAAAAAATAATACTAATCTCTCACAGGAAAGTACTTTCCATAAACCCCTTGAATGGTATTCTCAAGCCTCTATATTTAGATTATTTTCCTAAATACATTTGAAATTTTAATTACATATTTCCTCTATTTCTTTTGATAATTATTTCCTAAATCCACAAGTAAGTGATGGTATTCATAGCATTTTCCTAGGAAGATATCATTGCACAATAGAGAGAATTTCAAGGTTTCATCCCAAGTTGACAAGAATGGAAATGTATTTGAAACTACTAAGGAGAATATGGGTGACTATGATAGTTATGAAGAAATGTTAGCTAGGTTGTTTGATAACATACTTGAAAGTCCTTTTTGTCCATGAATAAATTTGAAAGGAGTAGTTGAAAATGGTGTAATTTTGGGTTCTATAAATAAAATCCTTTCATATAACAATGAGAAAATCAAAATAGGCCAATGCCATTATCATCAAGAAGAGTGCTAATTTATGACAATCCATAATAGTTATAAACATGGAAGGAAAGGGACTATGCTATAGATAATTTCATAGTGATGTGATAAACCCTTTGACATAAGTTGATTGGAAGGTTATTGGCACCAAAAGCCACCTTTTTAATCTATACAAAACATCACCTTGCAAATTCACAAAAGGGTGTTAAATAATGATAAGAGAAGTCTCCTAAGTTATGATGAAGGGTTTGTGCTATATTTGGAGCTCCATAAAGTGGTGATGTTTGGGGTACGAAGAGACATATATTAATTTTTTATTTCCCTAAAAAACACTAGTTTATTTTTTTCTTGGAATATAGACTAGTAATGGACATTAAAGCTCATGTATGGAAATGGTATAAAGGGTTTAATTCAAGCTGAAGGGAGAATCACATCCCTTTAATAGATAGTGAATACATTAAGTAGAAGTGAAGGATAGTCTACTTTAAGTAAAAATGACAAGGAAAGTGGTCTTAAGGCATAAAGGAACATTCAAACAAGTAGATGATCATCAAGTTGAGGACAATAATAAAAATTAGGAGTATCAAAGGAAATGACAAAGATATAAAATAGCATGGGCAATATACAATTCTAAATGAATTTTTATACCAAACAAAATTGAAATGAGAGTTCACAAGTGTAGCATGAAAAAAAAAAGTAGGCATGACAAGAATTAAAAGACAAATCCCTTGAGATAAAATATAGAAAGAGAAATCTTTTTAAGTTGACATAAGGGAAAATATATAGTCTTAAAATCATGCTACAATAGAGTTAATGGTGTGTGACTATGCAAAATAGACAATTTTTTAAACATGTTCAAAAGAACCTTGAGGTCACACATGCAAGAGGCAAGTTATGATGCATAATAGGGTAGGGACATTACTATCAACAAAAATGCATAGTCATAATTGTACTATTTGTGAGAGCATCATGATGGTGAAACAATAGAAAAAAGAAAAAGACACCGACTCTTCATGCATGATAGAAAGGTAGAAAATGGGTCAAAATCACATATGACTAACTTTATGACTTTATGGGTCAAAAATCAATGATATGGACTCTAGATGGCAGGGACCAAGCTTGAGTTGGATGAGGTCAAGAAAACCCAGTAGGCCCTTAACAAGAAAATTGAGAAGGTCCCTGCCTCCCTATAGGCTATTCATGATGAGATGGAAAGAAGGGAAAATAAAAGAAAACACAGGGAGTCCCTAGTCATGAGATTTTGTGCTGCAAATTCCTTGGTTAAAGCCACCCTTGACTTTGCGTTGGTCTTCTCTGCCTTTGGGATAGGGTCGAGTAAAAAGTTTCTTTTTCTAATAAAGTTCTTAATTTGTGCCACGATTGGCAGGAAAAGGGTACCCACATGTAGTAGACCATCTCTTTGTGTCTGTGTTGGGTGGTTCTTTTGAGTTTTTGGTTGTTTTTGTTCTTCTCTATTTGTTGGTCTTTTAGTGTAGTTGTTGGCTCTCTATTCACTTTGCTATGTTTTGGTGGGTTTTTTTTTGTTGGCTATGCATCCCTCATGCGCTCTTGGTGTTGCTTTGTGGATATGTAATGATACAAGCTTATCCTATTTTTATTAATCAAAACCTTATGACTTTTAAATGAGTCCTAACCCATTATCCTATGACCTAAGACTTTAGGAGAGGCATTATAAAGTGAGAATGACAAATTAAACTCACTTAAAATTTTGGAATAGAAATTAAATTCACACTAGACTCCTAAGTGTTACATATGATCATTTGACTCCCTCATCATCACATTTGCATGCACTTTACAACACAACATCATACTTCACAACTAAAAGGTAAATTTAATAGTATTTATATTTTTTCACATCATAGGATATAAATGTGAAATAGAAGACCTTTACCTCCCCAAATAGGCTAGTTCAACTTAATTGGCTTAACACAATAGATCATTATGTCAAATCTTTGATCTGATTGGCCACGAATGCTTTCATACTCAATTCCAAATATTCGAAAGACATGATACTTCCATAGCTAAAGCAAAGGAACGCCAACATATACACAATCACATACATCGTTTCTAACTAACATATCTAGGTTTATTTCCATTCATAATAAAATTCCATTCAACAGTTAATGTATTCATAAGCTAGGTAATTAGGATTATCTAAAAGATAAACATATTTAACCCTAATTCATCAAATTAAATCATACATCACATTATAATACAAAATCATCAAATAATCATAATAAAATGTCCACAAAGATTATAGCATTAATATCTCATGATAATGATAAAATCATCCTAAATGTTCTTTCCTATAAATTGATAGATGAACTAGAGGGTGGGTCTCACAACTTTCTCCAAGTGCATTTTTTTTCATCATACATTTTCAATTGAAAATTCCACAAGAAAATTAAAAGTGAACATGTAGTCTTATATCTTGTAAGTATTTAAATATATATGTACTATCTTTGAAATGAGCACACTAAATTCCACCGTGTTGTGAATCATATTCACATGACATCCTCTTAATGAATTATGTATATATGGAGATTGAAATAATAGTATAAATGATTAGTCCTCCAACAACAATAAAAATTATTTGAGCTTGCCACTTGCACAACATATCATCATATATCCTAAATATTAAATTACCGTCATGGGCCTAGATGATCACCAATAGACACACACACACACACACACACACTTGTACCACCTAATAGAAATGACCAATATACATTTAATCTATAATAATTGTCAATATATGATAGATAGAATCACCAACAAAGTCCTAGCCAAATGTAAAGTGAATGAGACCATAGGAGGTGTGAAGACTATATATTGCAAATGCTATAAACTATCCTCATAGCTCTATCTATTGACATAATAAGAACTTTCTACCTAGATTTGTTAGGATCCTCTAAACATCCTATTCACCACAAGAGAACAACTCACATTATATATGGTATCACATTATGCATATAAATAAAGCTTATAGGGTTGTACCACCTAATGGCCCTATCTAATGGATACAATATTGTTGCAATAGTATGCATGGAGAAATAAAATGAAAAGTGGCACACTAATGATTACTCAATGAAAATGAATCAATACTAGGGGCACTAACATACCAAAATAAACTCTAACACCTTAGGGAAATTTCAAAGATAGTCCTAGATCACATCCATAGCTATCAAGAACTTGGAATCATCTGTATGTATAATTTAAGCTATGCAACATCAAACTATTAGCATATAAAACATATGATCATAATTTAGCTAATGAGAGCACATTATCATTGATCTCACATCCTCAAAGCTTATGATATCAAATGATCACAACCGAGATAATAGGAATACATTATTATAGCTCAAGAAAAGCACAGGGGTTGAACAATTAACATAGATTTAGGAAGGAAGAAAAAAGAGAGTTTGAATTAAGATTAATAATTGTATTCAATGGGGTCAATTGAATACTATTTTTCCCATTCATGACTAATATCTAGGCACCATAGAGTACATCAAAAGCCAAAAAATGGGGATGCACGACTTAGTGTCGATTGGGTTTTTCTTCCATAAAAAATTAAACAACATTAAATGTGCTCCCCTCTTTTTTTGAGTTTTGTTAAATATCTGATAAATACCATTAGTAGAAACTTAGTATAAATTATTCAATAATTTAAATATTTATTCGTACAACACAAACAGACATATACATAAATTTACATATACATATACATATGCATATACATATACATATACATATACATATACATATACATCACACACATCACACACACACACACACACACACACACACACACACACACACACACACACACACACACACACACACACACACACACACACACACACACATACGGAGAGAGAGAGAGAGAGAGAGAGAGAGAGAGAGAGAGAGAGAGAGAGAGATTCACTAAATTTGAAGTTTGAATGTGTGAATTATAATTACATATATATGTATGTTTGTGAAATTATATTATTCACACATCAACATTTCAATTGATATATTAGAAAAAATCTAATATGTACACAAATATATAAATGTGTTAAGAAAGTTGTATTTAATCTTATCTTATATCTCATATATCAAAGAGTTAATTGAGACCTAATCCTTATAACTTTAATCTGAAAACCACTTATAATTTTTTTAATCAAAAATTATAATCAATATTACAGTCAATACTTTGTGCATTTATTATCCATTACATTTACTATTTTATTTAGATCAATTAAGAGTAACCGGACAAATTGTTCATATCCGCTTTCACATAAAAACAAAAAAAAATTGAAAAAAAAAATAAAAAAAATCCATCTAATATATTACGATGTCATAAATATTTTTTATTTTTAAATATAATAAAATCCAACCCATATTTCACAATGCCATCAGAGAATAATCTAATAGCCGGCAGCCGGGTTCAGCAGGCAACAATGCTGTGTTTCTTCAATCGACCTCAACGCCCGACACGTGTATGTCAAATTTTTTTTTTTCAATTCTAGTTTTGTCCCTCTCAATTGAATTAGCTTCGCATGATCCGCCTGCAACCTATCGACAAAAGCATAAAACAATCCATACACCTTTCTACCTCACGCACTCCATAAATTGCTCGTTCATCACCACAAGCAAACATAAAATCTTCAGCCATGATGAGGATCCCCCTGCGCTCTCTCATCTTCTCTCTCTTCGCATTCACAGCTGCGGCATCTGAAAACATTTATGTATGGCCAAAGCCCATCTCTGTAAAATGGGGAAATGAGACCCAATTCATGATTCCATTATCTTCGACCTTCCAAATCTCGTTTCCCAATCATACAAGCCTTGCAAACGCAGTCTCCCGCTACAAACAGATCATCTCGGAAAAGCCTTGGTATCCCATCCACTCACCCGACGCTGCACCATCCACGCCCGTTTCTTCGACCCCGTTAAAACAGCTCAATGTGCTGGTCCGCGATCTCAACGCCGACCTCCAGCACGGGGTCGACGAGTCATACAATCTCACCGTTCCCTCTGACGGAACGCCCGCCACTTTATCGGCTCAGACGGCATGGGGAGCCATTTGGGGCTTGGAGACCTTCTCACAGCTGATCCACCTCTACAACGCCACTTCCTCTTATCCTCTCCTCATCCCCGGGCCTTTGATGATCGTGGACTACCCGCTATTCCCACACAGAGGAATTACGCTTGACACAAGCAGGAACTTTTATACTGTGGAAGAAATTCTGAGGACCATTAGCGCCATGAGCTACAACAAAATTAATGTGTCATCCCGGAGATTGATGCTCCAGGTTTGTATATACAGTTCAATGAGCTTACTTTCTTTACTCCTTGAAAGATAATTCAATAGCTGATCTACACCAAAGAAGAATATGGACAGAAAGGTTTAGCTGGTATAGAATGAAATATTTTGGATGATTTTAGAATTATAATTCACAGGTCAACCAATATACATCGTAGCTTACAAATATCCTTCGATTCAATCTATAGTTTCTTGTTATCCTTATATTTTTCATGTCTGTACTGCCCAATCAGAAATGTCGCCCTTCAGGAGGAATGTACTCGATTAACTTATATATTGTTTCGTCGATATGATATGAGTAATTTTAAATATCTAATATTTGGATTTTATATTAAAATATAAAATTTATTGTTTAAATTTACATTCAAATTTAGGGACCATTAAATTTAGAAGATGTTTGTACGACATATTTACTATTGTGGGGTAAAATTTGTATAGTTATGTCAATTGTTATCTATTTTTGAATTTATTTTTACCAAATATTTTAATATAATTATATATTAATAAATAAGACATTTTTTTTATAGATTTGACTCATGACTCAATACTTTTTTTATTCAATTCATTTTATGTTTATATATTTAATTTTATCATATTTTCATTTGTATAAAACTTAATATATTTTAATTATTTAATCTATGTATATTAACTATTATTTTCATATATTTGTTTCCTACTACAAACTTTCAGTTCTAATCCTCTCATTCAATTTTATGCTACTCAGACTAGTCTAGTTCAATCTAGGACATGAGACTGAATCTAAAATTTAAAAATTTAATTCAATTTTTAATATTCCTATATCGTTTCATTAGCCATTAAGAACTAGATTGATGTATGTTTGTATTTATTATTGTTATTTTTTTATATTTAAATATACTCAATGTTCAATAAATTTTTATGGACACCAACAAAAAAATATTAGAGCACACTTCATTTATGAAGGGTGAAAGAATTATAGTCTATATAAAAATCATATAATACTTTTGTATGCTTACATATGATATTTATGATTATCCACTCAAAATTGCAAAGTCAATGTATCTAGAGGACTGACCTAGGAGGACTTGATCCTAGCAATTCAACAATCTCCCCCAAAGTGTTTGTATACACCACCTTAGTAGATTCATACACACAGAAGGTGAATAGATTTGTTAATTCATTCCCATATAATTATGTCCATTCTCATGTATTAGATCAAAGTTGTGGCACTTGGGTTCAAACTTAAGGGACTCAAATGTGAACCACATAAAGCATATATGCACAAAGTTTGCAACTTCTTCAAGACTAATATAATCAATTTCTACATATTTGAAAAGTGATTCCAACTTAATATCAATAACATTTCTTTATATTTAAAATTCTCAAAACTTAACACATCTATCTTTCTGTAAAGCGGAAAAATCGAACCCTAGTCGTTCTCCCCTCCCCAACTCCAAGGAGAGAGAAGGGAGAGTCACTAGGGTTGATGGTTTTCACTTAGGAGAGACTTTACATTCAAAAGAGGGGTTGAAACCCACAAGATCCAATCCCACACAATGCAAGATTGGATTCTAAATGAGTTTCAAGGGTTGTGACATCAAGGATACCTTCTTTTGTAAAGAATGTAGATAGAAAGATTGAACTAGGAATGCATGTAAAGTAGGAAAGATTCGCTTATAAACAGAGATAGGGATATGGGATGAAGCTGCGGACCTGGAATTAGCAGTAAAATGTCGAGACGGTGCTGTTCTGTAAATTTGAGCGAAAGTTGACAGGAAGATGGCGCCCAGTGTGCACACGGTCCTCCGAAAAATCCGCAAAACGAAGGTGGATCTGTTCGTCTCTGCACAAGGATTCCAGATCTTCAATTACAGTTGCGTACCTGCAACCTACACACAGAAAAGAGAGGACGATTGGGGGGTTAGGGATGAGGGGTTTGCCTTTAGGTCAAACCCCAGTTTTGGAATTAACCAAGAAATGAGAATGCTGTAAATGTAAATGTTTGTAATGTAAACAAGTACTAATACCTTGTTGTAAGAATGTTTGTATTCTTACATGCGAAGGTGTAATGTATGTAGTATGTTGTATGTTGTATGTGATCTCCTCTTCAATGGTTGAATCCTTGTCTTGAATGCAACACCTAGCCTTGAATGGAGACTTAGAATGCTCAATTGCTTGAAGGAATGCTTGAATGCTTGAATGCTTGAATGTTTGAATATCGCTTTCGCGTCTTGTTCTTGCTTATTTCCTTCCTTTTTCTTACCTCCTCAAATGGGAGGGGAAATGTAGTTTATATACTTGTCAATTAGGGCTGATAGACTGATTTTCCCGACCTTAGGCCGACCAGGAAACATTATTTCCCGAATTGCAAACTTAAAGACCCGATGCCCAAAAGAGACCGGGCCCAAAATAGGGCCAGGGAGCAAGGCGCTGGATGCCCTAGTCCAAAAGGACCAGGGCGCTGGGCATCATGGTCCCACCTCCCGGGACAGCAGGGTGCAAGGAGGGATCAGGCTAGGGTGCAGAAAAATGCAATTTTTGATGTCACAAGTAGGTTTCGGGGTCTCCATTCAAGTTCAACGTTGCGCCGCCATCGTGAAGACCCAAATGCAGTCGAAATTGCAAGTGTCGCAATTTTAGGATGCTACATTTAGCCCCCACTTTAGCGGGAGTATAAGCGTATACTCATACTTCTGGTAAAGTACAAGGAAACAACATTGAAAAACTTTCACCACGTCAAGGAGGCAAGATACACCAAGCCCCCAGTGGACTAAGGATCTTACGACTTCGATTGACAAAGTAAAAGGGAAGATCACGAGGGAGAACCATGACTGTCAGTAGTAAGGTTCCCTCACTATGAGTCATGCAAGAAAGATATCAAAAATTTTCAAGGCAAAGCTAAATTTGTCAAGAAATTTTCAAGTATCTTGAAAAGATATGAACGGGATGTATGCCCCCCTACGTTAAAGCGATCGCACATGCCTCACCGGGGGTGATTGCTTTAAGGTAGTGATACATATAAGAAATGAGAAAGGAGCACGTTATCACAAGGATTTAGCCCCCAAGTGTGAGATAAGCCCAAGGATAATAGACACAAAACACAAAGCACAAGGTGACTTCACTTTCCTCGGGGTCAGTATGTTGTATGATAATTCATGTATATCATATGTATGTATGCATAATTGTTCTTCATTCCTCAATCAAGGAAGGTCACCTAGAAGAAGGGAACACATGTATCTTTTGAGTCAACATGAGAGAGACCAAAAGAGATCTCAATGTTTTGCATCGTCCTCAAGTAGACAACACTAAGGACAACAAATAGAAGAATAAGAATAACACATAGAAGAAGTAACAAAAGAGATCAAGAGAGGAGGAGAGAGTCTGCTATGCTAATGAACTAGTCTAGCACGTCATCTACCCCCCGATCTTGCTGATCAATGTTTCGGGAGGGTAGGAAACATGCTAGAGGAGGAACATCCAACACAGCAGATGGAGCTATCACAAGATCCAAACAAGGGCTATGTTCATACCCCAAGCCACGTTGTTCTTGTCTAGGAGCTAGGATAAGTGCTTTAGAAAATTCGTTAGATAAATGGTTATCAACATCAACATATTCATACTCACTATTAGAATGAACAAGAGTAACATTTTCATCTATATCATCATCAAGATTTATAAAAATAGGATCTTTAACTCGCACAGGATCAAGACCATCATGCATCTTATGTTTAGGAGATTTCGGCTCAATCGTTGGCCGAGGAGAAAATGAAATAATACTGGCTGAAGGTGTTTTTGGGGATTGCAAAGTTTGAGAAGTAGCTGCCTGAGCTCTAAGACGACGCTTTCGTCGGCATTCACGTGCAGAACGATTTCGTCTAGTCTTAGTAGGAAGTTGAGAAGATTAAGGAGGAGGAATATTCTCATCCTTGTCACTTGGGTGTTTAGGTTGTGGTCTCTTAGGTTGAACAATAGGAGAAGAGGAAGGTCTCTTCTCTCCATAAGAGGAAGGAGGAGGAACTGCTCCATATAAAGGAGGAATATTTGGTTTAGGAAGGAGACCAAGTCCATCATGACGAGGAGGTATAGGTCTACTTTTAGGAAGTTTATTAGATATAGACATAGTCACATTCATAGGGATGGGTTGGGAATCTTCTTGAGGAAAGACATTAGTTTTATCTTTCAAAGGAAGAACTTCCTTCTCAAGAACGATAGGAATGTCAAGTTTGGGTGTTCTAGGTTCACTTAGAGATAGGATCATATCTCTTTTCCACTTTTGATAAGATTTGAAAAGATGATCACTTCGCGGAGGAAGAGATTGGAATTGTTTAGGCCAAAAGTAATCCATAGGAACGCTAGAAGTTCTTTCAACTGGTTTAAAGAGACTATGATTGACAGTAACACCTTCAACATTATGGGGAAATTTCAAACACTTGTGAATAGGAGAAGCAATAGCTTTCATGGAAGATAGCCAAGGATAGCCTAGCTTCACACGAAATTGTTCGGATGATGGAATAATAGCAAAGTCCACATCAAGGGATTTGTTATGGACCTCAATAGGTAATGTAATAGAACCAATTGCAGGAGAAGAAAATGCATCAAATAGTTTCACAACCACATTTGTTTCATCATAGATCACTTGATTCAATTGCAAAGTAAAAAGAAATTCTTCAGTAATGATATTAACCATACAAGAAGGATCAATAAGCACTCCACGGCAAGGTGTATTCTTGACTTTTGCAACTATATATAAAGGACCATCAGGTGCCCTGATAGTTTCACTAGAATCAAAGGTGATGGAAGGTTCTTTAGGGATTTTCTGCTGCTCTACAAAGTTAATCACATTCGGAGTCATAGACACAAGATTATCAGGTGAGAAAGAGGAATCGTTAGTCTCAACCACATTAGAGGTATGAGAAGGTAATGGATCAGTAAAAATCTGAAGATTTTGGTTAGGAGGAGCTACAGATGTGTTGCCTTTATCATTCACAATAGAAACAGAGATAGTATTATTATCAATCAAATCTTGAATTTTACCCTTTAAAGAAAAACATTTTTCAGTATCATGCCCAGGATGACGATGAAATTGACAAAAAGATTTGTTATCAAAACAGGGTGAATTAATCTTTGCAGGATCTATTTGCTTTATAGGAGGAAGAGTAAGCACATTTTGTTCCAATAACTTATTCATAATACTATGCAATGATTCATTCAAAGGAGTAAACTTTCTTTCTTTCTTGAAAAACTTAGAAATAGGAGGCACACCTGATGCTGCATTCACATTGTTGTTGATGATGTTTTCATTGAATTTAATTGACTCTTTGTTCGGTTTAAACTTCCCAAATGGTTGTTGACTACTATCACCCTTATCACTCGGAGCCATAGGATTTGCTTGTTCCATTTGACTCACAGTCAGTTGATAATTGTGAAGAGTTGCGCACAACTGTTGGAAAGAAGTAAACTCAGAAAACAGAAGTTTTTCTCTAATATCCTTTTGTAAATTAGAAATAAAGATTCTTTGAATATCATTGTCAGGTACTGGAAAAGAAATTTGAGCATACAAATGCTTATATCTACCAATGAAATCAGTCACTTTTTCTTTAACACCTTGTTTACAATGCATTAAATCAATCAAAGTAACTTTAGGACTTATATTGTTTTGAAATTGTTGAATAAAAGCATTTGCAAGTTGTTCGAAAGAAGTAATAGAATAAGAAGGCAACGAGCAATACCATTGTAGGGCTTTATCTCTTAATGTTCTAGTAAATAGTTTTGCAAGCAACCTTTGGTCATAAGCAAAATCAGTACATATTGTTTGAAAGGTCTTAATATGTGTTAGAGGATCACCCTTACCATTATAAAGCTCCAAATGCGGAATTTCAACATGTTTAGGGGGGATAGCTCGAACAATGTCAAGAGAAAGTGGGCTCGCAACATCAAATGTGGGCACACTAAACTTAGATTGATTCATAGAGGCAATTTGTTGCTGTAAAGAAGAGACAGTTTGTGTAAGATTGTTAATGGTCGCTTCAGTCGAAGAGTTCATATTAGACGTGTTAGATTGTGATGGAGGTGTTATGTTATTGAAAGAAGGTAGAGAGTAAGGTGGTGGGACACTATGATAGTTAGTCATAGGAGATGATTGGAAAGGAGGAACACTACAAGGAGGAATGGAAGGGTTAAATGAATTGCCCCCTTGCGTCATGTTCATTTGTGGAGATATAATAGGAACACTCATTGAAGGAATGAATGAAGAAGTCGGATTGAATGAAGGAAGAGGGTTGATTGAAGAAGAGGGATTGCCCCCATGACTGGTGATCATAGGTGGAATGTCTTGTATTGAAGTAGTCATTATGTTTGATGTAAAAGTAGGTATACTAGCAATAGGAGTTGTCAAAGGAATAGAATGATTAACTTGAGTAGGAGGTTGTGTATAACCTAAGGTTTCGGCACAACTTTTCATCGGCATCACATTCGAATCCACAATGTGTACAATACCATGCAAAATATCAATTCCATTCTTATCACTTTGAACCATACATTTTAGACCCTCAATTAAAGGAAGAGCTTGACTATCGGGGTATTCTTGAGACATCCATTGTCGAAAATCATCAAATTGGTTATCCAATTTTGAAAGTTGTTCTACAGAAACCTCATGGAGAGCTTCTTCATCATTAAGAGGATTAGAGGAATTACCCATGTCCTCATTAAAAAGGCCATTCAAATTAGGTTCCATCTCCTCGGTAATTACACCTTGGAAAGACTTAATTCTAAGGCTTCGTCTAACGGGAATAGTGTAAGTAGGGCTTATTGTTGTAAAACTCATGCACTAAAGAGAGAGAGAAGATTTTGAATTTTAGAGGTAGCAAATTTCAATAAAACCAGCCAATCTCCTGGATTTAAGCTGTTAAATACAATCAGGACAATCTCCCAAAATTTCAGAAAAAATGTCCGGGACCGTGGCGAACGGAGTGCACACGGTCCTCGCAACTTTTTTCAAAATTTTCAGGGATGAAAGTTATGATGATTTTAAAGCTAATCTGAAAAAATTGAGTGATTTTATGATCTGTAGATAGGCCAAATTAAAGTTGCAATCTCAAAATTGAACCCTACCAAGATTGTTGAAAAATGCAAAATTCGAATTTTGAAAAAGAGAGGGAAACTGAAATTTTGAATTTTATGATTTTAGAGGGAATACTTAAAGCAATGCAGGCTTTGAAATTTAAAAGTTGACTCGATTTCATGCAAAATTCGAATTTGAAAGTGGAATTTAAAGTTGTTGCAATTAAACACTTAATTTCAAAAGTCACAAACTGCAAAAATTTGAATAAAACACTGAAATTTCGAATGAATGCGAACACACTTTTCAGATTTAGGACTGTAAGAAACACAATTTTGATATGAATTTTAATTTCAACAATTTTTGAATGATTAGAAGCCTCAATCCAAGTAATCGCTAGACCAACTTTGACTTTAATTTTGAAAGTGTTAAAATTGATAAAATCAGCCAAAATTCTGGATTTTAGCAGAAAAATACAGTAAGATCTAGCTCCCGAAATTTCGGAAAAAATGTTGGGGACGATGGCGCTCGGGGTGCACACGGTCCTCGCAACTTTTTTCCAAATTTTCAGGGATGAGAGATATTGTGATTTTGTTGCGGAATCCAAAGTTACAGCCGATTTGGAAGTGTTTTGATCAGTGGAATTATCAGTCAAAGGTTGAATCAAGAAGGTCTTAAAAATTAGGGTTTTAACATTTAAGCACTTAATTTTCAGAATTAAAGCACAAATATGAATTGACAATTTGCAATAGAAGGGTAGATCTGAAACAAGCATTAACAATTAAACATTCCACAAGCTCAATTACTAAAATGAAAATTTTAGGGTTTTTATGCAATCAACCTCTAAAATTTGCAAAAGATCAAACATGGAAATGTAATTAAGGAAGAAAAATTTTCAGATCTAACCATGAATAATCAAAATGAGGATGTTCACGTCGGGTTCACCAAAATGTAAAGCAGAAAAAATCGAACCCTAGTCGTTCTCCCCTCCCCAACTCCAAGGAGAGAGAAGGGAGAGTCACTAGGGTTGATGGTTTTCACTTAGGAGAGACTTTACATTCAAAAGAGGGGTTGAAACCCACAAGATCCAATCCCACACAATGCAAGATTGGATTCTAAATGAGTTTCAAGGGTTGTGACATCAAGGATACCCTCTTTTGTAAAGAATGTAGATAGAAAGATTGAACTAGGAATGCATGTAAAGTAGGAAAGATTCGCTTATAAACAGAGATAGGCATATGGGATGAAGCTGCGGACCTGGAATTAGCAGTAAAATGTCGAGACGGTGCTGTTCTGCAAATTTGAGCAAAATTTGACGGGACGATGGCGCCCGGCATGCACACGGTCCTCCGAAAAATCCGCGAAACGAAGGTGGATCTGTTCGTCTCTGCACAAGGATTCCAGATCTTCAATTATAGTCGCGTACCTGCAACCTACACACAGAAAAGAGAGGATGATTGGGGGGTTAGGGATGAGGGGTTTGCCTTTAGGTCAAACCCCGGTTTTGGAATTAACCAAGAAATGAGAATGTTGTAAATGTAAATGTTTGTAATGTAAACAAGTACTGATACCTTGTTGTAAGAATGTTTGTATTCTTACATGCGAAGGTGTAATGTATGTAGTATGTTGTATGTTGTATGTGATCTCCTCTTCAATGGTTGAATCCTTGTCTTGAATGCAACACCTAGCCTTGAATGGAAACTTAGAATGCTCAATTGCTTGAAGGAATGCTTGAATGCTTGAATGCTTGAATGTTTGAATATTGCTTTCGCGTCTTGTTCTTGCTTATTTGCTTCCTTTTTCTTACCTCCTCAAATGGGAGGGGAAATGTAGTTTATATACTTGTCAATTAGGGCTGATAGACTGATTTTCCCGACCTTAGGCCGACCAGGAAATATTATTTCCCGAATTGCAAACTTAAAGACCCGATGCCCAAAAGAGACCGGGCCCAAAATAGGGCCAGGGACCAGGGCATTGGGTGCCATGGTCCTGGGGGACCAGGGCGCTAGGCGCCCTAGTCCAGAAGGACCAGGGCGCTGGGCGCCATGGTCCCACCTCCCGGGACAGCAGGGTGCAAGGAGGGATCAGGCCACGGTGCAGAAAAATGCAGTTTTTGATGTCACAAGTAGGTTTCGGGGTCTCCATTCAGGTTCAATGTTGCGCCGCCATCGTGAAGACCCAAATGCAGTCAAAATTGCAAGTGTCATAATTTTAGGATGCTACACTTTCCATTTAAATTTCTAAATACTCAACTTTAATTTGACCTAAATTAATTATACTTTAATATTAAAGCAATTTTGTATTAGTCTATTGTCTCATTATGTAAGTGTTGATGCCATTTTACATTTGCACACATATATATAGTTATTATGATTACATATGTATATTGCAAATATATTGAAAGTAGAAGGAATGATATCAATAAATTTGGGATGATATGCAAATGCCTATCATTAAGCTATCCTCAATTCAATAGTTAAAAGATAAATTTTAAGTAACAAGATAAGACAACTATTTACCTATTTTTTATAAATGAAGTAAAAATATTCTATTGTTGAAAGATGATATATCTTTGTTACGGAAATATTCAATCTTTCAAACTTGTGAATTTGAGGCATACTTGTTCTTATGACTTCAATGCAAAGGCAAGATAATTAAATAATAATAGGTTATATTAAATATTATATTTGTAGTTATCAAGATTGAAATTTGTTGCTTCATCCTAATTGCCCATTGACTTTGCACATATAAAAATTCAACTCATGTTTATAGCTTTAATTATTTTAGTTATTGAAAACTTAAAATGGTTGAATGATTTTAGGGCATACCTTGTCATGGGCCAAGGCCTATCCAGAGATCATGACATGCGCAAACACATTTACTTATTCCTTAATTCAGTATTTAACTTTAAATATATTATTTTCTTATTTATTTATTTTTATTTACTTTTGGTGTTCAATTAGTCATCAAAGATCGTATTACATTTCATTGTAGTTACATATGTCTTAGTTGACAACATGAGATATATGTTCTACTATGATACTTCAATTTCATATTTACGTCCTTAGAAGGAAGAGAAAAAGCTAGAAGAAAGTTGGCAGTGGATTTATATTGTCGTATCTTTTGAATCTATAATTTTTACCTTATAATCAAATGATTGGAGCTTAATATGACATCACCACAGGTTATAATATTATTGTTCTCGTCGCAAGTAAATAATATATTACTTTGTTGTTCAACTGATTTTTTGTAAGTTTTTCTTTTATAGCAAGGTTGGGTAATCCATCACTGGCCCTTATGGCCATGACTACATCAATTGATCTTAGAGTATGGTCATTCTAACTAGTTTTATAAAATAAATTTGATAAGGAGGAATGATAACATGTGATGATTGTTGGTTCCCTGCAAATCAATAAATCCACTAAATCCTAAAGACTAGCCACGTTCTTATGCTTAGACCTAGTGTTGGATTTGGCCAACAAATGAGATTCAGTCATAAGGCTGAAATCGTCTACACTTCTTGCTTTGCTAGACCAAGGTGGGTGAACCTAACAATTCCTAAAGATTCAACACTTACTTTGCACAGACATTGTATTTTATAGCAGAGAATTCTCAAAAACAATTCACCAAGGGTAGTCTAAATAGCTATAAATATGGCTTTGATCTTGGCTATTTATCCTTTTCTTAGGAATTGGAAACAATTCCTACACTACACCTAATACCTATAAAAAAATTTCAAAAGAGATTTTAAGAATAATGTATTGTTTAAGAAAATGCATTAAGCTGAATGACAGATCAATGCCTCATTCTAGGCCATAGAGTCAGATATGAATCTATAAAGGAGATCATACCAACAAACAAATTTCAACTAGTGGATTCAAAATATGTTAATTCCTTACACTAACAGATCCACTCATGTTGTCATAAAATCATACTTATAGGTCCACCTTGTACACCTAATTTCACAATTGTCTAATCAAATTAATTTAACTTTTTTTTTGAAAGAGAACCATGAACAAACAATACAATCATAGGGAAGCTGATATGAAAAATTTAAATATATTTAATATATTGAATTCATATCATCAAAAGAATGCATATACAGAGACAACTCAATGATAGTAATATTTTATTTCATAAATTGGTTGGCATTTGCTCATAAAACTAGGCATTACAATTTACATCTTCCATCTGTGATTCAAACTCAACATTTTTCTATTAACCTCCTCAATATAAAATTTTAGGACCATTACAATGGAAGAGAAAAGAAAATATATAGAAAGAGAAGTTTCCAAATTAATCTTATAACTGACAATTGTCCACTTTCAAATCTAACTTGTGAGAAACATAAATTTCCTACTATTTTTTCAGTCTAACTTTGATATTCATTTTCCTTCATTTGCATTATGTTTGCAACAACACATTTTCACCTCTTCCCCTTGGTGCTATGTCTCTTCTTACTCATGAGAGTATTTTCACCAAAAAATAAATTATTCCCCTTTATGCACATCCTTTCTTGTTAATGGCTTTTACTATTATGTAAAAAAAATATTACTACTTGTTACACTTTGCTCCCTCCTATGAAAAATATTTTCACATGAAAAAAATACTATTGTTACATATTTTTTCCCTCATTAAATAACTACTTGCTACTGCATTATTTAACTTCACACAATATCTTTTGTGAGTACCCATGAGTAAAAAATACTTCACAAATGGATTCTGTAACGGACCCGGACTTTGCATTCATTTTTGGGACGAAGTCTTTTCTGTGTTCATGGTCATACTTGAACACTTAGCCGAATTCAAATGACACTTATCAATCTAAGGGGATCCACATGGATCACTTATGCATTTGGGGCCAACTTCGTGGAACAAGTACCTAGGAGGCCATAGATGGGTGCGGACCTATATGGTGCACGTTATGGGGGATTGCAAGTCCCTAGGCAGATCGCATGCTTAAGTAGGACCTATATTGGGCCGACTTCCTTAGCGTGTTGAGCCGACCGTTGGAGGAAAGTGGATCATCCTTCTACTTGATTTTTGTGTGTTGTGTGATCAAGCTATTACAAGATCGATGCCAGGGAAAATTTTGATCCATCCGATGCATTTGTAGGCGGGCTTGGCTATATAAGGCGGGATGCCTTAGCCATTTGAAGCATGAAGAGGAGTGACATCTGAGAGTTTGGAGCGAGGCACAGTCAGGTGAAAGTACGAGCAAGGCGGGCCGAGGAAGTCTAATTGTGGAGCTACGGACTGAGTTGGAAGCTCTGAGTGTTTTCTTTGTAATAAGTTTGGCTAAGCAATTTGTTAGCTCAGACAACACGGCGAATAGTGTTTCTTAACACAACACACTTGGCTTTTGATTTTGTAACGCTAGTTTTACATAATAGAAAAACATTTGTGTTCGCCCAGCATCTTTTGTGTTCTTGTGCATATTGAGTTAGTGCATTGCATCTGACTTCTTATTTCTGCATTCATTTGGATTCCACATTGGCAGCAAATCACGACATTGATTTTTAGGTGACATTGAGTTCCGATCCGAATAGGTATGAGAAGGCATAGTCTGGGTTGGTTGTCTGCAAGCTTTTGCACACCTGAGACGATTAATGCTAGCGTCACGCAGATCTTCTTGATAAGGTTCGTGACAGTTGGTATCAGAGAAGAACTTTGCAAAGGCTTTGCAAAGGAACTCAATGGTGGATGCTCAGGATGATGCACATCAAGAGGAAGTCACGGAACAACAAGAGCACAATCAGCATGGGTCGCATACCAGGCAATGGCTCTAGGATCATGAGCAGTGGATTTCTGATTTGGAGGCTTGGGAGGACTGATTTGATAGTATTCTATCAAGACTCAAGGAGATGAATGATGTCATAGACAGGATTCATCAGAGTGTGGAGGTTCACAACAATGAGATCAAGTTTCTAAGAGAAGGGCAGTCACTTCACCATGCATTGCTTCAAGATGGAACGCAGGGTTCCAAGACATCAGCACCGATTGGATCGTATGATGGTGATCGAGATGACAAAGTATTGGATAATTTCTTCTGGGATGTAGAATAATACTTGTCGAGCACACCTAAGTTGGTTGATGAGGCACAAGTCAGGAAGGTGGCCTTGTGCTTCACTGGAAGTACGAAGCTTTGGTGGCGGACGTATCTGGCGGACGAGCGAGCTGGAAAGGCAGTACGGTCGATTAAGAATTAACTCAAACTGAAGGCGGCTTTGCAAGATCAATTCCATCTAGGAAATTTGGATTGGGTGGCTCGAGCTCACTTTGATAAGTTGAAGCATACCGACAAGATTTCTAGATTATGTCCGACAGTTCCAAGTACTGGACTTGAAATGCACCAAGATAAAGGACTTTGAGAAGTTGTACTTGTTCGTGAGGAACTTACAACATTGGGCTGCCGATGAAATGTGACGACAGGTAGTGCAAACATTGGCTCAGGCGATTACTTTGGTCGATGGCTTGTTGGATTATAAGGGTGATGCAGCCAAAGGGTTTGGCAGATCATGGTTTGACTCAAGAGATCGACGCAAAAACTTTCATTGGAAGAAGGAAAAGAAGAATGATGGTCCATAGCCGAAGGCGGATGAGCAGAAGAAGAGTAAACTGACTGGGAACCACCCTCCCAAGAAGGCGAAGAATCAAACATCTGCTAAAGATAAGAAGGCAGATAATAGCTGCTTCATTTGTGGGAAACCTGGACATTGGGCTCGGGAGTGCCCAGAGCGGACTCACATCAATTCATTGCTGACCAAGAACCAGAAGGTCCAACCCAAAATGGGTGTGTTGTAATTGTTGAATGATTTGCAAGAGACGGCAAATCCGAATGCAGGCACATCAAGTCAACATGACTTATGCTTCATTGAGACATTCTTTGGAGCAAAGAAGGTCTTGGTGATGATTGATTATGGGGAAACGCATAATTACATGTCTATGAGCCAAGTGAAGTCACTTGGGCTCAAGATGGATCCGACTGAGACTAAATTCAAGGCAGTTACTGTTGCCGCACAGAAGGTTAGTGGCGAGATCCAGAATGCAGTCATGAGGACCGGATCATGGCAGGCTCCAGTCAACCTTGTGGCAATCGAAATGGAAGAGTTCAATCTAATTTTGGGACAAGCATATCTGAGATAAGAAGCAGTCGTTGTGGCTCCATACTTGGGTTGCGTTTTGATCTTGGATCCGACACGACCATTCTGACAGTCTGGTGAGGCGACTCAACTTAGATTCTGAGTGCAGTGAGTGCTAAGAGGGTTGGAAGCAAGACGACTGAGGAACTCTTCCTGGCTACCTTACTTGGTGGATAGGATGAAGGTGAACCATCCGGCTCATTTAATCCATTCGTGGTAGAGGATGTCCTGAAGGAGTTTGCAGATGTAATGCCAGAGAAGTTATGAGCAACACTGCCATCGAAGAGGCATGTGGATCACATGATTGAGTTGGAGACAAGAGCAAGACTATTGTCTCGGGCTCCTTATCGCCTCTTAGGACTTGAGATGGCAAAGTTGAGCAGCTTGCAGAGCTCGTTGAGGTAGGATACTTGCGGCCTTCTCGCTCATCCTATGCTTCTCCAGTCTTGTTTCAACGAAAGAAGGATGGGTCACTTTGTTTGTGCGTGGACTACCAGGTGCTCAACAAACTGACCATCAAGAATAAGTACCCTCTTCCCTTAATAGCAGATAGCTTCGATTGACTTGTGGAGGTTGGGAACTTCACTAAGTTAGATCTCAGGCAAGGCTACTACCAGATCTGCATCGCACCGGGCGACAAAGAGAAGACGACTATCACAACAAGGTATGGATCTTATGAATTTCTGGTTATGTCATTCGGCCTAACCAATGCACCAGCTACTTTCAGCACCCTCATGAATGATGTGTTTAGGCCCTTGCTGGATAAATGTATTGTTGTATATTTGGACGACATCTTGGTGTATAGTCGCACTCTTGCAGAACACAAGGAGCACCTTAGGGAGGTATTCGGCCTTCTGAGAGCACACTACCTCTTTGCCAAGAGGGACAAGTGTGACTTTGCATGAGAGGAGGTCCAGTTCTTGGTGCACATCGTGGGACACAGTTAGATCTAACCTGATCCAGAAAAGCTTGTAGCGATTCAGGATTGGGAACCACTTCGGAATGTCCATGAGGTACGACAGTTTTTGGGATAGGCAAACTACTACATGAAGTTTGTTGCAGGCTACTATAGGATCATAGGACCCTTGACCGACTTGTTGAAGAAGGAAAAGAGATGGATCTAGGGCGAGCGGTAGCAGCATGCTTTTGAGGAGTTGAAGAGAAAGCTCACAGTGGAACCTGTGCTTGCATTGCCAAGATACAATAAACCATTTGAGGTTCAGATGAATGCTTTTGACTATGTGATCGGAGGAAATTTGATGCAGCATGGACACCCAGTTGCATACGAGTCAAGGAAACTTAATGACAGAGAGCACATATATTCTACCCATGAGAAGAAGATGACAACCATTGTTCACTGCCTTAGAGTTTGGCAGCACTATCTTCTGGGAGTGCCTTTTGTAGTGAAGACGAACAACATTAGTTCGACTTACTTCAAAATGCAAGCCAAACTCACCCCAAAGTAAGCAAGGTGGCAGGAGTTCCTTGCAGAGTTTGATTTCGAGCTCGTGTACAACCCAGGTAGACATAATGTGATTATAGATGCTCTTAGTCGAAAGGCACAGTTGGGCACACTAGAGAACCTGGAAGGAGGTTCCAGCAAAGTCACAGTGGCTGAAGATGTGCTAGATGAGATCAAGGAAGGACTTGAGAATGATTCTCAAGCCTATCAGATTATTCTTCAAGTTCGTGCTGGGCGGACTAGGAGGTTTTCACTGCGAGATGGAATTCTCTACTATGCAGAGAACCATTTGTACATTCCAAAATGGAAGGAGTTGCGTAGAGAGTTGCTACGTGAGTGTCATGATTCAACCTGGGTGGGCCACCCAGGGAAGAAGCGGACTTTGGCACTTATGGAATGTGGCTTCTACTGGGTGAAGATGCAAGATGATGTTGAGCTCTATGTGAGGACTTGCCTCACCTGCTAGCAGGATAAGTCAGTTCATGAGCGACTGGGTGGTTGCTCCAACCTTTGCCAATACCCATGTGGCCATGGACGAGTGTGAGTATGGATTTCATCACTCAACTACCGAATGTGGAAGATTTCTCCAACATTATGGTTGTGGTGGATCGGTTCAACAAGTATGTTATTTTTGTTGCTTGCCAACAACCATGTCTAGTTGAGTTAGCGGTCGAGTACTTTTTCAAGAATGTGGATAAGTACTGGGGCATACCATTGAGCATTATTTCAGACAGGGATACCAGGTTCACATCAAATTTTTGGACCGAGTTATTCAAACTCGTGGGCACCAAACTTTTGATGAGATCTACTTATCATCCATAGACAGATGGACAGACTAAGAGGATCAATGCGGTGTTGGAAGTCTACCTGAGGTATTTTGTGAATTCCGACCAAGGCAATTGGCCGAAGTTGCTTGACACAGCTCAATTTAGTTATAATTTGCATAAGAGTGAGTCTTCCAAGTACTCACCATTCGAGTTGGCGATGGGACAACAACCACTCACTCCGTATACAGTGATGCGTGGATATCAAGGAGGTGATACCAATGCGACAGACATGGTGCAGACCTGGAATGAGCGAGTTGACCTGGCTCGTTATCATCTCACCAAGGCATCAAACCGAATGAAAAAGAATGTTGATGGAAAATGCAAGCAAGTGGAATTTCAAGTGGGCGATAGAGTTTTGTTGCGCATGGATCCTTACCAGTTCAAAATGCCAAGGGGTTGAGCACTTCACTTGTTCGCAGGTGGGATGGGTCGTTCTGCATTGTGAACAAGATGGGTCTGGTAGCCTACAAAGTGGATTTGCCGGAGCATCTGGGAAAGAACCCAATTTTTCATGTGTCATAGCTGAGAGCGCACAATGTAGATGAAGAAGATTTGGTTCGCAACATTCCTGAGAGGGGGTCGGCTAATATGGTCGACCATCCAGGAAAGCGAGTGGGTCAAGTCTTGGCTATGCGAATCAGGGGCTATGGTAGGAAGGTGCACAGAGAATTCCTTATCATTTTTTAGGGTGCGCCACATGAATCTGCTTCTTGGCAAGCTGGCGAGACTCTTTGGCGCGATGAGGAAAAGATCATGGGGTTCCTCAAGAGGAACTCAACTCTGTAGACTTGACCGCAATAGAACACTCCCTCTGTAACTTTTGGTCTGAAGTTGCAGCAACGAGGGCATTGCACCAGTTTAAGTGGGGGAGGATGTAATGGACCTAGACTTTGCATTCATTTTTGGGATGAAGTCTTTTTTGTGTTCATTATCATACTTGAACATTTAGCTGAATTCAGATAGCACTTATCAGTCTAAGGGGATCCGCATGGATCACTTATGCATTTGGGGTCGACTTCGTGGGACAAGTACCTAGGTGGCCGTAGATGGGTGCGGATCTATTTGGCACACGTTATTAGGGATTGCAAGTCCCTAGGCAAATTGCATGCTTCAGTAGGACCTATATTGGGCCAACTTGCTTAGCATGTTGAGCCAACCATTGGAAGCACGCGGATCATCCTTCTGCTTGATTTTTGTGTGTTGTGCGATCAAGTCATTACAAGATCGATGGCGAGGAAATGTTCATCCATCCGATGCATTTAGAGGCGGGCTTGGCTATATAAGGCGGGATGCCTTAGCCATTTAAAGCATGAAGAGGAGCGCCATCTGAGAGTTCAGAGTGAGGTGCAGTCAGGCGAAAGTGCGAGCAAGGTGAGCCGAGGATCTCTGACTGTGGAGCTACGAGCTGCGCTGGAAGCTCTGAGTGGTTTCTTTGTAATAAGTTTGGCTAAGCACTTTGTTAGCTCAGACAATGCGGCAACTAGTGTTTCTTAACACAACACGCTTGGCTTTTGATTTTGTAATGCTGGGTTTACATAATAGAAAAGCATTCGTGTTCGCCCACCATCTTTTGTGTTCTTGTGCATACTGAGTTAGTGCATTGCATCTGACTTCTTATTTCCACATTCATTTGGATTCCACTTTGGCAACAAATCGCGGCATTGATTTTTACGCGAAATTGAGTTCCGATCCGAATAGGTACGAGAAGGCGTAGTCTGGGTTGGTTGTCTCTAGGCCTTTGCACATCTGAGACGATTAATGTCAGTGTTGCGTGGATCTTGTTGATAAGGTCTGTGACAAATTCTTTATTGTCTAGCTATAGGAACATTCACATCAGTTATATTTTACTTAAAGCGAGTTTTCACCTCTACAAATCTAACTTCTTATATGAAATAAGTCTTGCTTAGGTGATAAAGCTTTGTTGGATCATTAATATCCTTTTTTATAAAAATGTTCTACTCTTGAAACACCAAAACTTTTCTCCCCCCATAGTTATCACTCACCATAATATGATAAAACCCAAACTTTGGAATAGAAAGAACAATATGTTATCATTGCAAGAATTCGAGTCTGTTGTATTCTACCATTTGGTACACCATTTTTCACAGCATTGTCTTCTGATTTCAACGACCCACAACCTCTGTTTCTATTGTAGTCTAAGATCACATCAACCATATCTTCAAGAATACTGCTTCATAAATGACCTTTTCTTGATTTTGCAACTTTCACTTTGAAGCCTCCATTGCTTGCTATAAATTGATGCTCTAAAGTTTCTCCCTAACTTCTTAGCACTGTCAGTTGCTGCTTCCTTATACTGCAACTGTTCGTCAAGGACGTAATCATCCCAGTGATGGGGAATGAGATTCAGTGAAAAATTAGAATGCCCCGTGCAACACAGAAAACACAAGAGGAAAGGTGAACCCTAACGCAGGAGTAAATATTAATGGTTCCCTTTTATCTCATTGATGCACATATCAAATTTTGTTGCAGGATACATGGGTACGTTGCCTTATAACAAAACATCCTTTCTACACTAAAGTCATTGCACCCTCCACATTGAACCCCCAATCCGCAAGAAGAATAATACATCTCTACACTTGCCGGCTTCACCTGATTTACAGGTACCAAGAGAACATGCCCATGCACGTCACCATAAACCTTCCGATCATGGGGCACTTGCATTCACTAATGCACCATTGTATTAGGGATTATCTAGGTCATATGTATAAAAGGATTTTCATTTCACAAAACACATCAACCACAGTGCGTTGCTCGTAACCAACACATTTTTACTGGTTATTGAAACACACAAAATTTGCAGATCATCTGGCCAAAACACGTTAGCAATACGAATCCCCTTTTCGTTACCTCTCCATCACATTCTTTATATGTTGCACAGGGGCTTTTCGCACTCTCAACAAGGCTATGATGGGTGGCTTATCAAAGTGTTGCAGATGAATAAAATTTATGGCCAAGGATGACATTATTGTTTGCTGCTCTTTGTTTCCAATCGATAGAAAATATATGTATGTTCTACTATGATTTGCCATTCAACATATCCATTCTATGTATATTCCACACTCGTTCTTTTCAGAGCAGACAACCACACTGCCCCATTTAACTATCAAGTATAGCTCAGAGATACATATCTACAGGCTCCAAGAAAACACATCCATGAACCACGCTTCATTGAAGCATTTATAAAACAATCACGTGCCTCGGCTGGGATTCAACATCACTTTGCTTCACTCCTTGGGCGCCATTTCTCTAAGATTTGCTATCAAATAGTGACCAGAATCATGCGTGGCCTTCTATCGACTCAATCACAAAGATCTTCCTATTCAAAACATGTTTTTCCTCTACTAGAATGTGTTTCCATTACTACGGGCAACTTCATCAACAAAACACGTTGCATGATCTAGTTCTTTTCATTTTGATTACAGTCAATTGCAGCCACAACCATTGGTTGAATAGAAAAATAATGAACCATCACAGCATCCACAATACATAGGCAAGAACATAGATTATGATCTGTTCTGATGTAGACACTCTTTCGTTGATCATGCCGCTTGGAAGGTGGATTTGAAACTAAATTCACAAACCCTAATATTAGCTACAGATCTCCACCAACACTTTGCATTGTGCCCTATTTTCCTTTGCACTCACACAAGTTCACCTCGCAGCTCCGCGGTGAAACTCACATTGACCTCTTTTGCCCTGTGAAACCGGATGGCTTAAACAGCACACACTAAGCTTTGACTGCTTAGGTGTGTGTGGGCCTATTCTTTCCTCTAACGTTCTTTCCCGTCCCGTCCGTTTCTGTTGGAGAAATAAGCACCGTTAACTTCCGTGTCTCCTGTGGGCCCCTCTAATCCATCTTTTTCCCTTACCTGTCGTTTCTGTCCCCATTAATCCCGCCCAAATTTTAATTTTTCAAACTCTTTTCTCCCGCCCATAAGTTCTACAACGGCAACAAATAGGTTTTTGACCTCAGCAGATCTCATTTTCACACCGCCTGTGCCAAAATGGGAGCTATCAAACTGGGTAGGGATGTTCGTCGTAACTGTTGGAAATGCTCTGAAAGACATGCATGTAAAGTGTGGAAGCATAGGCAAGGCATGTGAAATGTTTAAGAGGATGCCTCAAAGAAATGCAGTCTTGCTGAATGGCGTGTTTGCAGGATATGCAGAAAATGCATTTGCTGAAAAGGATTTTGCCAAACTCTCCACTCTTTGCCAGCATCCCCCTGCCTATGCCAAAATGAGAGCTTTGGAACAGGGTTTAGATAAAGAAGAGAATTTTTTATATCTCTTTCCACATGTTGGTTTCAAAGAAGGCATGAAAGAAGTCACTTCTCTACTAAGTTATTCGCAACAGCATATTAGGTTTTCATAGCACATCATTTCACGAGGAGCATGGAGCACCAGCCAAAGGATATATGTGCCGAACTAAGAAATTTTTGAAAGAATGCTTGCGACTGTATAAAAATCCTCGCAATAAAAAAAAATAGTCCAATCAATTAAGTTTGAGTTGGCTTGAAAGTGATAATAGTATTTTCTATAGTGAAGCCTGGAGGCTCCAGGCTGTACGCTTACTTTGATTTCTAATACCCTTACTTTTGCTCTCATAAAATATTCTTTCCATCGTATAATATATCAGCAATTACTTTAATCATACAAAGTATATGGTTTCAGCTTTCAAACCACGATTCATTTTCTGTCACTTAGAATTTATTCCCCTTGTGGTCTTAAAATCTAGAAGATGCCTAGTTGTGTTTTCTGCCAACTGCCCATCTTCCACGTATTAGCTTACAATGTGAACCACAAACCCACAGAATATAAATATTATTACAACCAGATGTCTATAATCTGTTTATAAATATGTTGTGTATGTATCAAGATCTATAAATTCTATGTATACCCATACATGTATCTTCCCCTAAGTGTGTAATCCATGTATATATATTGGATATATTCTTTTTATGTATATTCTCAAATAAGTTTTTATGCATGTGTGCATATGTAGACCGCTAGATATATATGATCATTTATGTTTTATTTGGGTAATGTATAGATGTGTATATACTAGTATACCTATATTTAAAATATGTCAAGAGATATCTTATAATAAAAGAGAATCATCTGTAAAATAAATGTTCTTTTAAAATACTGAACACAAGAATACAAATCCATTCAACTGCTGCATATGAATCTAGTTGGAGACAAGTGGTGAGGGTTCTATTTTATTTGGAGTAATAAAGAACGCCTCCACAAAAACTCAAACATGACATATTCCATGCAGTTACCTGCCATTTGCATGTCAAATTGTTTTGAAAATGAATTTTTGTTTACTGACATTTTGATATCAATGTAGATGCCTCTCGGCATAATAAACTATTGACAATGGATATATGTGCATGTACATATGCATCTAGACATTTACAAAGATACGAGAATAATGGATTGTTTTCTTGCAAGTCTAATTTAAAAATAAAATAAAGCCATAATAACCAACCATACAAAAAGTTATTGTTGTGCACTTTTCAGCTGATATTAATAATCCAAGACAAACTATTCACAATTGGATATATACACATGTACATACACATTTGGATATTTGAAGACATACATAATAATCAATTGGTTTATTTGAAATATACATTAAAAAGAAAGTAAAGGCATAATAAGCATATAGACAAAAGGGTTCCATGTATTATGAAATGAGTTGCAGTTGATGATCTATAGAGGTATCAATAATCTAATAGTATCCAATATTAAAATTGGAAAAGAAAGTGAACTTTCCACAAGATAGACAAGAATTTGACAAGATTGTTGGAGTAATTAGAAAAACACCTTAGTAGTTGATTAATCAATCATTAATTACTTAGGTCCATTATTATTTTCTTACACTTAAGCCAAACTTAGGAGTGTTTTTCTATAATTAGATCGAGTTAATTATAGGTCAAGTTGTTTCAGGTTATGTGACTAAGACACTTGTTATGCTCTAATTTAATCCTCTCCTAGGGTTTTCATCTAGAGTGTTTCTTTATGCTTTTATAAGCATTCATTGTTTACATTGTAATCTATCCAATTCATTTACAGATTAATCTCAATATCACATTCCTATTGGATCAATCTCTCTCAAGGTTGCACATCATCAAACATATTTTTTTCTCTTCAGATGTAATAGGTGTTTTGGTTGTAGATGGTTTCTTGGAGTTGGGGAGATAGCTATCATCTCCAAAAAGGATAAGATGTGAGATTCCATCAGGCCATAAATTTTGTTGATGTTGAATAAAGATTTCCCAAGAAACTAACACAATTATATGTCTTAGATTGAACCCACATTAAAAGACATTCTTACATTTAATTTCATAGCAATTGGGATCACCATTAAGAACTTAAGAATACATCTGCAATAATTCATTCCTTCCTTATTTGTAATTTACTCTATAATCAACAGACAATAATTCACAATACCTCTATAAGAAATTGATAATGCTACCTATCATGCTATATGTTAAGAGATTTTATTTATTTTAATTTCATAGCAATTGGGCCACCACTAAGAAGTTAAGAACATACCCACAATAACTCATTCCTTATTTTTAGTTTGATGTACAAGAAACAAATAGTAATACCCAATTGGCCTTTAAGACATTGACAATTTTAGCTATGATTCTCTTCTACATTGTTGTGTCCTAAAACCACTACTCCATAATCCTAGAACTCTTCTACCTTCAAGTATAAGGCTTGTCATCAAGAGGTAAAAAAATGCAGTTTTCATCAAAAAACTAAAGAGGGTCAAAGGCCCATTAGCAAGAGTGGATAACCTCTCTTTCACTTTGGGATCAACTTAAACCAAAAAAAGTGTTCCTAAAGGCATCGTTAACAAGATAAATGGTGCTAGAGTAGTACAAGGTGCCAAAATTGCAATTGTACCCAAAGTAAGTTTGACCAGAAAGATTGTCACTAGGATGAAAGCTAACCAACTACATAAAATATTTAATATGGCTAATAAGGGGAAGAGATAAAGGTAAGTATACGTGATTCACTATTACGAACAAACTAATAAGGTTCGTTAGTGTTGTTTTTCTATTAAAATTTTATTTATTTAAGGAGTGTGATTGCATCACTTTCTTCGAGGATCGATGTGTATCCTATGGGCAACAAAGTCACAATTTATCAAAGGAATAACAATGAAATTAAAGCATACAAGGATTTATTTAACCATAAAATGCATCAAATGAGAAGTATCAAATAATAGGACATAATTGTCTAACACCACAATAAAGAAGTTAAAAATCTTAGTTATCCACACAATTGTTATGCTTAGTTATCTAAATTTAATTGTACAAATAAATATGCATCAAACCAGTGAGAATTAAAAATCTTGTAGTTCATTAGAATGTTATCATATTATCAAATGTTCACATTCATGCTAGCGAGTGTGGTAAGGGAAATAAAAATAGTAATGGAGATATTCAATGTATAATATGCACACATGTATTTTATTCTTCACATGGTCAATGAATCCAAAACCTTTCTACAACTGTACAAGGCATGAGTTGAAGCCCTAGGGAATA
Organism: Cryptomeria japonica; assembly: GCF_030272615.1. Lineage (NCBI taxonomy): Eukaryota > Viridiplantae > Streptophyta > Pinopsida > Cupressales > Cupressaceae > Cryptomeria > Cryptomeria japonica. Next base: position 136,096,713 of record NC_081405.1, on the reverse strand, counting down.
TTTCACACCTACATAGCCTCTAGCTGCCACTAGTAGAACCATTTTGAGAGAATGGTTGTACTAGAATTTAACTAAAAATCTATAAGAAATTTCTCATATTTCTAATTCAGAAATTGTTGAAATGATTTGCATCCATATGGGCCAATCAAAACCATTACAAAACTGATAATAATCTGATCTTAAATAGAAAACAAAGACCAATAAGAGCTACCACAAATTCTCTCGTGGAAATTGGTCTTCTTCCCTAGAAATTTGCTTCTCCTCCTTGAGTTATTTAAATGGCCTTCCGTAAAATCAACAATAGGATATTTTAAATGATTTGTTACTTCCAAAACCAAAAGGACAACATATTCTCACTTTAGAAATTGAATTTAATGTCATTAGATGTCTTGCCATCTCCACCTCTAAACCTAGCAATTGATAATATCTATCAACAAGGCCTTCTCCTCCACTCACCCGGACCTCCACAATAGAAAGAGACCCAAAAATTACTCTTGGCACCAATTTGAATAGCTATCATTTAGGATGGAAATTATGAGTAGTAACAAATGATATCTCCTATAATATTACACCCAAAAAGGAATATTATAGGTTTGAAGTAGAATATGCCAAATTCAAATTTGAATCACCTATTTAAACTTTCCCTCAAACTATGGCCACAATATTTACCAAATATTGGCCTTTCATTAGAAATATATTCATCCTACAACTTTATTCAACAAAAACTTTAGAAAAATTATATTAAAATATTATTGGTGATGTAGGATTGCCCTTACACCATCCAAATTTCCACTATCAATTTATTTTTCTTTTGCCAACACATTCTTGTGTGTTCTAGAAAAATTGTCAAATGTAAATATATGAGCATACTATTTAGATGAGGTGGAAGAGCCTCTTTAATTTATAGTGGTCAATTAAAATTGGGGTTGATAGCTAGAGGTTGGCACACCATGATGAATACGTGTAAAAAAAATATTGTTGATGATGATTGCAAATCTCTACAATGAAATAAGAAATTATTAATTTTATTAATAATTTAAAGTGAACTTATTAATGCTTCTATGTGCTGGAATCTGTGGTGATCAGAATATCAACATTGAGATCAAAAGACCAACATACCAATGAAACTTTTGAGTACAAGGATTAACTAACTTAAACTAGTTTAACTTCTCAAGATATGTATCATTGTTCTCTATCTCATAGGATCCATAAAGCCAATGTTTTTATCTCATATCATTGAGAAAATTACTTTAGGAATGACAACTCCAAGAACGAGTGATATTGTGATCTATATGCATGCATGCATTCTAAGATCTAAATGATATGTTCAAACTATGATATTTAAGCTAGGATGAAGATAATGATATGATAAAGATATTAACAAACTATCCTAACATGATATAATAACATGGATATGTTATGGTATGAAATGCTTCTAAATGCTACATTGATATTATAACAAAGAGAGGCTAAAATGCTTGATATAATTAGATTATAATGTAGATGCATAAAACTTGGATATGCAGAATGAATAATGTGGGCTCTATTTATAGAGGAAATAGGGAAATGGATGGTTAAGATTGAATAATATTAACAATGACTAGGATTGAAAGTCACTCAATCCATGTTTACAATTTTCACCAATGAAATGGTGACAATTGTCAACAAGCGATGACTTGAGAGGAGATACAAGAGGTACTACATGCCTGAGAAGACATGAAGGTCACCTTAGGATATTGGGTGAGGGTTAGGTTAGGGTCATCCATTGGATAATGCTTTTACCCAAGGGATAAACTCTTGTGCAAGGGTTAGATGGGATAATTAGGGTCAAAGCCATGAGTGATTTGATGAGAGCCCTGAGTTAGATGAGAGTTAAGTTAGAGAGAAAGTCTCTAACCATGACGGAAGGTTGGACTAACCATTAATGGTTAATAGGAATTTGGGGACAAATTTGTAAGAGTCCTTACAAATTTGGGGAACTCAACAAGTTAACTTGTTGAAGAAATAGAGTCTTTATTGCATTTAGAAGACTTTCTTCCAAACTTAAGAAGTGATCTCCTCAAATTTAGGGAAATGATATGATTGGATGAAATAAGGCTAATTGACTAAGATTAGAGAGGTTCTAGAAGAATTATTAGGAGGCAAGTGGGAAATGTAGGAAGGGGGCAAGTGGGAGAAACAAGATTTTAATTGAAATAAAAATGTTTTATTTCAACCAAAATAGATGCAACTTGCATAAATGCAAGTGAGAGGATTTTATAAATAAATTTGATTTATTTATATGCAAGGATCAATTGAATTAAATGTAAATTTAATTAAAATAGAGAAAGGGGATTTAATTAAATAAAGTGATTTATTTAATTAAATACTAGAAATAGGTTAGATGAATTTAATTAAATAAATTAAATAATTTATTTAATCAAATAGATGAAAAATGGATGAATTAATTAAATACAATTTAATTAATAGGGGGATGTGGTTTAAATAAATATTAAATATTTATTTAATAAGGTGGTCATATTTATACGTCTACAACTTCAAATCATAAAATTATTTTCCTTAAATTTGTAATAGAACCCATTCTTTAACATTTGGGCCTTAATCCTTATTTTAAATTATATTTTTTGTAACTTTTTTGCACTTATAAATACGATTTCTCCTTTATGTCACCTATTGCATGAACCATAAGATATGTTAAAATAGACTCTTCAAGCGTTTGAGATATTTATAAGATACTTGATAGCATGCTTGAACAAAAAAGAAAGGCATTCATAGTAGTGATCCTACTTTGAGATTTGATGAGAATATTAGGCCCATTGCGATACAATGATGGAACATTTTGAACACCACACTTCATATGACAACCTATGATCTAACTCTCAAATAATATGTAGGAAGGATTGGGAAAGTGAATCCATCTCATGGGGAAGAAGTGAAAGAAAGTCTAATGAATTCCCTATGAAAAAAGTATACTAATGAGGAGTCAACTCTATTAACACATCGGCTAGCCTTCCTCATTCTTCGTAATCCAACCTTAAACAAACTAAAGTAATGATGGATAAATTCGTGCATTAGCTTAAGTTGACACTATTAAATGGTGAATTTCAAATGGGTAGGATGCACTTGAGCTAAGGGTGCTTTCCTTTAGCCTCCTTTCGTAGGTTGCCAATTATTTTTTTGCAAAGAAGAATTGGTCCACATGTAAATTCATTCAATCAATCAAGAGGAACAACCTTTACCTCTTAATGATCAAAGCAGTTGGTGATCACTCACAATGTCTCACAACTACAAAATAAAGAGATTTAAGTAATTCTAGACTCTGGTGACACATTCAGATGTTAATTCTTCAAATAGCATATAGGTTGTTGAGAAAGCACAAAAAAAATATCGGTTGGCATTCTAATGGAAGAAGAAACTTCTCATAGTAGGAGTGACTCAAAATTAAACTCAAATTTTAATTCAAACCAACTAGATGTTGGTTATGGATAACTGCATATTCTCTATATTTTATCATTTGTAGTTAAAATTTGTAGCCTTTTTTGTATTAAGTATCATAGAATCACAAAGCTCATTTTTTGCTCATTCGAGCATCCACGTTGCAAACTTATTACAAATACCAGCTCCTTTCAAGCAAACTTATTACAAATACTAGCTCCTTTCGAGCACCAAACTAGAAACAACAATTGGAAGACCAAGGGTCACAACTTAGAAATCCACTTTTAAACAACAACGGAAGATCAAGAGTCACAACTTAGAATTCTACACAAAGGTGTCTCTCATGGGAGTTGAACTTGGGTCTCCACATTGAGAACTCAATGCTTTAACCAACTAAGCTCAACCCCTTGGACAAAATTTGTAGCCTTTATGCATTTGTTATAGTTTTTATATAATATATGCATATTAATAACAATAATAATAACATTTTTTAATTTATTTGTCAAATCTCCTATAAAATACCAATTCAATTCTAATGTTTTTTAATTAAATTATATAATATCTATGATGAATGGCTTAATAATGTTATAATATAAATATTTAAATTTTTCTTGTATTTCAAAATATTCTATATTTTAAAAGTATTAATCTATTGTCATCCCCTTACAAATTACTTCAAAAAATTATCCTAGAAACACATCTATACTTCTCCTATTATCCCTAATGCAAGCCTAGATAATTCAAGCTAGTACTTAGTTATTACTATTTATGTTCTTAACTTTAATTCTCCCATGCATAAAAACAATATTTATTTCAAGCTATACCCAAGAATAACTTCAATCCAAATGTCGTATGATTTTGTTAACAATGATTCCCTCTTGACGATAAGTCTTTAGAAGGAAGAGAATATTTAAAAATTATTATATTTTAGTAGAAGTTCAAACTTCATAGAAATCTCAAGTTAATAATCGTTCCCTCTTCATGATAGGTCTTTAGAAGGAAGATAATTTTTTGAAAGATTATTTTATTTTAGTAGAAATTTGTTTAAGTTCAAATTTCATAGAAATCTCATGGCAATGGGAGGGAAATATCCTAGATTATTGTAATAATTTATTTTATTCTAGATCAACTAAAGCATTGCATGTATTAATAATGAATTATCTAAATATTTGACATTGTCATTCTTGAAAATTAAAATTGAAAGGTGAAATAAGTTAGCTGAAACCCCAAATTCTATGTGATAGTTCAAAAGTAATTATCAAGTGAAGCATATAATTAAAATAACCAAGCTAATCAATATTTAAGAAATCCTTTGATCTTTGGGAATAAATAGTATTCATAGCAAACCACTTAGAAAGTATGAGATGCTCTATTGAGAAGCCCAAAAGTTAAGAGACTATTTCTTTTACTTTTGGCCACATGTCTCCTTCAAACCACTCATTATGATATCCAATAGCTAGCATTTATCTAGATGATTCTAGTGTATGACAAAGCTAAACCAAAACTTATATTCAAATAATAGACATTCTGCTTCCGGAATAGATTGTGTGTATATTCAATTGTTCAATTTTTTTTGAGACCGATAAAGTCATTCCATAAAATTAAGGGTAAAACATATAGCATAAATTATGATTTATCAATTTATATTTAATTAATGACTCATTTTGTTTAAATTTTGGTAGCTGGTTTTTCAATGTTATAGGTGGTCACTAAAAATAATCTGTCAATTATTTTTAAAAAGAATAAGTTGTACAAAAAATAAAATAACAAATACACAATTGCATGTGAATGACATTTATAATTATTTTTCTACAAATAAAAAGTAGTTTTAAAAAATAAATAAAAATAGAAACAAATAAAAACAATCAAATTATTAAATATGATTTAAAACTACCAATGAAAAATATATAATCAAATGACTAATTAATGAAGAGTATATAATAAAATGAATGAAACAACCTTCTGAAATTATATTAAAAGACCCCATAGTTTATATCTAAGCTGAAAATTTAAAGAGCTGATTAATAAATGGTAGATAATAGTTTTCTTCCACATTAAAAAAAAACAAAAAAGTGATGTAAAAGAATAGTAATAAGCTTTAAAGCTTGCGAGTTAGCCCTAAATTTAATCATGGGTAATGCCAAATGCCAGCATAGATCACATGCAACTAATTTCGACGTCTAAACTTTAGACCTGCCAATAGCATTTTATTGAAAATTTCTAAAGCATTTTTAAAAAAATCCAATTTCTTCATATCATGTTAACATGGTGTTCCATAAGAAAATATTTCTTTGAGGCATTCCGTGAAACAGTTCACGTGCCTTGTTTAAGCTTACACATTTTGCATATGTCTACCATGTCAATTGTAGTGATAAAATTACTACATTGTTTATCCATGGATGCACATACCGTATTCCAAAGCTCCCATTTTCGCACCTAATAAATAATAAACCCTTTTAAACCAATTTGATAATGACGCTAGGTTTTGGTCAACAGGAAATTCGTCGTTTAGGGCAGTTAGATGGGACCCTGAAGCCTACAATGATGAAATTCTTGCCCTTTCTTGCCCAAAGTGGATTACCATCAAAAATATTCCAGCTTTCCTTTGGTCCTGTGTTGACAAAATTGTGGAACCATTGGGGAAAATTGTAAAAATAGACTCTTCCCCTTCGGTTCTCCCTCATCTCGATGCTAGAATACTCATTGCATTAAAACCAGGCATGGTTTACCCTACAGAGATTGCTATTTGTCTCCACAATAAGACCGACTATTGTCCGATTGAATACATGGGAGGAATAGATGCCTGTCACTTTTGTAAAGTTAGTGGCCACTTTAGAAGCAAATGTTCGTTACTTTCGAGCAAAAATTCAAGGTCCAAAACTAGGGCCTCCGGTCCCCCCTTGTAGCTAAAGTAGTGCCCTCTGAACCTGCCCTCGCCCCCCCCCCCCCCTCGTTCCCCTTCCTTGCCATCCCCCCACCAACTTCCTTTCCCCCCACCTCGCCACCCCCCCACACCCCTCCCCCTGCCTCTCCAACCTCCTTGATGGCTAATTCCATCTCAGATTACCGCAATGCTATCAAAGAGGCCCTCGCTGTTGCTCAGCCTCCCCCCCTTACCCCCTTTGGAACAGTTGATCCCCCGTCCCACCCCTCTAACCCAAGGACCCTTAATGCTCAACAACTAGTGATGGAGAACCTAAGAAAAGCAGCGAAAGCTAGGAAGATTCTTGAACTAAACCTCCTCAAGCAGAAAATGGAAATTGAGGCCTCTCGGTGCCACCTACCTGACCTTGAGGACTTTGATAGAGGTGCTCCTGATATGACTGACACCATTAGTAGGGCCTCGGCCCTAGACCCTGAACTTTCCTCTTACAAAGAACATAATGGTCTCAATACTGAGGATCCCCTTACTCGGCAAGGGGTTGGGGACGATCCTACTCTAGAGGAGGTACCGGCAACCCCTCTAGATGAGTTGGGTAAGTTGCAGGATTCTAGGGGAGACCATGCTAGTGGTGCCCCCTACTCGGCTTGCACCCCTATTAGTGCCCTGAAGGCTGAGGTAGCCACCGATCAACCTGTGGAACCCGACTCAGGCCCCTTCAATCCAATGGAAGCCAACTTCGAATAAGGATTGACAATCCCTCAAGATGAATTTACAATGGTTAAATACAGAAAATCTAGGAGAAAGAGATCTCTTAAGAAAAACAAGGATAGTGCTAACAGGAAGGAATCTCTAGGCCCTGAACAAATCTCAGAGGCAAGGAAAAAGAGAGGTAGACCCTCCTCTTCTATTGCATTGATGCTAGCAATATAACAACAAAGAGGACTGGCCCAAGTGTTTTGAGGGGTTTAAATCCCAATCTGAACCTCCCCAACTAAGTGAATCATGCTGAAGATTATTTCTTGGAACATCAGAGGTGTGGAGGACCCTGATAGGAAATACATCATAAACAGGTTTCTCAATGCACATAAGAACATGGACTGTCTCCTCTTGCAGGAGCTAAAGGCAGTGGGTTTCACACTGCAAATTGGTCTAAAATGTATCTAGAGGGAGGCCACCTCTTTTTACACTAACCATACCAAAGGAAAAGGTGGATCAGCCATTCTCCTTAGCCCTAAATGGGCCAGCAATCTAGTTAATTGGGGTCAATCCCCCTGTGCTAGAGGTATATGGGTCTCCATTCAAATGGGGAACCAGAAATTTGGAATTTGCTCTATATATGCCCCGAATGACTACAGGGAAAGAGGTGAACTTTGGAACTGGCTAGCAACTCTAGAGGATATCCCTTGGATTATTGGGGGAGACTTCAATATGATGGAATCTCCCAGTGATAAAAAAGGAGGCAATAAATTTGAGTGGAAAGGAATAGAAAGGCTTCAATGGGATAGAATGATCAATAAACTACACCTGTTTGACCCTATTGTGGGGAAGAAAGACAATTTGAACACTATATGGTTGACCTGGTGCAACTATCAACAAGTGAATAAAAGGATATATTGCAGGTTGGACAGATTCTACCTCAACAAAGCCCACTTTGTGATAAACAAAGGCCCCTGTGGTGACCACTATGCTGTTTCCCCATACACCCTATCTGATCACCACCCGATAATTATGGGAATTGACATGTCCCCAGTGGCCCCCCCTCCTCCTCAAGGGCCTCTTCATTTATCCTAAACACTAGGCTTCTGGAAGATGAAGACCTTTTCTCTGCCCTAGCCTTTATCAGACTATTTAACAAAAAGGATAGGGTGCAGCCATCCTATCTTGATGCCTGGAATGCAAACATTAAAACATGGACCATACTTTATCAAATAGTGGGGAAAAAAAGGCCAAGGATGCCAGGAGGGTTGAAAGACTTCTCCAAGAGGATCTATGTAATGCAAAAATGAATCTTCAAAACTCTCCGAATGATGACAACCTCACCTGCACTCTAATGACAATCAAAGACCAACTCAGGAAGTTTGAGAACCAGAAAATTAAAGGGTTGAAAACCAGGGCCAAACTAAATTGGCTGGACTCGGGGGACAAGGGCTCCAAATTCTTTTTTCACATGCTCAAAGTTAAAGAGGCTAAAGTCAACATCAACACTATATGGGACAATAATACTCACATCACAGACTCCCAGGAGATCCTGCAATGCTTCTCCCTCTATTATTAGAAGCTTTTCGCGTCAGAGGAAGTAAGTGAAGAACACAGACAAGCTAGAGTCCTTGTTAAGCAATTAACCCCAACCAAAATTAATGAGGAAGACTGTGAGGTTTTGGGAAGCCCTATTTCAAAAGAAGAAATAGTCAAGGCTATCTTCTCTATGGGAAACGACCAGTCCCCTGGTCCAGATGGATTCCCAGTGGAGTTCTATAAGAAAAATATGAAATGGATTGTGGATGACCTCCATGCCCTATATTTGGAGGCTATTTCCAAAGGAACTCTTGGTAAAGAGATCAATCAAGGGCTTATCAAACTCATCCCCAAAGAGGGAGACAAGACTTTGGTCAAGAATTGGAGGCCTATCACGCTACTAAATGTATCTTACAAAATATTAGCTAAAGTAGTAGCAAACAAGTTAATCAAAATACTACCTAAGATTATCAGCCCTACCCAAACAGGTTTTGTGAAAGGCAGGTTTATCCTTGAGAACTTGGTGACCTGCTGGGAATCTCTAGATTGGGCCAAAGCCTCTGGTCAGAATGGGGCTATGTTATTAATAGACTTCGAGAAGGCATACGATAGGATAGAATGGGGATTCATTACACAGATGCTAGACAATCTGGGCTTCCCAGACTCCTTTTGTAGGATTGTTCAGACACTTCTTACTGATGCCAATGCAGTTGTGGAAGTAAACGGACTAAAATCTGATAACATCATTCTATCCAGATCAATTAGGCAGGGGTGCGCTCTTGCCCCGACCCTGTTTGTCTTGGCTGCGGATGCTATGTACTACATACTAAAAGACTGCAACTTATCTCCTAAGGTTATAGGAATAAGACTCCCTAACAAAGAAGAAGTCATCAATATACAGTTTGCAGATGACACAGCTATTATCTTCTCCCTAGAAGAGGAGAATCTATCACACCTGCTTCACAATATAGAGATATTCTGCAAAGCATCAGGCAGTATAATTGCCCTCCACAAATCTACCATGTTAGGATGGTCTGATGCCCCTCCTATCTTGCTGTCTAAGTTTGACCTAAAGTGGGGAGGCCCAGATATAATCATTAGATACCTAGGAATCCCTTTCTCTATCTCTCCGAACTTGAAAGAAATGTGGGAATGGTTCAAAAATAAGGTTGATAAGAAACTCACCAAGTGGAAACGGAACTTCCTTTCCTTGGCAAGTCACTATCAGGTTTGCCAAAAGCTGCTATCTTCCTATAATATATATTGCTCCTGAGCCTGGTTATTCAGCAATTATCAGTTCAACTACATTCAAAAATAGATCAGGAACTTCCTCTGATCAGATGGAAAAGGAAAAAAGAAACAACATGCAGTTAAATGGGATTGGTGTATCAAATCTAAGACTCAGGGAGGTATTGGCCTCAAAGACCTCAAACTTCAAGGAACTGCCCTGGCAACCAAATGGATTTGTAAAGAAATTGATGATAACGAACCCTGGAAAGTGCTTATTAGAAATAATATTCAATGCTCCACCCCAAAATTAGGTAAAAAATGGAAGAACCTACCCATCATTGATCCGATTGTTGGGAGTTTTGAGGTCTCCCCTGTAGGGTCAGAAGTCTTCAAATCAATATGGAAAGCCTGGAACCATGTTAGGCAATTTATTAGCAATAAAGACATAACAGATAAGGAAGGAACCCTTAATCTGGAAAGGTCTATTTGGTGGAATGTTCTGCATAATGGAAAACAACTTGCCTATCTTCAAGGATGCTCTTCCCTAAAATGGCACAACCTGGGGCTAGTCTCATTTGAACACATTCTGAAGGATGGCACCCTGATCTCTTGGGAATCTCTTAGCTCTAAATTCAACCTCCCCCTCTCCTAGGCCAGAACCTACTTTGTCCTTAAATCTGCACTGGCCCCCATCCTACCTGCTCCTTCCCCCGCCTTCCCCCCCTTAACCTCCCTCTGTTGGTTAGGTGGCTCCCCCCTCTTGCAAATCAAAGCCAAAATGATCTACTTTGCCCTTGCTGATTCTGGAGATATCCTTGACCACCTTAACTGCTCCTGGAGCCTTTCCTGGGACTCCTTGCACTGGTGCTCTGCCCTCTCAAGATTTTGGTCTTCCCCGACTGAGCCAAAGAAGAAATTTTTTGCCTGGAGGCTCCTACTGCATAAACTACCTCTTAAAGACCTCAATGGAGACCTCTTGTTGTGGAGATGACTTTAATTGTTGTGGCAATCAAGATTTAAATGAGGTTGTGGAGATGATTTTAGCTACTAAGGTTTTTAATTTTGATAAATGTAATGATGGGTCTAGGGGTTGTTCATGGCTTGTGTAATTTTTCCTAAACCCCTTTTATTGCCTCGTAAAAAGTTTAGATACTTTGTTCAGGATTAGTACTTTGGAATGTAGTAAAAACTCTTAATAGATTTAATATTAATCTTTAATAATAGTTCTTTTTTTTGTCATTGTTTTTGTTCTAGTTCAAATTTTTGATAGTTGGTGACAGATCTGTAATAGATTGGGGCCCTTCCCCACTTAATTTAATAAAAAATATTTCAATTTTTTTTTCTTAATTATTTTAGTTGATACCTCATCAATACTACAACTAATATTTTGTTATATATGTTATAATGGTAAATTTGAATATGTTTATATTTTGTTATTAATACTTTTTATTATATTTGACTACTTTTGTTATAGAAAAAGCATTGAATAGCTCGTTCGTGTTATAGTTAATTTATTTAATATATTAATATCACTTGGTTCTTGGATTTACATGCAATTCGATTACCCTTTTTGCCCTCATATTATGTCATAATTATATCATGAATAAAAGTGTTTATTATTTATTTAAAATTTATTAATATGATAAGATTTCACTTCAATGAACGAATTTAATTTAAATATTTTCATGAATATTTTTTATAATAAATTTAATGGATATTTATTAAAAGTTAATTTTTATTTTAATAATAATAGTTCAATAAAATTAAAATTGTTTAGATTATAATAAAATTATATATAAACTCTATAATAAAATTAATTAAAATTATTAAAGAAAATGAATTTGATAATAAGTTAATAAAAATATATTATTTTATTAAGATTTGAACTATAAGTTTATATTATATTTTAATTTCATGTTCATACCTCATGAAATTAAAATATAATATAAACTTGCAATATATAAACATAAAATAATTCTTGGTTGAAAATATAAAATGATTGTAAAATATTTATAAAAAATTTAATCAATTATATTATGATTGTGATTCTAATTGAATATTACTATAAATTTTATTATTATAAAAAATATTTTAATCAAATAGGATCAGGTGATATTACCACACCTCTTCAACATTCCCATTACATGCCAAGGTGATATTTCCATCTCTTTATCTCTCATTTCTATTTGTATCTCTCCCCCTTTTTATCACTATCTCTCTCTCCCTTTTCTATGCTTTAGACTTCCTCAGCTTGATTGTCTTCTCATTTTATAGGTTTTCTTTTAGTTGTGTTTGGATCTCTATAATTGGGTTCATAGTTTATTTGAAGTTATTACTTATCCATTCAAAGCTTTGTTGCACAAATAACATCATGGTCAAAATTATGAATGGTTTTACTGTATTTTGATATTGCTAGACGAATTTACAAAAGACTCAAATTTAAAATAATAAGAAATATTTTACTTTATTATTTTTAAATAATTATTTGTTCATCTTAAACTCTTTTAATGCAAATATCTACAATTTCACAATACATTTCAAATTATTTTATTACTAATAATAAATCTAAATTTTTGCGTTTAAGTAAATGCATTTTCTATTGTTTTCTACTCTAAACTAACAAAATTATTGGCAGGAACTTGACGCTTTGCATCTCTTGTTATTGGATAAAGAATTCTTTAATATGTTGTGACAAAATAATCAAAATTAAATTTAGATATAGATTTTTGATCAATAGTACGAAATATTCTTTTTTTACAATGTGTTGTGTCAATTAATCTAATTTGGTTGAATCAAATAAAATGAAATCAATATTTTATTATAGATTTGCGATTCAATAATAGAAAATACTTTATTCAATTAAATCTAGTATTGTAGATTAAGATGTCTTGTGTCTTGATTAATGTAATTATTTGGTTGGCATCAAATTAAATAAATTTTGGTTTATTATTGTGGATATGCAATCAAATAATAGAGTATATCTTGTGCAATGAAATCTAGTATTGTAAACAAGGCTATGTTGTGTGGACTAGTACAAATGATATTAGTTGGTCCTCTATCAGCATAAAATCTTCAATTAATATGATTTCATTTAATGTTTATTTGGATATAGTTGTGTGTAAAAGCATGATAGAGCTTGCTTCAATATGAGAAAATGGGTCATTGTCTTGTATTGATATCAATCAAGATTGTAGGGAGGAACAAGATCAACAAACATGCTACACATATAATGTTGATGTAGATCTAATATAATAATGAAGTTTTAAAATGGCCAAATGTAGAATATAGGTTTAAATGTGCTTGTGCCAAATAATCTTGGAATTGATTTCTTTATTATTTCTAAATGTTAATAACAAGCTAGGAATGTATATAAATACATGTCAATAATTTCATATTTCAATATTTTAGCACACATACGAATAAAAAATCAAATACCCGCTTTCTAAAGGGGTTGCCCTAGAGTTGGGAATATTAAAATTTAAATTAGATGGACTTGATCAAGGTCAAGTGAGCTAATCTATAGTTGTAGATGACTATAAAATGTGGATTGGTTAGGGATAAGGCAATGTCTAGTTGTGACAAGTTGATGGATTCTAAGTAGGAGTTAGTTTATGCCTTGATAAGACAAAATTGCATTCTAAGTCTCTTACTTGAGAAAATTGCAAAGTGGTATAAATCAAAGATGTAAAAGTGTAATGAATATCATAAATGATGTGTCCTAACACTCAAATCATTTTCACAATTGAACAAATATTATTCTTAGTCTATTAGCTACATGTCACTCATGATCAATACACATCAACTACATGACCCCAAAAACTATTTTGAGTATTTTTCCATATTGATTACAACAATTTGATTAAACAATTCACTCTTTAATAGAAGAAACATTAAAGTGTCTCTATCTTGAATCCCTAATTTCTATATCTATCCAAATTTTAGGATCCAATCTTTCATAACAATACATCAATCTATTATAGATATCCAAATCAACATCACACTAAAACTTAAAAAAATGTTATTTAGTCTCCATCATTCATAATATTATATATTTTGATTAATTCAATATTACATAATTATAAATATTTAATTGATAAAAAAAATTATAAAAAATATCTCACACTAAAAAATACTATTCAATTATTTCATTTTAATAAAAAACTTAAAAAAATCATTATTCTGAATATAACATTACTATATATCTATATTTCCTATCGACAAACCCACTACACTTCCTAACAATACTTCAATTATAATCACTAAGTAGTCACATACAACTCTTTACATTTTGTTGTTCATGTTCATACGTCATTCAAACCTGTAAACAAACTGATCTTGCTCTTTTTTTTGTCATCCCTGCCAAGAAAAGTGAGAATGGAATTTTAAATAAGCAGTCTTCGTTTTTGACAGTTTTGTGCTTGCAACATCTGTAGATGAAGCATTGAATTCTCTATAATATCATCAGTTTTGTCGTTTGGATTCAGTTTATTTAATTTTATTAGATATAGATGAATAGTTGATCTTGTAATTAATTGAAATCAAAAATTTATTGTGGATTTGTATTTAAATACCAGAGAATATTTTGTACAGTAAAATCTAGTGCTTTAGATCAGGTGCAATTGTGTAGATTGGCTTGATTTTCTATTGACATGCACTTTTGAATTAATATGCTTTTGTTTATGAATATATTTTGCTTTAAAATATGATAGATTAGATAACTGTTTTCAATTTATATCAATTAAGATCACACGGAAAAATAAGATGATACAAACATTTCACATATGTAGTGCAAATATAGATCTAATGTCGTAGTGAAGTTTTACAATATATTAGATGTAGAATATAGATTTAAATGTTCTCATATCAAATGATCTTACAATTGATTTATTAATTATTTTTGGATGTTTAATTAAACCTAAAAATGTATGTATATATATATATATATATATATATATATACCTATAGTTTAAATTTAATTTTTGCAAACAAATAAGAAAATACCTACTTTCTTAAGTGGTTGTCCTTTAATTGAAAGTTTTAAAATTTAAGTAGATGGATTTCATCAAGTGACCTAGTTCATAGTGAACATGACTATGAAATATGAATTGGTTATGAATGAGGTAATGTTTAAGGGTGATTAGTTGATAGATTATAGGTAAGAGTTGGTATGTGTCTTGGAAAAATAAAATAAAATTTGACATGTACAGGTAAGAAATTGTGCAATTTGATATTGGTCAATGATGTAATAGTGTCATGGATATCATAATTTATGTCTCGGAACTCAATATGACTCATTTTCAAAATTAATAAAGATCATTCTAAGCCTATTAGCTATATGTCCCTCATGATTACTAATTATTAATAACATGAATTATAATCCCTATTTGAGTATTTTCCCACATAAGAGTACATTTGTTGAATTAAACAAAGTAAATTAATTAACTTGATTAATGTTATTAAAAATAATTATTTAAATATTTAAGTATTTAATTGATTTAAGTAAGATGCAAATTAATAAACTATACAAATAAAATGAAAGACTCACAATTATATTAAAACCAAAATTATTCTAGAGAACAACAATTTGTTAGACTAAGTTATATAGTAGTCTAATATAAGACTAGGTTGCAAAAGACAATTCACTTCGGAACATTAAAATGTCTCTATCTTGAGTCTCTAATTTCTATATCTATTCAAATTTTAAGATCTAATATTTCATAAATATACATCAATCCATTATAAAAATCAAAATCAACATCATAATAAAATTTAGATAAACTAATTATTATTGTCAATTTTCTCTTACATTTAATGTGTCTATATTCCCTTGTAGACTAACCAACCACACTTCCTAACAATAATTGTGAGTTGTAACTTTTTGTCGTTCATATTCGTACGTATTTCAGACTTGAAAACGATAGATTCTCGATCAATGTTTGCCATCTCTACCAAGAAAAGTGCGAATGGCATCTACCCCAGAACAGAGAATCGACATTGAAGCAACCGAACATTAAGCCCATTTAAATAAGTACTCTTTGTTTTTGACATTCTTGTGCGTCCAACATCTGTAGGGGAATCCTTGAGTTATCTATAATATCGTCACTTTTGTCGGTTGGAATCAATTTAACACTTCAAAACTCCCCGCTCTTTGTACAATCCGCCATTCAGCAAGCGACAGAAGCTCTCATTGTCTAACGTCTTCCACCACCTCTATAAAATTCCCCATTATCAAACACAACGAAAGCATCTCACAGTGCGGATCTTTCATCAAAATGAGCATCTTCTACACTGTCTTTGTATTTCTCTTTGCATCTGCGGCTGCTGAGAACGGAAAAGTTTATGTATGGCTGCCCAGACGCCATGGGGAGCCATTTGGGGCTTAGAGACATTCTCGCAGCTCGTGCGCCGTTACAACGCGACGTCGATCTACTCTCGTGTCATCGTCGGCCCTGTGATGATCATGGATTACCCGCTTTTCCCACATAGAGGGATTGTTCTGGACACGAGCAGGAACTTTTACCCTGTTACAGACATTCTGCGGAGCATCAGGGCCTTGAGCTACAACAAGATCAATGTTTTCCACTGGCATATAACTGACTCGCATTCTTTTCCGTTAGAGTTGCCTTCGGAGCCGGCCTTGGCGCACAAAGGATCGTACCCTGGAATGACGTATACTAGCCAAGACGTGCGTGAGATAGTTGAATATGGTCGAAACTATGGCGTCCGTGTGATTCCTGAAATAGACACTCCAGGTTTGTTAGTTTTGGCCTGTTTACCCACAGTTTTTTAAAGAATTCTGTTAACAGCTTCTTTCCAGTCGGATTTTCATTTTATTTGCGATTTTCCCCCAGTTTTCTTTAGTGACAAATCAAAACTTGGGCGGAGGAAGGTAATAATATCCAGTTTTTCCTTTTCTCGCATCGATAACTTTTATTTGCTTTCCCCACAACACGCAAGTGAAAAGATTGATGCGATGCGATGGATACCTGCTGAAACCTTCACTACTGCTGTTGGACAAAATCAGGGGATTTCACAAAATTTGGGAAAAATGCGTAGATAGCAAAATAAACTTCCTCATATTAATTCAGAAAATTGCATTCATATTTATTTTCAATATTTAGCCCTCAGCGGTCTAAACAAAGTGGTAATCAAACAGAACTACAATTAAAATCTTAGAGTGGGAGTATTATTTTTTTAACGAATTAAATGCTATCAATAAATGAACTAATTTAAGATTAGTTAATGGGTAACAAGTATGTTTGATCTTGATAAAATTTCATAGTTAATCACTTCCAAGTACCAAGTAGTATTAGGATGGGTGATATGTGGTGATGTCTTGATCCTTCATTTTATTGAATATCATCTACATGAAACAGATCATTCAGTTTCATGAGTGATAAATTCATACAAACCACAATTCATAGAATATAGGTCAGTGGGTTTGAGTGAAAAAACTACAGAATTGAATCTTGATATTAATATCATAAATCAAAGATTAGCTATAATATATTGATTAATCTGTTAATAATATTCAACTATTTCTCTATCTTATAATTTTAATACATTTTCTGCAGTTTAAATCTAGGGTAAAGGTACCAATAGTCATTATAGCTAACTTCAAGCTCCCTAAGCTTCTAAACAGTATATTAGATTTTGACAATTTTCTTTATTCCTCTTTATATGTGACTTAAGTGCTTATAGCTATTGTTTTGGTTTCTAAGTAGTTATGACAAATATGATGGGATTTGTTATACATCGAGGGTTAAAAAAATTGCCATTTCAAGATAACATCCAATACATATTTTCTATTGTACCGTTATTCATTCACTTTGACCAACACAAAATTTAGGTGATCCAATACATGAAACATGAATGATAATTGAATCAATTCCCCTATAACTGGAGAGCTTTTGGAGGGCTTTTGCAAACTATAGATGATCTATGAATACGCTCACTCCTCTAGGATCAAAGAAAATTCTGCATCTCTCCAAGGAAATTCTTACGTTTATCATTTCTCCAAGCATTTCTTTGTAAATTGTGAAGTTAACTTGTGATTTGAATGTTATAACGATTTCAGGTCATACGTTGTCGTGGGCCAAGGCGTACCCAGAGATTACGACATGCTCCGATTTGTTCTGGTGGGAGGCCGGCACAAGCTGGGACGACCGAAAGGCCTCTGAGCCTGGATCCGGCCATCTCAATCCCTTACACCCCAACACATACAAAGTCGTCAACAATGTTGTAAACGACGTGGCCTCCATGTTCCCCGATAATTTCTTTCACGCGGGCAACGACGAGATAATACCAGGCTGTTGGATGGCGAATTCTGATATCCAAAAATTTGTTAGTGGGGGCGGAAACCTGAGCGAAGTCCTGGAGAAATTCGTGAAAGAAACCTACCCGTTAATAACAGCCCACAATAAAACTGTAATATACTGGGAGGATGTTCTTCTGGACGAAAAGATTAAGGTGAGGCCCGAGCTTCTGCCCAAAGAGACCACCATTCTTCAATCCTGGAACAACGGTCCCAACAATACAAAGCTTATTACTGCAGCTGGATACAGAACCATCGTTTCTTCTACCGATTTCTTTTACTTGGATTGTGGGCATGGCGGCTGGCTGGGTAATGATAGTCGCTATGATAAGCAGGTCAGCGACGATGGGAGCCCTTTCAACTATGCGGGAGGCAACGGTGGCTCTTATTGTGCGCCCTTCAAGACGTGGCAAAGAATTTATGACTACGATATCACTTATGGGCTGAGTGAGGAGGAAGCCAAGCTTGTTTTAGGTGCAGAGGTGGCCCTCTGGTCTGAACAGGCTGATGGAACTGTTTTAGATGCTCGACTTTGGCCCAGAGCTTCTGCCATGGCGGAAATACTGTGGTCGGGGAATAAAGACTCGAGTGGGCAAAAGAGATACGCAGAAGCCATCGATAGATTGAACCAGTGGAGATATCGTATGGTGGGCAGGGGAATCAACGCAGAGCCTCTGCAACCAATGTGGTGCCTCTTGAATCCTGGAATGTGTAATTTGAATCAATGATCTTGTCAGTGCACTCTTCTCAATTTATGATTATGCGCCCATGAATTCTCAATTCTTTGTGTAATGGTCGACATGGCCTATCTCGAGTAGATGGGCTTGAGCGGCAATGCATCTACTGTGGATCTGCTGAATTAATTTACGGAATATTTGGTTTCCGTAAACTTAAAATTCGTTGTGAATGAAATCCAATTGCTTGTGTATTGATTGTTGTTGATATCTTTTCTGGTTTGCCTTTTTTTTGGTTCAGATTTTAAACCCACGTTTATTGATAATCAATTTGAGAAGCGTCAATTTTAGGCTTCTGCTTTTGGTTTAAACAACATATTTTAAGTTTTCATTTATTCACGTGACTGGTCTGAAATCACTGTAATAGATGGGTTCTACGACAGAAGCTAGTGTAATTTAAGATGTGCCACTTAAACAAATCAAAGCTTAGAATATGTTGTTTGGGTTTTCCTATTACAAAATGATGATTGGTTGATTTAATTTCTTTTATTGTTCTCTTGCAATATTTATGTACTCTTGGGCCCCTCCCAATAGTGGTTGGCTGAAGTTGAATTTAGATGGCTCGTCAAAAGGAAATATAGGTCAAGCAGGTGGGGGTGGTGTCGTACGTGATAACAAGGGTAATTTTGATATGGCCTATGTGGCCAACTTAGGCACACAAACGTCGAGCTTTGCGGAGGTGGCAACTATTTACTATGGCCTCATTTTTATCAATGAAAGAGGGTACAATCGAATCATAATAGAAGGTGATTCAGGAAACACTATCCTCCTTAAAAATGAAGCTACTCTGGACTAGAAGTGTGAGAATTTAAAAATCTATTTAGCAAGTCAAAGGGGATTTTCGTAGAGATAGATTAGTATCCTGAAATAAAATCTGTAACCTTCTCATTTGGATTTCGCTTAAATTGAAAAAGGTCTAGGATGGTGACCCTACTACCAATGTTGGCCTGGAACCATTTGAGAAACAATTCCATAAGTTGATCAAATGTTTGATGGAATGATCAGGTAATGAGTTCTACCATTCTAACATAGTTTTGTTGAGGGAACAAGAGAGAAGCTTAAGCAAGATGAAATCTAAACTATGATAATCATTACACATGGTCATGAATGAGTCAATATGCACATTAGGATAACTATCTCCATTGAATCAATCAAACTTCAATACTTTAGCCCCTTGGGGAAGGATAGTGTTAAGGATGGTCAAATCGAATGAGCTCTTCCGGTAATAAGTATATACAGAAGAGTGGCTAGAGATGGATGCAAGATTTGTGAGTTGTTGCAATTGACCCATGTTCTACAATATGGTATTTAAGATAGGATTTTAAGGTGGAGGAGCACCACGTGTGCCACCACCTCCACCAATACTAACATAAGGACCAGTACCACCACTAGGGATAGTGTTACCACCTATGCCAACACTGATAGAAGTGATATGAGCCACAATGGAAGCAATAGAGGAGCTGTTAGAAATGCCTGTGTAACCAGGGGAATGGTAGAAGCATTGATGCTAGGGATAGTGGGTGTTGATTCAACCATGTGTATTGTCATCCCAAGTATATAAACACCAATTTCAAAACTATAGGTGTCAAACTAATTGTCTTGGGGAGGAGTACTTGCTAGGGGAACATGACTCTTAACAATCAAAGACAGTTCCCTCAACATCTCTAGGCCTCTTCTATCTGAAATCAACATGTCTCTTAAAGCATTCACAACATTTTTAGCCTGAGGGAGGATATTTCCTAATTTAAGAAACCTTTGAAATATCTCAAGTTCTCATCTAATATATGAATCTGGTCAAACTCAATAGTGATAGTGAAGTCATGATCAATAGAAAGAGGATAAGACAAGGGAGAGCTCGTCAAGGTGTTAAATCGAGAATTAGATTGTGAAATAGATGGAGAAAAACCCCCTGTCAAAATGGTCCTAACAAGGTGAGAAGCCATGAAGTCATTTGGATCGGGAAGTGGTTCATTATACAATGGACCTAGCTGAGGAGGACTATAATGATTTAGAGGAATTCTCTTCCTAATAGTCCTTCTTAGAACAGCCCCTGTGGCAGTCTGGGTCGTAAAGCTCGTAGACAAGATCTATGAGGGTACTATAATGGTCTTACAACACTTGGTGATAAAGGAAACTTTGTTGAAATTATTTTATACATATATACATATATATATAGATATATAGATATATATATATATGTATGTATGTATGTATGTATGTATGTATGTATATAAGTTTTATAACCACACATACACACAATGAGGAATTAAAAATGAAATTGTTTCATTTTGGGTTCGCCGAAATGTAGAGGATGGGATTTGCTACTATCAAAGTGATGAAATTCAAGGAAAAAAACCAACCTTCGCTCTACCTCACTTTACTAGCACTTTGGTGAGCCAAGGGATATAAACTATGAAACTGAACAGACAAGCCACATAAATTTCTAAACAACCTCTGCTAATTCTCTATTCTCGGGATGAATGCGTAGAACTTGGACACCAGTGTGATGCACTAACATTTTGTATGGATAGAGTACCAAATCCGTACAACAAATGTGGATATAAAAAAAATATTAAGCTAAAGAAACTATACTAAACGAAATCACCAATACGAAATAATACCAACTTAAAGTTCAGAAAAAGATGAATTAGGAAGGCTCACAACTAGGACCCATGATTGAAGCCTCCAACAGAGTGATCTTCCTCCCTTGATAATGAACCTTCACACAGATAAAAGGAAAATTATTGGGGATATGTTAAGAGGTCTTCCTCAATCAGACCCCCATTTTGGTGTTTCCACCTCCATAGACAACCAATATAATAGCCATAGATAAAAGAAAGATTATAAAGAAACAAGTAGATAATAGATATGCTTGATAGAAACTAATGGATGTTGGCATTTTGAGTTTGTTGGCAATTTGCATAGAGATTGCATTAATGATATGTTGTCATTGATGTCAATTGAACTGGTAATGGTATTCATGTTATTGCTGATATTGTTGTTTTTGATATTGGCTAGTAACTGATCAGGAAGAGCTTTGTGGAAGATGTTGTAAACCGGTATGAAAAGTTTGTGAGTTGAATAGGTGAACCGGTGTAAAGGGTTAAACCTTTCTATGTAATGTAACCAGTAAACCCTATCAGTTGTTAAACCCTAACCGATCAAGTTTGATGGTTTATTATCTGATAAGCGGTAATGATGGAGACACATGTGATCATTGTATGAGGATATATTCATATTGTTTTGGCGCGTTTATTTCTTGTCTAGGGAAGGAGAAAAGTGGATTACATCTAATGCACAATGCATGGTGAGTTACAAAGTCCGATGAAGTGGTGATCATGGAGCGGTTGGAATTTTCTTGAAGAATGTGAAGAGATTGTCATGATTTCTAATGGTCAAGATTGTACTGACTTGTTTGTAATCTCGATGATGAGAATTAGGTTTTTGTTGTGTTACCGACCTAATTGATTTGTGTTTAAGGTTGATGAAGTTGTTTGTAAAGTTTGTTGGCAAGATTGGTAGAAACCTGTTGATTGTGTAGTTGCCTAACCAATGAATGGATCTACACTTTGAGTGAAGGCAGATTGAAGCTTAGAAAGATCTGATCAAGCAAATGTAGTGCTACTCAGACAGATCAAGAAAACATGTTGTTTTCTAACAATTACAGTAGAAGTGAAATCCCTTAACCGGGTAAGCTCTAACAAGGTGGTCCATTAGCTTGGATTCTTAAATCCTCCAGCAAGGTTACTCTTAATAGGGTATTGTGCTTTTCATCAAGGCATATTTGTAAATCCCTTAACCGGGTGATTCCTAACCGGAATTAGTTCTTAACAAGACTTATTGTAAAGATTTAACAAGCTTGGCTCCTAACAAGGCAAACTTCAGAAGAGTTTAGATAGCTATCCTTGTGAGCCTCATCTCACCGTGGTTTTTACCTATTTGGGTTTTCCACATATAAACATTTGTGTCAAGTGGTGAATGCTTTTGTGGTTGTGACCTTATTTGTTGATTTGGTTAACTTCTGATAAGGCATGCTAAGTAGAAGCATTGAGAGTTGAATATGTTGAGTTATGATTGAGCATTGTTGATGTTTACAAGATGGAAGTTGTTTACTGTTAAAGTTGTCATATTAGTTAAACCAGTTGATGTCAAGTATTCTTATGAATATTGATCTTGACTGAGATATGTTTCCTTTGTTTGACTGAGTTTGAGTTTGGGAACTTTCTATTAGCTTTTAAATGTACTAATTCACCCCCCCCCCCTCAACTCCAACAAAGTTATAATGTTTTATTATAAGTATCTAGAGTGTCTTGGGTGCCAAAAATTAAAAAGAGATAAGATATCTATGCCTTTCATTGAAAGGAAAACACCAAAATATGTTTTTCCATGGGATTTTAGGTTTGTTGGTCATATGGCATGGAAAGAACCTTCATTTGTGGTGTATAAACAATATTTTTTGCTCTAGCTTGGCATATTTGAAAGGTTTGTTAAGAATATTAGTTACATTGAAGAAGATAATGGATAAATTTCACCATGTTGTAGAGCAAACACAAGGGTTGAGGACATGAAGATGATATATCTCTATTCAAGATGTGTTGATGATAATGATGATGTCAAGGTATTTAGTTTGTAAAAATTATGAATTCCAAAATTTTATGACAATCAACACCAATATTAGTCCATAATATCATGTTGCTAGGATTGATCATGTAGATAGATATGATAGTTTAGGAAGCTACAAAATTCTTGACAATTTTTTTGGTCATTTTGCTAATCATGGGTTCAAAGCCTTTACTCATATTCCATTAGGTTACTCTCCTCTTGATGCTTCTACATTTAACTCCTAGGGGGTGGTATCCATATAGATGGTTGTTTCAAAAAATCCCTAAACTTAACAAAAAATAATACTAATCTCTCACAGGAAAGTACTTTCCATAAACCCCTTGAATGGTATTCTCAAGCCTCTATATTTAGATTATTTTCCTAAATACATTTGAAATTTTAAGTACATATTTCCTCTATTTCTTTTGATAATTATTTCCTAAATCCACAAGTAAGTGATGGTATTCATAGCATTTTCCTAGTTAGATATCATTGCACAATAGAGAGAATTTCAAGGTTTCATCCCAAGTTGACAAGAATGGAAATGTATTTGAAACTACTAAGGAGAATATGGGTGACTATGATAGTTATGAAGAAATGTTAGCTAGGTTGTTTGATAACATACTTGAAAGTCCTTTTTGTCCATGAATAAATTTGAAAGGAGTAGTTGAAAATGGTGTAATTTTGGGTTCTATAAATAAAATCCTTTCATATAACAATGAGAAAATCAAAATAGGCCAATGCCATTATCATAAAGAAGAGTACTAATTTATGACAATCCATAATAGTTATAAACATGGAAGGAAAGGGACTATGCTATAGATAATTTCATAGTGATGTGATAAACCCTTTGACATAAGTTGATTGGAAGGTTATTGGCACCAAAAGCCACCTTTTAATCTATACAAAACATCACCTTGCAAATTCACAAAAGGGTGTTAAATTATGATAAGAGAAGTCTCCTAAGTTATGATGAAGGGTTTGTGCTAAATTTGGAGCTCCATATAGTGGTGATGTTTGGGGTACGAAGAGACATATATTAATTTTTTATTTCCCTAAAAAACACTTGTTTATTTTTTTCTTGGAATAGAGACTAGTAATGGACATTAAAGCTCATGTATGGAAATGGTATAAAGGGTTTAATTCAAGCTGAAGGGAGAATCACATCCCTTTAATAGATAGTGAATACATTAAGTAGAAGTGAAGGATAGTCTACTTTAAGTAAAAATGACAAGGAAAGTGGTCTTAAGGCATAAAGGAACATTCAAACAAGTAGATAATCATCAAGTTGAGGACAATAATACAAATTAGGAGTATCAAAGGAAATGACAAAGATATAAAATAGCATGGGCAATATACAATTCTTAATGAATTTTTATACCAAACAAAATTGAAATGAGAGTTCACAAGTGTAGCATGAAAAAAAAAGTAGGCATGACAAGCTTTAAAAGACAAATCCCTTGAGATAAAATATAGAAAGAGAAATCTTTTTAAGTTGGCATAAGGGAAAATATATAGTCTTAAAATCATGCTACAATAGAGTTAATGGTGTGTGACTGTGCAAAATAGACAATTTTTTAAACATGTTCAAAAGAACCTTGAGGTCACACATGCAAGAGGCAAGTTATGATGCATAATAGGGTAGGGACATTACTATCAACAAAAATGCATAGTCATAATTGTACTATTTGTGAGAGCATCATGACAGTGAAACAATAGAAAAAAGAAAAAGACACCGACTCTTCATGCATGATAGAAAGGTAGAAAATGGGTCAAAATCACATATGACTAACTTTATGACTTTATGGGTCAAAAATCAATGATATGGACTCTAGATGGCAGGGACCAAGCTTGAGTTGGATGAGGTCAAGAAAACCCAACAGGCCCTTAACAAGAAAATTGAGAAGGTCCCTGCCTCCCTATAGGCTATTCATGATGAGATGGAAAGAAGGGAAAATAAAAGAAAACATAGGGAGTCCCTATTCATGAGATTTTGTGCCGCAAATTCCTTGGTTAAAGCCACCCTTGACTCTGCATTGGTCTTCTCTAGCTTTGGGATAGGGTTGAGTAAAAAAGTTTCTTTTTCTAATAAAGTTCTTAATTTGTGCCAGGATTGGCAGGAAAAGGGTACCCACATGTAGTAGACCATCTCTTTGTGTCTGTGTTGGGTGGTTCTTTTGAGTTTTTGGTTGTTTTTGTTCTTCTCTATTTGTTGGTCTTTTAGTGTAGTTGTTGGCTCTCTATTCACTTTGCTATGTTTTGGTGGGTTTTTTTTGCTGGCTATGCATCCCTCATGCACTCTTGGTGTCACTTTGTGGATATGTAATGATACAAGCTTATCCTATTTTTATTAATCAAAACCTTATGACTTTTAAATGAGTCCTAACCCATTATCCTATGACCTAGGACTTTAGGAGAGGCATTATAAAGTGAGAATGACACATTAAACTCACTTAAAATTTTGGAATAGAAATTAAATTCACACTAGACTCCTAAGTGTTACATATTATCATTTGACTCCCTCATCATCACATTTGCATGCACTTTACAACACAACATCATACTTCACAACTAAAAGGTAAATTTAATAGTATTTATATTTTTTCACATCATAGGATATAAATGTGAAATAGAAGACCTTTACCTCCCCAAATAGGCTAGTTCAACCTAATTGGCTTAACACAATAGATCATTATGTCAAATCTTTGATCTGATTGGCCAAGAATGCTTTCATACTCAATTCCAAATATTCGAAAGACATGATACTTCTATAGCTAAAGCAAAGGAACACCAACATATACACAATCGCATACATCATTTCTAACCAACATATCTAGGTTTATTTCCATTCATAATAAAATTCCATTCAACAGTTAATGTATTCATAAGCTAGGTAATTAGGATTATCTAAAAGATAAACATATTTAACCCTAATTCATCAAATTAAATCATACATCACATTATAATACAAAATCATCAAATAATCATAATAAAATGTCCACAAAGATTATAACATTAATATCTCATGATAATGATAAAATCATCCTAAATGTTCTTTCCTGTAAATTGATAGATGAACTAGAGGGTGGGTCTCACAACTTTCTCCAAGTGCATTTTTTTTCATCATACATTTTCAATTGAAAATTCCACAAGAAAATTAAAAGTGAACATGTAGTCTTATATCTTGTAAGTATTTAAATATATATGTACTATCTTTGAAATAAGCACACTAAATTCCACCATGTTGTGAATCATATTCACATGACATCCTCTTAATGAATTATGTATATATGGAGATTGACATAATAGTATAAATGATTAGTCCTCCAACAACAATAAAAATTATTTGAGCTTGCCACTTGCACAACATATCATCATATATCCTAAATATTAAATTACCTTCATGGGCCTAGATGATCACCAATACACACACACACACACACACACTTGTACCACCTAATAGAAATGACCAATATACATTTAATCTATAATAATTGTCAATATATGATAGATAGAATCACCAACAAAGTCCTAGCCAAATGTAAAGTGAATGAGACCATAGGAGGTGTGAAGACTATATATTGCAAATGCGATAAACTATCCTCATAGCTCTATCTATTGACATAATAAGAACTTTCTACCTAGATTTGTTAGGATCCTCTAAACATCCAATTCACCACAAGAGAACAACTCACATTATATATGGTATCACATTATGCATATAAATAAAGCTTATAGGGTTGTACCACCTAATGGCCCTATCTAATGGATACAATATTGATGCAATAGTATGCATGGAGAAATAAAATGAAAAGTGGCACACTAATGATTACTCAATGAAAATGAATTAATACTAGGGGCACTAACATACCAAAATAAACTCTAACACCTTAGGGAAATTTCAAAGATAGTCCTAGATCACATCCATAGCTATCAAGAACTTGGAATCATCTGTATGTATAATTTAAGCTATGCAACATCAAACTATTAGCATATAAAACATATGATCATAATTTAGCTAATGAGAGCACATTATCATTGATCTCACATCCTCAAAGCTTATGATATCAAATGATCACAACCGAGATAATAGGAATACATTATTATAGCTCAAGAAAAGCACAGGGGTTGAACAATTAACATAGATTTAGGAAGGAAGAAAAAAGAGAGTTTGAATTAAGATTAATAATTGTAGTCAATGGGGTCAATTGAATACTATTTTTCCCATTCATGACTAATATCTAGGCACCATAGAGTACATCAAAAGCCAAAAAATGGGGATGCATGACTTAGTGTCGATTGGGTTTTTCTTCCATAAAAAATTAAACAACATTAAATGTGCTCCCCTCTTTTTTTGAGTTTTGTTAAATATCTGATAAATACCATTAGTAGAAACTTAGTATAAATTATTCAATAATTTAAATATTTATTCGTACAACACAAACACACATATACATAAATTTACATATACATATACATATACATATACATCACACACACACACACACACACACACACACACACACACACACACACACACACACACACACACACACACACACATACGGAGAGAGAGAGAGATTCACTAAACTTGAAGTTTGAATGTGTGAATTATAATTACATATATATGTATGTTTGTGAAATTATATTATTCACACTTCAACATTTCAATTGATATATTAGAAAAAATCTAATATGTACACAAATATATAAATGTGTTAAGAAAGTTGTCTTTAATCTTATCTTATATCTCATATATCAAAGAGTTAATTGAGACCTAATCCTTATAACTTTAATCTGAAAACCACTTATAATTTTTTTAATCAAAAATTATAATCAATATTACAATCAATACTTTGTGCATTTATTATCCATTACATTTACTATTTTATTTAGATCAATTAAGAGTAACCGTACAAATTGTTCATATCCGCTTTCACATAAAAACAAAAAAAAATTGAAAAAAATAAATAAAGAAAATCCAGCTAATATATTACGATGTCATAAATATTTTTTATTTTTAAATATAATAAAATCCAACCCATATTTCACAATGTCATCAGAAAATAATCTAATAGCCGGCAGCCGGGTTCAGCAGGCAACAATGCTGTGTTTCTTCAATCGACCTCAACGCCCGACACGTGTATGTCAAATTTTTTTTTTTCAATTCTAGTTTTGTCCCTCTCAATTGAATTAGCTTCGCATGATCCGCCTGCAACCTATCGACAAAAGCATAAAACAATCCATACACCTTTCTCCCTCACGCACTCCATAAATTGCTCATTCATCACCACAAGCAAACATAAAATCTTCAGCCATGATGAGGATCCCCCTGCGCTCTCTCATCTTCTCTCTCTTCGCATTCACAGCTGCGGCATCTGAAAACATTTATGTATGGCCAAAGCCCATCTCTGTAAAATGGGGAAATGAGACCCAATTCATGATTCCATTATCTTCGACCTTCCAAATCTCGTTTCCCAATCATACAAGCCTTGCAAACGCAGTCTCCCGCTACAAACAGATCATCTCGGAAAAGCCTTGGTATCCCATCCACTCACCCGACGCTGCACCATCCACGCCCGTTTCTTCGACCCCGTTAAAACAGCTCAATGTGCTGGTCCGCGATCTCAACGCCGACCTCCAGCACGGGGTCGACGAGTCATACAATCTCACCGTTCCCTCTGACGGAACGCCCGCCACTTTATCGGCTCAGACGGCATGGGGAGCCATTTGGGGCTTGGAGACCTTCTCACAGCTGATCCGCCTCTACAACGCCACTTCCTCTTATCCTCTCCTCATCCCGGGGCCTTTGATGATCGTGGACTACCCGCTATTCCCACACAGAGGAATTACGCTTGACACAAGCAGGAACTTTTATACTGTGGGAGAAATTCTGAGGACCATTAGCGCCATGAGCTACAACAAAATTAATGTGTTCCACTGGCACATAACCGACTCGCATTCTTTTCCGCTAGAGTTGCCTTCGGAGCCGACCCTGGCGCAGAAAGGATCGTACCCTGGCATGACATATACAAATCAAGATGTGCGTGCAATAATCGAATATGGGCGAGACCATGGCGTCCGTGTCATCCCGGAGATTGACGCTCCAGGTTCGTATATACAGTTCAATGAGCTTACTTTCTTTACTCCTTGAAAGATAATTCAATAGCTGATCTACACCAAAGAATAATATAGGCAGAAAGGTTTAGCTGGTATAGAGTGAAATTTTTTGGATGATTTTAGAATTATAATTTCACAGGTCAACCAATATCCGTCGTAGCTTACAAATATCCTTCGATTCAATGCCTTTTGAAAGCTATAGTTTCTTGTTATCTTTATATTTTTCATGTTTGTAATGCCCAATCAGAAATGCCGCCCGCCCTTCAAGAGGGACCATTAAATTTAGAAGATGTATAATGCGTAATTTTAAATATCTTATATTTGGATTTTATATTAAAATATAAAATTGATTGCTTAAATTTACATTCAGATTTAGGGACCATTAAATTTAGAAGATGTTTGTACGACATATTTACTATTGTGGGGTAAAATTTGTATAGTTATGTCAATTGTTATCTATTTTTGGATTTATTTTTACCGAATATTTTAATATAATTATATATTAATAAATAAGACATTTTTTTTATAGATTTGACTCATGACTCAATAATTTTATCATATTTTCATTTGTATAAAACTTAATATATTTTGATTATTTAATCTATGTATATTAACTATTATTTTCATATATTTGTTTCCTACTACAAACTTTCAGTTCTAATCCTCTCATTCAATTTTATGCTACTCAGACTAGTCTAGTTCAATCTAGGACATGAGACTGAATCTAAAATTTAAAAATTTAATTCAATTTTTAATATTCCTATATCGTTTCATTAGCCATTAAGAACTAGATTGATGTATGTTTTCATTTATTATTGTTATTTTTTTATATTTAAATATACTCAATGTTCAATAAATTTTTATGGACACCAACAAAAAAATATTAGAGCACACTTCATTTATGAAGGGTGAAAGAATTATAGTCTATAGAAAAATCATATAATACTTTTGTATGCTTACATATGATATTTATGATTATCCACTCAAAATTGCAAAGTCAATGTATCTAGAGGACTGACCTAGGAGGACTTGATCCTAGCAATTCAACAATCTCCCCCAAAGTGTTTGTATACACCACCTTAGTAGATTCATACACACAGAAGTTGAATAGATTTGTTAATTCATTCCCATATAATTATGCCCATTCTCATGTATTAGATCAAAGTTGTGGCACTTGGGTTCAAACTTAAGGGACTCAAATGTGAACCACATAAAGCATATATGCACAAAGTTTGCAACTTCTTCAAGACTAATATAATCAATTTCTACATATTTGAAAAGTGATTCCAACTTAATATCAATAACATTTCTTTATATTTAAAATTCTCAAAACTTAACACATCTATCTTTCCATTTAAATTTCTAAATACTCAACTTTAATTTGACCTAAATTAATTATACTACCTAAATTAATTATACTGTAATATTAAAGCAATTTTGTATTAGTCTATTGTCTCATTATGTAAGTGTTGATGCCATTTTACATTTGCACACATATATATAGTTATTATGTATACATATGTATATTGCAAATATATTGAAAGTAGAAGGAATGATATCGATAAATTTTGGATGATATGCAAATGCCTATCATTAAGCTATCCTCAATTCAATAGTTAAAAGATAAATTTTAAGTAACAAGATAAGATAACTATTTACCTATTTTTTATAAATGAAGTAAAAATATTCTATTGTTGAAAGATGATATATCTTTGTTACGGAAATATTCAATCTTTCAAACTTGTGAATTTGAGGCATACTTGTTCTTATGACTTCAATGCAAAGGCAAGATAATTAAATAATAATAGGTTATATTATATATTTTATTTGCATTTATCAAGATTGAAATTTGTTGCTTCATCCTAATTGCCCATTGACTTTGCACATATAAAAATTCAACTCATGTTTATAGCTTTAATTATTTTAGTTATTGAAAACTTAAAATGGTTGAATGATTTCAGGGCATACCTTGTCATGGGCCAAGGCCTATCTAGAGATCATGACATGTGCAAACACATTTACTTATTCCTTAATTTAGTATTTAACTTTAAATATATTATTTTCTTATTTATTTATTTTTATTTACTTTTGGTGTTCAATTAGTCATCAAAGATCATATTACATTTCATTGTAGTTACATATGTCTTAGTTGACAACATGAGATATATGTTCTACTATGATACTTCAATTTCATATTTACCTCCTTAGAAGGAAGAGAAAAAGCTAGAAGAAAGTTGGCAGTGGATTTATATTGTCGTATCTTTTGAATCTATAATTTTTACCTTATAATCAAATGATTGGAGCTTAATATGACATCACCACAGGTTATAATATTATTGTTCTCGTCGCAAGTAAATAATATATTACTTTGTTGTTCAACTGATTTTTTGTAAGTTTTTCTTTTATAGCAAGGTTGGGTAATCCATCACTGGCCCTTATGGCCATGACTACATCAATTGATCTTAGAGTATGGTCATTCTAACTAGTTTTATAAAATAAATTTGATGAGGAATGATAACATGTGATGATTGTTGGTTCCCTGCAAATCAATAAATCCACTAAATCCTAAAGACTAGCCACGTTCTTATGCTTAGACCTAGTGTTGGATTTGGCCAACAAATGAGATTCAGTCATAAGGCTGAAATCGTCTACACTTCTTGCTTTGCTAGACCAAGGTGGGTGAACCTAACAATTCCTAAAGATTCAACACTTACTTTGCACAGACATTGTATTTTATAGCAGAGAATTCTCAAAAACAATTCACCAAGGGTAGTCTAAATAGCTATAAATATGGCTTTGATCTTGGCTATTTATCCTTTTCTTAGGAATTGGAAACAATTCCTACACTACACCTAATACCTATAAAAAAAATTCAAAAGAGATTTTAAGAATAATGTATTGTTTAAGAAAATGCATTAAGCTGAATGACAGATCAATGCCTCATTCTAGGCCATAGAGTCAGATATGAATCTATAAAGGAGATCATACCAACAAACAAATTTCAACTAGTGGATTCAAAATATTTTAATTCCTTACACTAACAGATCCACTCATGTTGTCATAAAATCATACTTATAGGTCCACCTTGTACACCTAATTTCACAATTGTCTAATCAAATTAATTTAACTTTTTTTTTGAAAGAGAACCATGAACAAACAATACAATCATAGGGAAGCTGATATGAAAAATTTAAATATATTTAATATATTGAATTCATATCATCAAAAGAATGCATATACAGAGACAACTCAATGATAGTAATATTTTATTTCATAAATCGGTTGGCATTTGCTCATAAAACTAGGCATTACAATTTACATCTTCCATCTATGATTCAAACTCAACATTTTTCTATTAACCTCCTCAATATAAAATTTTAGGACCATTACAATGGAAGAGAAAAGAGAATATATAGAAAGAGAAGTTTCCAAATTAATCTTATAACTGACAATTGTCCACTTTCAAATCTAACTTGTGAGAAACATAAATTTCCTACTATTTCTTCAGTCTAACTTTGATATTCATTTTCCTTCATTTGCATTATGTTTGCAACAACACATTTTCACCTCTTCCCGTTGGTGCTATGTCTCTTCTTACTCATGAGAGTATTTTCACCAAAAAATAAATTATTCCCCTTTATGCACATCCTTTCTTGTTAATGGCTTTTACTATTATGTAAAAAAAATATTACTACTTATTACACTTTGCTCCCTCCTATGAAAAATATTTTCACATGAAAAAAATACTATTGTTACATATTTTTTCCCTCATTAAATAACTACTTGCTACTGCATTATTTAACTTCACACAATATCTTTTGTGAGTACCCATGAGTAAAAAATACTTCACAAATGGATTTTGTAACGGACCTGGACTTTGCATTCATTTTTGGGATGAAGTCTTTTCTGTGTTCATGGTCATACTTGAACACTTAGCCGAATTCAAATGACACTTATCAATCTAAGGGGATCCACATGGATCACTTATGCATTTGGGGCCAACTTCGTGGAACAAGTACCTAGGTGGCCGCAGATGGGTGCGGACCTATATGGTGCACGTTATGGGGGATTGCAAGTCCCTAGGCAGATCGCATGCTTAAGTAGGACCTATATTGGGCTGACTTCCTTAGCGTGTTGAGCCGACTGTTGGAGGAATGTGGATCATCCTTCTACTTGATTTTTGTGTGTTGTGTGATCAAGCTGTTACAAGATCGATGGCGGGGAAAATTTTGATCCATCCGATGCATTTGTAGGTAGGCTTGGCTATATAAGGCAGGATGCCTTCGCCATTTGAAGCATGAAGATGAGTGACATCTGAGAGTTTGGAGCGAGGCACAGTCAGGCGAAAGTACAAGCAAGGCCGGCCGAGGAAGTCTGATTGTGGAGCTACGAACTGAGTTGGAAGCTCTGAGTGTTTTCTTTGTAATAAGTTTGGCTAAGCAATTTGTTAGCTCAGACAACACGACGACTAGTGTTTCTTAGCACAACACGCTTGGCTTTTGATTTTGTAATGCTGGTTTTACATAATAGAAAAGCATTTGTGTTCACCTAGCATCTTTTGTGTTCTTGTGCATACTGAGTTAGTGCATTGCATCTAACTTCTTATTTCTGCATTCATTTGGATTCCACATTGGCAGCAAATCACGACATTGATTTTTAGGTAACATTGAGTTCCGATCCGAATAGGTATGAGAAGGCATAGTCTGGGTTGGTTGTCTACAAGCTTTTGCACACCTGAGACGATTAATGCTAGCGTCATGCAGATCTTCTTGATAAGGTTCATGACAGTTGGTATCAGAGAAGAACTTTGCAAAGGCTTTGCAAAGGAACTCAATGGTGGATGCTCAGGATGATGCACATCAAGAGGAAGTCACGGAACAACAAGAGCACGATCAGCATGGGTCGCATACCAAGCAATGGCTCTAGGATCATGAGCAGCGGATTTCTGATTTGGAGGCTTGGGAGGACTGATTTGATAGTATTGTATCAAGACTCAAGGAGATGCATGATGTCATAGACAGGATTCATCAGAGTGTGGAGGTTCACAACGATGAGATCAAGTTTCTAAGAGAAGGGCAGTCACTTCACCATGCATTGCTTCAAGATGGAACGCAGGGTTCCAAGACATCAGCACCCATTGGATCCTATGATGGTGATCGAGACGACAAAGTATTGGATAATTTCTTCTGGGATGTAGAATAATACTTGTCGAGCACACCTAAGTTGGTTGATGAGGCACAAGTCAGGAAGGTGGCCTTGTGCTTCACTGGAAGTACAAAGCTTTGGTGGCGGACGTATCTGGCGGACGAGAGAGTTGGAAAGGCAGTATGGTCGATTAAGAATTAACTCAAACTGAAGGCGGCTTTGCAAGATCAATTCCGTCTAGGAAATTTGGATTGGGTGGCTCGAGCTCGCTTTGATGAGTTGAAGCATACCGACAAGATTTCTAGATTATGTCCGACAGTTCCAAGTACTGGACTTGAAATGCACCAAGATAAAGGACTTTGAGAAGCTGTACTTGTTCATGAGGAACTTACAACATTGGGCTGCCGATGAAATGCGATGACAGATAGTGCAAACATTGGCTCAGGCGATTACTTTAGTCGATGGCTTGCTGGATTATAAGGGTGATGCAGCCAAAGGGTTTGCAGATCATGGTTTGACTCAAGAGATCGGCGCAAGAAATTTCATTGGAAGAAGGACAAGAAGAATGATGGTCCATAGCCGAAGGCGGATGAGCAGAAGAAGAGTAAACTGACTGGGAACCACCCTCCCAAGAAGGCAAAGAATCAAACACCTGCTAAAGATAAGAAGGCAGATAATAGCTGCTTAATTTGTGGGAAACCTGGACATTGGGCTCGGGAGTGCCCAGAGCAGGCTCGCATCAATTCATTGCTGACCAAGAACCAGAAGGTCCAACCCAAAATGGGTGTGTTGTAATTGTTGAATGATTTGCAAGAGACGGCAAATCCGAATGCAGGCACATCAAGTCAACATGACTTATGCTTCATTGAGACATTCTTTGGAGGAAAGAAGGTCTTGGTGATGATTGATTATGGGGAAACGCATAATTACATGTCTATGAGCCAAGTGAAGTCACTTGGGCTCAAGATGGATCCGACTGAGACTAAATTCAAGGCGGTTACTGTTGCCGCACAGAAGGTCAGTGGCGAGATCCAGAATGCAGTCATGAGGACCGGATCATGGCAGGCTCCAGTCAACCTTGTGGCAATCGAAATGGAAGAGTTCGATCTAATTTTGGGACAAGCATATCTGAGACAAGAAGCAGTCGTTGTGGCTCCATACTTGGGTTGCGTTTTGATCTTGGATCCGACACGACCATGTATGATTCTGACAGTCTGGTGAGGCGACTCAACTCAGATTCTGAGTGCAGTGAGTGCTAAGAGGGTTGGAAGCAAGGCGACTGAGGAACTCTTTTTGGCTAACTTACTTGGTGGATAAGATGAAGGCAAACCATCTGGCTCATTTAATCCATCCGTGGTA
This sequence comes from Cryptomeria japonica, assembly GCF_030272615.1. Classification (NCBI taxonomy): domain Eukaryota; kingdom Viridiplantae; phylum Streptophyta; class Pinopsida; order Cupressales; family Cupressaceae; genus Cryptomeria; species Cryptomeria japonica. Next base: position 136,060,655 of record NC_081405.1, on the reverse strand, counting down.
GAGGATGTCCTGAAGGAGTTCGCAGATGTAATGCCAGAGAAGTTACGAGCAACACTGCCACCGAAGAGGCATGTGGATCACATGATTGAGTTGGAGACAAGAGCAAGACTATTGTCTCGGGCTCCTTATCGCCTCTTAGGACTTGAGATGGCAGAGTTGAGCAGCTTGCAGAGCTCGTTGAGGTAGGATACTTGCGGCCTTCTTGCTCATCCTATGCTTCTCCAGTCTTGTTTCAACGAAAGAAGGATGGGTCACTTTATTTGTGCGTGGACTACCAAGTGCTCAACAAACTGACCATCAAGAATAAGTACCCTCTTCCCTTAATAGCAGATAGCTTCGATTGACTTGTGGAGGTTGGGAACTTCACTAAGTTAGATCTCTGGCAAGGCTACTACCAGATCTGCATCGCACCGGGCGACAAAGAGAAGACGACTATCACAACAAGGTATGGATCTTATGAATTTCTGGTTATGTCATTCGGCCTAACCAATGCACCAGCTACTTTCAGCACCCTCATGAATGATGTGTTTAGGCCCTTGCTGGATAAATGTATTGTTGTATATTTGGACGACATCTTGGTGTATAGTCGCACTCTTGCAGAACACAAGGAGCACCTTAGGGAGGTGTTCGGCCTTCTGAGAGCACACTACCTCTTTGCCAAGAGGGAGAAGTGTGACTTTGCATGAGAGGAGGTCCAGTTCTTGGGGCACATCGTGGGACACAGTCAGATCTGACCTGATCCAGAAAAGCTTGTAGCGATTCAGGATTGGGAACCACTTCGGAATGTCCATGAGGTATGACAGTTTTTGGGATAGGCAAACTACTACAAGAAGTTTGTTGCAGGCTACTACAGGATCGTAGGACCCTTGACCGACTTGTTGAAGAAGGAAAAGAGATGGATCTAGGGCGAGTGGTAGCAGCATGCTTTCGAGGAGTTGAAGAGAAAGCTCACAGTGGAACCTGTGCTTGCATTGCCAAGATACAATAAACCATTTGAGGTTCAGATGAATGCTTTCGACTATGTGATCGGAGGAAATTTGATGCAGCATGGACACCTAGTTGCATACGAGTCAAGGAAACTTAACGACAGGGAGCACATATATTCTACCCATGAGAAGAAGATGACAACCATTGTTCACTGCCTTAGAGTTTGGTAGCACTATCTTCTGGGAGTGCCTTTTGTAGTGAAGACGAACAACATTAGTTCGACTTACTTCAAAACGCAAGCCAAACTCACCCCAAAGTAAGCAAGGTGGCAGGAGTTCCTTGCAGAGTTTGATTTCAAGCTCGTGTACAACCCAGGTAGACACAATGTGATTATAGATGCTCTTAGTCGAAAGGCACAGTTGGGCACACTAGAGAACCTGGAAGGAGGTTCTAGCCAAGTCACAGTGGCTAAAGATGTGCTAGATCAGATCAAGGAAGGACTTGAGAATGATTCTCAAGCCTATCAGATTATTCTTCAAGTTCGTGCTGGGCGGACTAGGAAGTTTTCACTGCGAGATGGAATTCTCTACTATGCAGAGAACCATTTGTACATTCCAAAATGGAAGGAGTTGCGTAGAGAGTTGCTACGTGAGTGTCATGATTCAACCTGGGTGGGCCACCCAGGGAAGAAGCGGACTTTGGCACTTATGGAATGTGGCTTCTACTGGCTGAAGATGCAAGATGATGTTGAGCTCTATGTGAGGACTTGCCTCACCTGCTAGCAGGATAAGTCAGTTCATGAGCGACTGGGTGGGTTTCTCCAACCTTTGCCAATACCCATGTGGCCATGGACGAGTGTGAGTATGGATTTCATCACTCAACTACCGAATGTGGAAGATTTCTCCAACATTATGGTTGTTGCGGATCGGTACAGCA